>NC_053022.1:202984366-203326005 GCF_003073215.2 Triticum urartu | reverse complement strand
AGCCGCGCTTTTCCCTTGCGCCAGAGCTCTCGATCGCCCCCCAGTGCGCCGGGTTCGGCCTGTGACTGCGGGCCCAATAACGGGCCGAACCGGCGCTTTTCGACATCCTGGGGGCGCGATTGGGGCGTTTTTTGGCACCGGCGCCGAGAAAGTGGCCTGGCGGGCCTGTTGGGGGTGCGGCTGGAGATGCTCTAAGAGTGGAAACGCTTGCTGTAATCATTTTTTTTCTTCAGAAAAACTATGGACACGCTCTATCGTGAGGATCCTCCTCGACGATGTTGGGAACCTTGCTACTCACTTTCACCGACGTGTGGAACAGCCAGCATCGGGGTCCACCAGCCATGCACTAAATTACTCCGTAGTAGAGTGCCCAAGTGCACTATAGACTACCCCAATCGAAGTGCCATAGTAATGCCTAATGAGCTGTCAAATGAAAAAATCCCCTCTTCTCTAGCATTAAGTTGGACAGATGAAGCAACCATCATTTCACTCTTCTCTCTTAGCTTCCTCTCTTGAAGAAAACCCCCACTCGCTCATCCCTCATCTTGTTCCTCATTTCTTCAAGAAAACCCCGACCTACTTCTGCCATTGTTCTTCTCTCCCAAAGAAGGAAAGGTGAGTGCATCAATGGTGTTGATTCTGGCCAAGGCCCGGTCTTGCAACACCGAGACTTATCCTATAACTCCTTCTTGATGGACGCTGGAGCACCGACCGAAGTGATGTATATGGCTCTGGCCAAAACCGTCGAGGCTCATGGTACAAAGAAGCACAAGAACCCCGCCAAGACTACCGCAGACAAGCTCAAAGCCATCACCCTGTCCAAGCCCCCCTCTCTGGGATCCCTCATTAAGCAAGTCCAGGTAATATCTCTTCTTGTTGATCTCTTTCTCGATCTTGATCATGTTTTTTCATCTAACACACACTAGTAGTAATAGTAGTACAACTTTCTGGGTTATCTTGCATGTGATTTTTCTGTGCCAAATGACGGTTCTAAATTCCTCTTTTGACCAAAACATGCGAGATGTTGACACTGATTTCTTATAGATTACTTTCAACTACATTATGAGCATCAATGCTACCTTCGAAGAGGGTATATTTGCCTCAGTAACTTGTGTTATGGATATTCCATGTAATCCCTCTGCTCTCATGCCTTTGAAGACATGTTCTAGTGTCTTTGTTCACTCATTTCTATGCCTATATGTAGTCATATATGGAGTAAAATATCGAAAATAATCTTATATTTCTGAACGGATGTAGTAATAAAATATCTGGTTTCTGTTTGAATTAGAACTAGGTCCGCAGTGGAGATGAAGTTCTCAAAGTCATGCCGTGTAAACTGGACGACCTGAGGATGAGTTCTACAACTAAACTATCCAGCTGCTGTGTCCTTGTCTCCACGTGTCCTGAACTAGTGTTTTCCTGTAGCATTGTTGTCAGGCATGTTCTCAAGGATGTACTTGACCACAACAATTTCCTGGCTATGCCTTCTGAGGGAGTCCTAGATAAGGGGGTGTCCACATGGCCGGACTCCTGGACTATGAAGATACAAGATTGAAGACTTCGTCCCGTGTCCGGAAGGGACTTTGCTTGGCGTGGAAGGCAAGCTTAGCGATACGGATATGTAGATCTCCTGCCAATGTAACCGACTTTGTGTAACCTTAACCCTCTCTGGTGTCTATATAAACCGGAGGGTTTTAGTCCGTAGGACAACATACAGAACAACAATCATACCATAGGCTAGCTTCTAGGGTTTAGCCTCTCCGATCTCGTGGTAGATCTACTCTTGTACTACCCATATCATCAATATTAATCAAGCAGGACGTAGGGTTTTACCTCCATCAAGAGGGCCCAAACCTGGGTAAAACGTCGTGTCCCTTGCCTCCTGTTACCATCCGGCCTAGACGCACAGTTCGGGACCCCCTACCCGAGATCCGCCTGTTTTGACACCGACATTGGTGCTTTCATTGAGAGTTCCTCTATGTCTTCGCCGTGAGGCTTGATGGCTCCTACGATCATCAATAGCGATGCAGTCCAGGGTGAGACCTTCCTCCCCGGACAGATCATTGTCTTGAGTGGCTTCGCACTACGAGCTAATTCACTTGGCCATCTGGAGCAGATCGAAAGCTATGCCCCTGGCCGTCAGGTCAGATTTGGAAGTTTAAACTACACGGCTGACATCCGCGGGGACTTGATCTTCGACGGATTCAAGCCACTGCCGAGCGCGCTGCACTGTCACGACGAGCATGATCTAGCTCTGCCGCCTAACAGGGCCCTGGAGGCCGCACCCGCATCGGCTTTGACCCTTAAGTCGGAGCCAACTGCACAGATCGAGGACGGGTGCTTGGACGCCGCCTCGAGGGCTGCGATCCAAACGGCGATCCATCTGAACACCAGCCCCGCATTCCGCGAGACTCGTGACCCCAAGGAGCCGGACTCCTCTCCGGACTTCGAACCCTCCGTGCCCCTGCCGATCGAATCCGACTGGGCACCGATCATGGAGTTTACTGACACGGACATCTTTCAGCACTCGCCTTTCGGCAATATTCTGAAGACACTAAAGTCTCTCTCTTTATCAGGATAGCCCTGGCCGGACTACGGTCAGCAAGGTTGGGATACAGACGATGAAGAAATTCAAAGCCCACCCACCACCCACTTTGTAGCCACTGTCAACGATTTAACCGACATGCTCGACTTTGACTCTGAAAAGATCGACGGTATGGACAACGATGCGGGAGGCGAAGAAGAACCACCGCCCACCTCATCATATGATGTATACATGGTGGACGCACCAAAAGATGATGACGAGGAGCGGAAGGACGCACCGAAGGCTTGTTCCCTCAAGAAGCAGTCAAAGCGGGGACACAAGCGCCGCCCCAAATCCCGCCTCGACAGAAATAACGATCACACAGACCCAGCGCTGGAGCAGGGCGAACCGCTGCCGAACAACGGCAATCCGGATAATCAAACCGAACAAACAAATTCTATCAAGGATAATAGTCCAGACGACATAACACCGGACAGGCACCCGGAGCAGCAGAATGCCCGTAAAAGGCTTGTTGCCACCCCGAGGAGTCTTAAAAAGCAGAAGCAAAGGCTCAAGGCTGCGCAAGACACACTCCAAATCAGATGGAGTAAAATACTCAACACAGCAGCGAGGTACGGCGACAATCGCCCCTCCAAGAGCTACCCAAAGCGGAAGCTGCTACCTGAATTCGATGAGGAGGCCTCAGACCCCCCCCCCACAACCAAATATCAAAGCAGCCACCTGGCCGGATAGACGACCCCTCTACCAACAGAGAGCGGCATACAACGCCACTCACAATACAACATGCGACCCATGTGTGACGCCCGGGTAATTAGGCTACAGTAATCCCACGCTAATTGTGCCATGACACCTCGGTTACTGTTGCTGTCCTCGCAATAATTCGAAACCGTTCAAAATTCAAATTCAAATTTATGACAAGAATAAAAGTTTTCAAAAATTAAAACAAAAATGTTCTATCTATGGGGCAACAAACACCTCTTTATAAAATGGCTAAATGGTTTAAAATGATTTAAACAGAAAAGACAGAAATAATAAAAGAAAACAGAAAACAAACAAACAAAAAAAGGGAAAAGGAAGAGAACCCCCTGTTGGGTAACGTAGCATAAATTCAAAATTTTCCTACGTGTCACCAAGATCTATCTATGGAGTCATCTAGCAACGAGGGAGGAGTGGATCTACATACCCTTGTAGATCGCGCGCGGAAGCGTTCATGAGAACGGGGTTGATGGAGTCGTACTCGTCGTGATCCAAATCACCGATGATCCTAGCGCCGAACGGACGGCACCTCCTCGTTCAACACAAGTACAGAGCAGCGACGTCTCCTCCTTCTTGATCCAGCAAGGGGGAAGGAGAGGTTGATGGAGATCCAGCAGCACGACGGCGTGGTGGTGGAAGTAGCGGGATTCCAACAGGGCTTCACCAAGCGCTGCGGGAGGAGGGAGATGTGTCATGGGAGGGAGAGGGAGGCGCCAAGGCTCAGGTTTGGTTGCCCTCCCTTCCCCCCACTATATATAGGGCCAAGGGAGAGGGGGGAGGCGCAGCCTTGCCCTTCCTCCAAGGAAGGGTGCGGCCAGGGGAGGAGTCCCTCCTCCCCAAGGCACCTCGGAGGTGCCTTCCCCCTTTTGGACTCTTCCTTTCCCTCTTTCTCTTGGCGCATGGGCCTCTTGGGGCTGGTGCCCTTGGCCCATATAGGCCAAGGAGCACCCCCTACAGCCCATGTGGCCCCCTAGGGCAGGTGGCCCCACCCGGTGGACCCCCGGGACCCTTCCGGTGGTCCCGGTACAATACCGGTGACCCCGAAACTTGTCCCGATAGCCGAAATAGCACTTCCTATATATAATTCTATACCTCCGGACCATTCCGGAACTCCTCGTGATGTCCGGGATCTCATCCGGGACTCCGAACAACTTTCGGGTTACCACATACTAATATCTCTATAACCCTAGCGTCACCGAACCTTAAGTGTGTAGACCCTACGGGTTCAGGAGACATGCAGACATGACCGAGATGACTCTCCGTTCAATAACCAACAGCGGGATCTGGATACCCATGTTGGCTCCCACATGTTCCATGATGATCTCATCAGATGAACCACGATGTCAAGGACTTAATCAATCCCGTATACAATTCCCTTTGTCTAGCGGTACGATACTTGCCTGAGATTCGATCGTCGGTATCCCGATACCTTGTTCAATCTCGTTACCGGCAAGTCTCTTTACTCGTTCCGTAACACATCATCCCGTGATCAACTCCTTGATCACATTGTGCACATTATGATGATGTCCTACCGAGTGGGCCCAGAGATACCTCTCCGTCACACGGAGTGACAAATCCCAGTCTTGATTCGTGCCAACCCAACAGACACTTTCAGAGATACCTGTAGTGTACCTTTATAGCCACCCAGTTACGTTGTGACGTTTGGCACACCCAAAGCACTCCTACGGTATCCGGGAGTTGCACAATCTCATGGTCTAAGGAAATGATACTTGACATTAGAAAAGCTTTAGCATACGAACTACACGATCTAGTGCTATGCTTATGATTGGGTCTTGTCCATCACATCATTCTCCTAATGATGTGATCCCGTTATCAATGACATCCAATGTCCATGGTCAGGAAACCGTAACCATCTATTGATCAACGAGCTAGTCAACTAGAGGCTTACTAGGGACATGGTGTTGTCTATGTATCCACACATGTATCTGAGTTTCCTATCAATACAATTCTAGCATGGATAATAAACGATTATCATGAACAAGGAAATATAATAATAATCAATTTATTATTGCCTCTAGGGCATATTTCCAACAGTCTCCCACTTGCACTAGAGTCAATAATCTAGTTCACATCGTCATGTGATTAACACTCACAGGTCACATCGCCATGTGACCAACATCTAAAGAGTTTACTAGTGTCACTAAACTAGTTCACATCATCATGTGATTACGACTCAATGAGTTCTGGGTTTGATCATGTTATGCTTGTGAGAGATGTTATAGTCAACGGGTCTGAATCTTTCAGATCCGTATGTACTTCGCAAATTTCTATGTCATCTTGTAGATGCAACCACTACGCTACATTTGGAGCTATTCCAAACAACTGTTCTACTATACGAATCCAGTTTACTATTCAGAATAATCTGGATTAGTGTCAAAGTTTGCATCGGTGTAACCCTTTACAACGAACTCTTTTACCACCTCCATAATCGAGAAAATTCCTTAGTCCACTAGTTACTAAGGATAACTTTGACCGTTGTCTTGTGATCCATTCTTGGATCACTCTTGTACCCCTTGACTGACTCATGGCAAGGCACACTTCAGGTGCGGTACATAGCATACTGTAGAGAGCCTATGATTAAAAGCATAGGGGACGTCCTTCGTCCTTCCTCTTTCTTCTGCCGTGGTCGAGCTTTAAGTCTTAACTTCATACCTTACAACTCAGGCAAGAACTCCTTCTTTAACTGATCCATCTTGAACACCTTCAAGATCATGTCAAGGTATGTGCTCATTTGAAAGTACCATTAAGAATTTTGATCTATCCTTATAGATCTTGATGCTCAATGTTCAAGTAGCTTAATCCAGGCTTTCCATTGAAAAATACTTTCCAAATAACCCTATATGCTTTCTAGAAATTCTACATCATTTCTGATCAGCAATATGTCAACATATATTTATCAGAAATTCTATAGTGCTCCCACTCACTTCTTTGGAAATACAAGTTTCTCATAAACTTTGTATACACCCAAAACTTTGATCATCTTATCAAAGCATACATTCCAACTCCGAGATGCTTACTCCAGTCCCTAGAAGGATTGCTGGAGCTTTGCATACTTATTAGCATCTTTCAGGATTGACAAAAAACCTTCCGGTTGTATCACATACAACCTTTCCTCAAGAAAATCATCGAGGAAACAATGTTTTCACATCCTATCTGCAAGATTTCATAAATAATGCAGTAATCGCTAATATAATTCCAACAGACTCTTAGCATCGCTACGAGTGAGAAAGTCTCATCGTAGTCAACTCCTTGAACTTGTCGGAAAACATCTTAACGACAAGTCGAGCTTTCTTAATGGTGACATTTACCATCATTGTCCGTCTTCCTTTTAAAATCCATCTGTACTCAATAGCCTTACGACCATCGAGCCGTTTTGCCAAAGTCTACACTTTGTTTTCATACATGGATCCTCTCTCGGATTTTATGGCCTCGAGCCATTTATCGGAATCCGGTCCCACCATCGCGTCTCCATGGCTCGTAGGTTCATTGTTGTCTAGCAACATGACTTCCAAGACAGGATTACATACCACTCTGAAGTAGTACGCATCCTTGTCATCCCACGAGGTTTGGTAGTGACTTGATCTGAAGTTTCATGATCACTATCATAAGCTTCCACTTCAATTGGTGTAGGTGCCACAGGAACAACTTCCTGTGCCCTGCCACACACTAGTTGAAGAGACGGTTCAATAACCTCATCAAGTCTCCACCATCCTCCCACTCAATTCTTTCGAGAGAAACTTTTCCTCGAGAAAGGACCCGATTCTAGAAACAATCCCTTATTGCTTTCGAATCTGAGACAGGAGGTATACCCAACTATTTTGGGTGTCCTATGAAGATGTATTTATCCGCTTTGGGTTCGAGCTTATCAGCCTGAAACTTTTTCACATAAGCGTCGCAGCCCCAAACTTTTAAGAAATGACAGCTTAGGTTTCCCTAAACCATAGTTCATATGGTGTCATCTCATCGGAATTACATGGTGCCCTATTTAAAGTGAATGTGGTTGTCTTTAATGCCTAACCCATAAACTATCGTGGTAATTCGATAAGAGACATCATGGTATGCATCATATCCAATAGGGTGCAGTTATGATGTTCGGACACACCATCACACTATGGTGTTCCAGGCTGTATTAGTTGTGAAACAATTTCCACAATGTCTTAATTCTGTGCCAAACTCGTAATTCAGATATTCATCTCTATGATCATATCATAGATCTTTTATCCTCTCGTCACGACGATCTTTCAACTTCACCCTGAAATTACTTGAACCTTTCAATAATTCAGACTCATGATTCATCAAGTAAATATACTCAACATCTACTCAAACCATCTGTGAAGTAAGAACATAACGATGTCCACTACACGCCTCAGCACTCATTGGACTGCACACATCAAAATGTATTACTTCCAACAAGTTGCTTTCTAGTTCCATTTTACTGAAAAACGAGGCTTTCAGTCATCTTGCCCATGTGGTATGATTTGCATTTCTCAAGTGATTCAAAATCAAGTGAGTCCAAACGGTCCATTTGCATGGAATTTCTTCATGCATATACACCAACAAACATGGTTCGCATGTCTCAATCCTTTCAAAAATGAGTGAGTCCAAAGATCCATCAACATGGAACTTCTTCATGCGTTTTATACCGATATGACTTAAGTGGCAGTGCCACAAGTAGGTGGTACTATCATTACTATCTTTTGGCATGAACATGTGTATCACTACGATCGAGATTCAATAAACCATTCATTTTAGGTGTAAGACCATTGAAGGTATTATTCAAATAAACAGAGTAACCATTACTCTCTCCTTAAATGAATAACCGTATTGTGATGGACATAATCCAATCATGTCTATGCTCAACGCAAACACCAATCTCGATGGTAGAGGGAGCGTACGATGCTTGATCATATCAACATTGGAAACACTTCCAACACATATCGTCAGCTCACCTTTAGCTAGTCTTCGTTTATTCCGTAGCTTTTATTTCGAGTTACTAACACTTAGCAACTGAACCGGTATCTAATACCCTGGTGCTACTAGGAGTACTAGTAAAGTACACATCAACACAATGTATATCCAATATACTTCTATCGACCTTGCCAGCCTTCTCATCTACCAAGTATCTAGGGTAATTCTGCTCTAGTGGCTGTTCCCCTTATTACAGAAGCACTTAGTCTCGGGTTTGGGTTTAGCCTTGGGTTTCCTCACTAGAGCAGCAGCTGATTTGCTGTTTCATGAAGTATCCCTTCTTGCCCTTGCCCTTCTTGAAACTAGTGGTTTCACCAACCATCAACAATTGATGCTCCTTCTTGATCTCTACTTTTGTGGTGTCAAACATCGCGAATATCTCAAGGATCATCATATATGTCCCTGATATATTATAGTTCATCACGAAGCTCAAGCAGCTTGGTGGTAATGACTTCGGAGAACCATCACTATTTCATCTGGAAGATCAACTCCCACTTGATTCAAATGATTGTTGTACTCAGACAATCTGAGCACAAGCTCAACAATTGAGCTTTTCTCCCTTAGTTTGCAGGCTAAGAAAATCGTCGGAGGTCTTATACCTCTTGACGTGGCCACGAGCCTGAAATCCCAATTTCAGCCCTCGAAACATCTCATATGTTTCGCGACGTTTCAAAACATCTTCGGTGCCTCAACTCTAAGCCGTTTAACTGAACTATCACGTAGTTATCAAAATGTGTATGTCAGATGTTCGCAACATCCATAGACAACAATCGAGGTTCAGCACACTGAGCGGTGCATTAAGGACATAAGCCTTCTATGAAGCAATGAGGAAAATCCTCAGTTTACGGACCTAGTCCGCATAATTGCTACTATCAACTTTCAACTAAATTTCTCTAGGAACATATCTAAACAGTAGAACTAAAGCGCGAGCTATGAAATAATTTGCGAAGACCTTTTGACTATGTTCTGGATAATTAAGTTCATCTTATGAACTCCCACTCAGATAGACATCCCTCTAGTCATCTAAGTGATTACATGATCCGAGTCAACTAGGCTGTGTCCGATCATCACGTGAGACGGACTAGTCAACATCGGTGAACATCTTCATGTTGATCGTATCTACCATATGACTCATGCTCGACCTTTCGGTCTCTTGTGTTCCGAGGCCATGTCTATACACATGCTAGGCTCGTCAAGTCAACCTAAGTGTTTTGCATGTGTAAATCTGTCTTACACCCGTTGTATGTGAACGTTAGAATCTAGCACACCCGATCATCACGTGGTGCTTCGAAACAACGAACTGTCGCAACGGTGCACAGTTAGGGGGAACACTTTCTTGAAATTATTATGAGGGATCATCTTATTTACTACCGTCGTTCTAAGCAAATAAGATGTATAAACATGATAAACATCACATGCAATCAAATAATAGTGACATGATATGGCCAATATCATATAGCTCCTTTGATCTCCATCTTGGGGCTCCATGATCATCTTGTCACCGGCATGACACCATGATCTCCATCATCATGATCTCCATCATCGTGTCTTCATGAAGTTGTCTCGCCAACTATTACTTCTACTACTATGGCTAACGGTTAGCAATAAAGTAAAGTAATTACATGACGTTTATATTGACATGCAGGTCATAAATAAATTAAGACAACTCCTATGGCTCCTGCCGGTTGTCATACTCATCGACATGCAAGTCGTGATTCCTATTACAAGAACATGATCAATCTCATACATCACATATATCATTCATCACATCCTTTTGGCCATATCACATCACATAGCATACCCTGCAAAAACAAGTTAGACGTCCTCTAATTGTTGTTTGCATGTTTTACGTGGCTGCTATGGGTTTCTAGCAAGAACGTTTCTTACCTAGGCAAAAACCACAACGTGATATGCCAATTGCTATTTACCCTTCATAAGGACCCTTTTCATCAAATCCGATCCGACTAAAGTGGGAGAGACATACACCCGCCAGCCACCTAATGCAACTAGTGCATGTCAGTTGGTGGAACCGGTCTCATGTAAGCATACGTGTAAGGTTGGTCCGGGCCGCTTCATCCCACGATGCCGCCGAATCAAGATAAGACTTGTAACGGCAAGCATATTGAACAAAATCAACGCCCACAACTACTTTGTGTTATACTCGTGCATAGAAACTACGCATAGACCTAGCTCATGATGCCACTGTTGGGTAACGTAGCACAAATTCAAAATTTTCCTACGTGTCACCAAGATCTATCTATGGAGTCATCTAGCAACGAGGGAGGAGTGGATCTACATACCCTTGTAGATCGCGCGCGGAAGCGTTCATGAGAACGGGGTTGATGGAGTCGTACTCGTCGTGATCCAAATCACCGATGATCCTAGCGCCGAACGGACGGCACCTCCTCGTTCAACACAAGTACAGAGCAGCGACGTCTCCTCCTTCTTGATCCAGCAAGGGGGAAGGAGAGGTTGATGGAGATCCAGCAGCACGACGGCGTGGTGGTGGAAGTAGCGGGATTCCAACAGGGCTTCACCAAGCGCTGCGGGAGGAGGGAGATGTGTCATGGGAGGGAGAGGGAGGCGCCAAGGCTCAGGTTTGGTTGCCCTCCCTTCCCCCCACTATATATAGGGCCAAGGGAGAGGGGGGAGGTGCAGCCTTGGCCCTTCCTCCAAGGAAGGGTGCGGCCAGGGGAGGAGTCCCTCCTCCCCAAGGCACCTCGGAGGTGCCTTCCCCCTTTAGGACTATTCCTTTCCCTCTTCTCTTGGCGCATGGGCCTCTTGGGGCCGGTGCCCTTGGCCCATATAGGCCAAGGCGCACCCCCTACAGCCCATGTGGCCCCCCGGGGCAGGTGGCCCCACCCGGTGGACCCCCGGGACCCTTCCGGTGGTCTTGGTACAATACCGGTGACCCCGAAACTTGTCCCGATAGCCGAAATAGCACTTCCTATATATAATTCTATACCTCCGGACCATTCCGGAACTCCTCGTGACGTCCGGGATATCATCCGGGACTCCGAACAACTTTCGGGTTACTGCATACTAATATCTCTATAACCCTAGCGTCACCGAACCTTAAGTGTGTAGACCCTACGGGTTCGGGAGACATGTAGACATGACCGAGATGACTCTCCGGTCAATAACCAACAGCGGGATTTGGATACCCATGTTGGCTCCCACATGTTCCATGATGATCTCATCGGATGAACCACGATGTCAAGGACTTAATCAATCCCGTATACAATTCCCTTTGTCTAGCGGTACGATACTTGCCCGAGATTCGATCGTCGGTATCCCGATACCTTGTTCAATCTCGTTACCGGCAAGTCTCTTTACTCGTTCCGTAACACATCATCCCGTGATCAAATCCTTGATCACATTGTGCACATTATGATGATGTCCTACCGAGTGGGCCCAGAGATACCTCTCCGTCACACGGAGTGACAAATCCCAGTCTTGATTCGTGCCAACCCAACAGACACTTTCGGAGATACCCGTAGTGTACCTTTTATAGCCACCCAGTTACGTTGTGACGTTTGGCACACCCAAAGCACTCCTACGGTATCCGGGAGTTGCACAATCTCATGGTCTAAGGAAATGATACTTGACATTAGAAAAGCTTTAGCATACGAACTACACGATCTTGTGCTATGCTTAGGATTGGGTCTTGTCCATCACATCATTCTCCTAATGATGTGATCCCGTTATCAATGACATCCAATGTCCATGGTCAGGAAACCTTAACCATCTATTGATAACGAGCTAGTCAACTAGAGGCTTACTAGGGACATGGTGTTGTCTATGTATCCACATGTATCTGTTTTCCTTAATACAATTCTAGCATGAATAATAAACATTTATCATGATATAAGGAAATATAAATAACAACTTTATTATTGCCTCTAGGGCATATTTCACAGTCCCCCAGGCCAGCCGACCCAACTGGCCGGCCATTCGCCCACCGGCCCAACAGGATAACGGCCCAGCCGCCACCCCACCCCCCCCATAACCCCCACCCCTGGTCAACTAACCCAACCACCCGCACTCCCCCCCCCCTACGCCGTCCCTCCTCCCGATCCAATCTGGATCGGGGACGAGACCCCCACGACCCCCACTCTCTCTCTCTTGTTTCCCTTCTCCCCCCCGCTAGATCTGGATCGGGGAACGACACCCCGACCCATCGCCGATTCCCGTCGCTCGACGCCGCCCGGACCTCCTTCGCCGGCCTGCCCCTCTCCGCCGCGTCGTCCCCGACATCCCCCTCGACCCCCGCTGCCATTTCCCCTACGGCCCCAGTGAGCACATGTAGGATCGAAAGTATGTCTAGAGGGGGGGTGATTAGACTACTTGACCAAATAAAAACTTAATCTTTTCCCAATTTTAGTTCTTGGCAGATTTTAGCTATTTTAGGACAAGTCAAGCAATCATCACACAATTCAAGCAAGCATGCAAAGAGTATATTGGCAGCGGAAAGTAAAGCATGCAACTTGCAAGAATGTAAATGGAAGGGTTTGGAGAATTCAAACGCAATTAGAGACACTGATGTTTTTCCCGTGGTTCGGATAGGTGGTGCTATCCTACATCCACGTTGATGGAGACTTCAACCCACAAAAGGTAATGGTTGCGCGAGTCCACAAAGGGCTCCACCCACAAAGGGTAACGGTTGCGCGAATCCACAAAGGGCTCCACCCACGAAGGGTCCACGAAGAAGCAACCACCCACAAAGGGTCCACGAAGAAGCAACCTTGTCTATCCCACCATGGCCATGGACCACACAGGACTTGCGTCACTAGCGGTAGATCTTCACGAAGTAGGCGATCTCCTTGCCCTTACAAACTCCTTCGTTCAACTCCACAATCTTTTCGGAGGCTCCCAAGTGACACCTAGCCAATCTAGGAGACACCACTCTCCAAGAAGTAACAAATGGTGTGTAGGTAATGAACTCCTTGCTCTTGTGCTTCAAATGATAGTCTCCCCAACACTCAACTCTCTCTCATAGGATTTGGATTTTGTGGAAAGAAGATTTGAGTGGAAAGCAACTTGGGGAATGCTAGAGATCAAGATTCATATGGTAGGAATGGAATATCTTGGTCTCAACACATGAGTAGGTGGTTCTCTCTCAGAACATATGGGTTGGAATTGTGTATGTGTTCTGATGGCTCTCTCCACGAATGAAGAGGAGGTGGAGGGGTATATAGAGCCTCCACACAAAATCCAACCGTTACACACAATTTTCCAATCTCGGTGGGACCGAATCAACAAACTCGGTCGGACCGAAAATGTAAACCTAGTGACCGTTAGAGATTTTCGGTGGGACTGACATGCAACTCGGTGGAACCGATATGGTTAGGGTTTGGGCATAACGTAATCTCGGTGAGACCGATTATACAAACTCGGTGAGACCGAATTTGGTAATTAGCTAACCAGAGAGTTGGTCAGGCAAACTCGGTGGGACCGATTTGCTCTTTCAGTGAGACCGAAAAATTACAAAAAGGAAACACTGAATTTACATTGCAATCTCGGTGGGACCGATCCGCTCTTTTCGGTGAGACCGAAAAGTTACGAAAGGGAAACAGAGAGTTTGCAATCCCATCTCGGTGAGACCGAGATCCCTATCGGTAGAACCGAATTGCTAGGATTTGGCAGTGGCTTATGACAAGTGAAACTCGGTGGCGCCGGATAGAAAGAATCGGTAGGACCGAGTTTGGCTTAGGGTTTAGGTCATATTTGGATATGGGAGAGTAGTTGAGGGTTTTGGAGCATATCACTAAGCACATGAAGCAAGAGGCTCATTAAACAACACCTCATCCCTCCTTGATAGTATTGGATTTTCCTAAAGACTCAATGTGATCTTGGATCACTAAAATATGAAATGAAGAGTCTTGAGCTTTTGAGCTTGAGCCAATCCTTTGTCCTTAGCATTTTGAGGGTTCCACTTTCACATCCATGCCATGCCAATCATTGAGCTTTCCTGAAATAATCATCTTGGAATAGCATTAGCTCAATGAGCTATATCTTGTTATGAATTACCAAAACCACCTAGGGATAGTTGCACTTTCAGCACGCGCCTCGCTTCCTCCCTCTCCCTCGCCGCAAGCCCCCCCGCGCGCTCACCGCATCGGCCGCGCGCCCCAGCCAAAACGCCCACGCCACTGCCTTCCCTCTCCCCGGTCTCTGCTGCCGCGCCTGCTGTCACATCCCCTCGCCCGAGCTCGCGCGCGCCCCACCGCCGCGTCCTGCGCCCACGCTCGCCGCGCCCCTCCGCCGCATCCCACGCTCCGGCCGCGCTCCCGCACGCCCTGCACGCGCCTTGCCCCGAGCGTTGGTCCGCGTCCGCGCGTCCCCTTCCACGCCAGCGCCTGCAGCCGCGCGTTCGGCCGCGCCCCCCCTCGCCCCCTTGCCCGCGCTCGTCGGGGCTCCGCCTGCTGCCTTCCTCCGCCGGAGCCACCATGCTCGCTGGCCCGCCGCTCACCGTGCCCCCCGCCCATGGTGCTGTTGCTCAAGCAATGGCTGCGGCCATAGCCGCCGCTGGCGCCGGACCCCGGTAGCCCGTGGATGCGCCATTTGGGCAGCGCCCAACGCCCTGCGTGCCGCGCCGCCGCGGCTAAGGTCTGCGGTCGGGCGCCCACACGCCCTTCGCCCGTTACACCCGATCCGCTTAGGCCTAGGGGCCACTGGACAACGGGCCCCACGCCCAGAACGAAAAAAATGTGTTGTAAAAAAAATTAAATTAATTAATTAATTAATTAAAGAATTAATTAACTTAATTAATCCTAATTTAATTAACCTAATTAACTACTTAACCTAATTAACTACTGTTAATTAACAGTATAGCCAATGACAGGTGGGCCTGCTGTCTAGTTTGACCAAGTGAAACTGCTGACTGGACTAGCCTAGTCATTGACAGGAGGGTCCCACTAGACCCCTTTGTCCAGTCAACGGTCCCAGTTGACTGTTGACTGGGATGTCAACTGGACCCCACCTGTCAGCCCCTTTAGTACATTGTTGTGTACAAGCTGTGGGTACACTTAGCAATTTCACCTTTAATTTT
Organism: Triticum urartu; assembly: GCF_003073215.2. NCBI lineage: Eukaryota > Viridiplantae > Streptophyta > Magnoliopsida > Poales > Poaceae > Triticum > Triticum urartu. Next base: position 203,310,664 of record NC_053022.1, on the reverse strand, counting down.
GAAATAATAAATAAATTCAGAAAAATTTAGAAATTGTTTAAAACTTTGAAAAATCATATAAAATAAACTGTAGCTTGGATGAAAAAACTTTGTACATGAAAGTTGCTCAGAACGACGAGACGAACCCGGATACGTGGCCCGTTCGTCCGCCACGCATCCCTAGCATAGTGAACACACAACTTTCCCCTTCCGGTTCATCTGTCCGGAAACGCAAAACACCGGGGATATTTTCCCAGATGTTCCCCCCTTCACCGGTACCACCTCATACCGCGTTAGGGCACCCCTAGCACCGCTACTTGTCATGTCATGCATCGCTATGCATCTGTTTGCTTATTATTTACTGTTTCTTCCCCCCTCTTCTTCTTCGGTAGACCCCGAGACCGGCACTGATGCCACCGAGTACGACTACGTCACCGACGACCCTTCTCCCTGTACAACAAAGCTTCTAGGCAAGCCCCCCCCTTTGATCACCATATATCGCCTACTCTTCTCCCTACTGCTTGCATGAGAGTAGTGTAACATGTTACTGCTTTCCGTTAATCCTATTCTAATGCATAGCCTGTCCTTGCCACTACTGTTGATACCTTTACCTGCAATCCTAATGCTTAGTATAGGATGCTAGTTTATCATCAGTGGCCATACATTCTTGTCCGTCTGCCATGCTATATTATCGGGCCGTGATCACTCGAGAGGCGATCACGGGTATATACTATATACTTTCTACAGGATACATGTGGTGACTAAAGACGGGTCGGCTTGTGGAGCACCCGCGAGTGATTCACGGATTGGGGGCTGAAAGGACCTTTGTCCCAATGGCCCTCTGTGTGGATCTTTGTGGCGAAGCGACAGGGCAGGTTGAGACCACCTAGGAGAGAGGTGGGCCTAGCCCTGGTCGGCGTTCGCAGTTATTTCGAAATAACACGCTTAACGAGATCTTGGTATTTGATCTGAGTCTGGCCACTGTCCTATACGCACTAACCATCTACGCGGGGACAGTTATGGGCACTCAACGTCGTGGTATCAGCCGAAGCCTTCGTGACGTCAGCGACTGAGTGGCGTGCGCTGGATTGGACCGTAAGCCTGCTCTTGTATTAAGGGGGCTAGTTCTGCTTCCGGCCGCGTTCGCAACGTGTAGGTGTATAAAGGGCGATGGGCCCAGACCCCTGCGCCATAGGATTTAGACCGGCGTGCTGACCTCTCTGTTGTGCCTAGGTAGGGCTGCAACGTGTTGATCTTCCGAGGCCGGGCATGATCCAGAAAAGTGTGTCCAGCCAAATGGGATCGAGCGTGTTGGGATATGTGGTGCACCCCTGCAGGGAAGTTAATCTATTCGAATAGCCGTGATCTTCGGTAACAGGACGACTTGGAGTTGTACCTTGACCATATGACAACTAGAACCGGATAATTAATAAAACACACCCTTCCAAGTGCCAGATACAACCGGTGATCGCTCTCTCACAGGGCGACGAGGGGAGGATCATCGGTTAGGATTATGCTATATGATGCTACTTGATGCTACTTGGTGAACTTACCATCTACTCTCTCCTACATGCTACAATATGGAGGTGGCCAGAAGCGTAGTCTTCGACAGGATTAGTTATCCCCCTCTTATTCTGGCATTCTGCAGTTCAGTCTACATATGATACCCTTATTCCATTTGATACCCATGCATATGTAGTGTAGCTCCTTGCTTGCGAGTACTTCGGATGAGTACTCACGGTTGCTTTCTCCCCCTTTTCCCCCTTTCCTTTCTTTCTGGTTGTCGCAACCAGATGCTGGAGTCCAGGAGCCAGACGCCACCGTTGATGACGACTACTACTATTCGGGAGGTGCCTACTACTATGTGCTGCCCGCTGACGACGACCAGGAGTAGTTAGGAGGATCCCAGGCAGGAGGCCTGTGCCTCCTTCGTTCTGTATCCCAGTTTGTGCTAGCCTTCTTAAGGCAAAATTCTTTAACGTATGTCTGTACTCAGATATTGTTGCTTCCGCTGACTCGTCTATGATCGAGCTCTTGTATTCGAGCCCTCGAGGCCCCTGGCTTGTAATATGATGCCTGTATGACTTATTTTATTTGTAGAGTTGTGTTGTGATATCTTCCCGTGAGTCCTTGATCTTGATCGTACACATTTGCATGCATGAATAGTGTACAGTCAAATCGGGGGCGTCACAAGTTGGTATCAGAGCTGACTGCCTGTAGGAATCCCCCTTCCACACTCCTTGCCCGAAGTCGAGTCTAGACATTACAAAACTTTTACTAACATGGCTGTGCGGCTTACGGGCCCACGTCGCCATTTGGGTGGTATTAGGATCTTTTATTCCTCGCCTTTACTCTGGGACCCTGATCTCTCTTCTATTCGGGTTAAATGGTTTTGCTAACTCTAACTCTAGGTTCTCGTAAATACTTTCTCCTGGAGAGCCCCTTCATTCCAGATGATGGCCTGCTTCACCAGAAAATTCCGAAGATACTCTTTGCTATTCCTCTCAACACTTTGTGCCCATCACTTTTGCTATTCCCGACCACCGATAAATCCTTATGGATAACTACTTACACTTGCCATTCATACGATCATCCCCCATTGATCTTGTTATTACAAGATACCCCGAAGTCTTCTCTATTATTCCGAGAATACTTTGTGCCTACTGCCTAGCAGTTCCTTGCCACATGAATACCCCTTCAATTAAATCCTCGCACTTGTCGAGTATCCACTCATCCCCAGTTGTTCATGTGTTTCACAAAAGTCTTCAAAATAATATTCGATCTTCCAAAAATCCTCTGGAGCCTTTTGCTCATGAAATTCTTGCTTGCTTGCATTATGGTTAATCCCATAAGTCTCGTAGTCTTATTGACATTCCTTGTCATTATCATTTTGAGTCTGTTGACTCAATAGGTTTGCGAATACATGCAATCATCATTGATCCTTATAAACTACCTTTCCGGCTGAGCTGCCATTCTTTTAACTGGAATTGGTTCTCGACCAATCTAATTATCGTTGATTGTACCCTAAGGCTATTCAACTTATCCATCCCTAATCAGAGCATTGCATCTGATCCCTTGATTTGGAAATCATAATTTCTTTCCATTTGACAATTGAGTTAGTCAGTTGTTTCTATAATATGATGCCCGTGCATTCTTGTTCCTCTGATTGAGTATCGATGCTCACATCATATCCCTTGTGGACCATCGGTTCCTTTGTTGGATTTTATCCGTCAGTGTCCTTCATATTGAATAACCTTGAGAGCCTTTCCATTGGTATATAATGCCTTTGGTAAATTGTATCATCTGCTTTTGAATAATGCTCTACTTTCAAGCTTGTATTATTTACCCCGAAGTTTGTGGTATATGTTCCTAAGATGCCCGGATGGGTTGAACCTATACTTTCCTTACTATGTGTGAACTCGGAAGTTTTCACGGGTCATACTCATCTGGTATTTTGCCAGATAAAATTTCAACACTACAACTTCATCGAACACGAGAAGTAAATGAAAGGTTATGCATTGGAGAAGTGGGAGTCGACCTTGAACCTTGTGTCCATGCCCATGGACATGATGTAGATCCTAGCATGGAAGCTTCTTGTAACTATTTCCTTGATATAATATCCTTTGGTATCGGTGAATTGATCCGTTGCAATCATGGTTCCGACCATGTTCTCCTTTAAATACCAATTTCCTGTGCAAGTTTAAGCACTTGTCTTCTATAGAGCAATACCCCAGTCCTACCTCTACTTTGATCTGTCGTCGAGTATTACCCCTGGTATCTCGAGATTATCATGGAACCGCATAACTTCTTAGGAGTTCTTCATCAACTATTATTCTTGCTGATTCCAATGTTTCCTAGTTCCGAGTTGTTATACACTCGAGGACTCCGATAACTAAATTGGGTCCGCACCACGATTAAACAACTCTTAGTAATCTCCTTTACTCACGAGTTTGTCCTCGACCATGTCATTCCTGGCCTGCTTGGCTATATCATTATCATGCTGATTTTAAACTGTGCTACCTGGTTCTTATTCCCAGAGCACAACTTTCGATGATGAGCTAAGCTTACGTTGATCTTCCTTGTCCTACCGTTTCACCTCAAACAACAAGCTTTATTCCGAGTTTGTGTCGCATCCGTGGTTTCAATAACTTTTCGCTCCATCCTTCCTTTTGCTTGATGTCGTCGATGAGCGATTATATCTTCATGAAACCTCTCGACAAATGTGTCATGATCATCATCAACATTCTGAGCTCTTCCAGGATATCAATTGAATTCATGAAGAGAAATACCATCCTTGCTGTCGATGAGTTGTGTTATCATCGGCCACTTTATTGCCTTCCCTCCAACACAAACTGTTCATATTTTGTGTTATACCTTGAGTTCCTTGCTACCCAGCATCGTTCTTCTTTACCTTGGAGAATTACCACCTTTTATGTCAAGAATGTCGTGGGAATTTCACCACCTCTTAAGAATTCTTGGTATCGTGATACTTCTCACCATCACCATTCTTTCTTGGTCCTCATGTTGATTCCAACCGGGGTACCAACAAGTGAACGGTGTTGTTTGGATTCTGCACTTCTAGCAACCCTATTGCTTGAAGATAATGGTCGGCCATTCGTTCTTAGACTATTGATTATTGAATCACCATTCTGACATTGGTCGTGCAACCCAACCCATATTTTGGGCGCACCTTTCAACCAATGTTTAATTGTGTATGTTTTCCGCGAGCATACTTCCTTATATCATTTGATCTGACAAATGTTATCTCCTTGTTCACTTAATTGTGGAAATCCATCTTTTGGAAATCTCGATGAATTGCCGTTGAGTTCACGAGACACCTCCTTGTCCTCTCCTTGGATTAATGATGAACTCTTGTTAACGGAAATCACCTCATAGTTCATTTCCCGAGAATCTTACATTGTCATCTCGTCAATTGTGTTGCACCTTCTCTTCTCAGGCTTACTAAGTCGGAGGTATCCTGGCACTAATCAGATCTGAATCTAGGTCAGATATGATGGTTGGAACATATTTCCGAGAGTTACAACAATGGTCCTTATGTGACCCGGTAAGGTGATGTCATGCCTAGCCCACCTGGCCGGAGGCCCAATTGTTATAGTTTCCCTTTTCAGCCAGGCTATCCTTTCTTCCATGAGGAAATTGTAAGACTTATTATATAAGTTCTTCCTGATGGACCCTTTTTGTTTCCAAAGTCGGAACTTGCTTGAAGACCATGCAATGCTATCTCGAAGCATGTTTGTGGTACTCCGATTTTCAACAAGGACATTTGAAGCCAATGCTAAATGTTTCCTACTAAATTATCCAAACACTGCTATATGGGTAATGTCATGAAATTTCTCTCCCCTACCTAAAGAGTTTTTCTACGTTATATCCTATCGTGGATATCATGCTCTGCTTGTCCTTGGGAAAGATATACCCCTGAAAGATGTGTTTAAACACATTTTTCCTTTCCATTGTTCTGTTTAACCTGAGGATCACATTTTCCTTTCCATTGGTTTGTTTAACCTTTCTTGTGATCTATATGATCTAAACAGTAAGATTCTTCTGCTCATGTAAACACATCAGTGTACAATTCTGTCAGCAAGGCCCTGTTACTATTGTTTATGATATTTCGGTAGCCATCGATGGATGAGAACTTTGCCTATTGGTCCGCCTCGTTCAACGAGCAGGAAAATGGTTCTCTTCGTCCCTCGCCCTTGGTACCGACGCTGTTGCCAACACAACTGGCAGGCTATCCTCTGACATGCCTTGCTTACATGATCGCGCAAGATGTCACCACCTTTCCTACATTTAACCCACATGGTGGGCCCATAACCCACAGTTCCACAGGATCGAAACCTGACTCCCTGTACACCCTGTTGTCAAACTTATTCCCCACGCTTGACTTCGTATGTAATTCACGGGCCACCTGCCTAGTGATCTATTCTGGTATCAGGCGCAATACTTATTCCCATGCTCTGAACCCCTTTCACATTTCGTATCAGGCAACAAATGACTGCCTATCCACTTGAAACTTCTTATTGCACCTTCGTACCTTGCTCTCGATATTTTCTTCAGTTTCAATTCGAGAGTTACTTTCTACCACCTTCCCCGATGTTATCGACCAGGTAGTCAACCTTGTAGAGGTCTGCTCTCTCGGAATAACCACCCTTTATTCTTTCGTAAGAACGATGGAGATCCTGAAGAAAGGACGACAATTTCATCATGATGCAATGAAGCAGAGAAATGAAGACGTCCATGTAAGGGATCGACCTCTTCGAGAAGAGCAACCAAGACCGAGAAGATCCGTTAGAATTTCACAACCACAAATTTCCCCCTTACACCACCTCTTAAATCTTGGGACGAGATTTCTTGTAGTGGAGGAGAATTGTGACGCCCGGGTAATTAGGCTACAGTAATCCCACGCTAATCGTGCCATGACACCTCGGTTACTGTTGCTGTCCTCGCAATAATTCAAAACCGTTCAAAATTCAAATTCAAATTTATGACAAGAATAAAAGTTTTCAAAAATTAAAACAAAAATGTTCGGTGGTTGCCGAATATTACAAGGGTAATTATGGGGCCACAAACACCTTTTTATAAAATGGCTAAATGGTTTAAAATGATTTAAACAGAAAAGAAAGAAATAATAAAAGAAAACAGAAAACAAACAAACAAAAAAAAGGGAAAAGGAAAAGAACCCCCCCCCGGGCCAGCCGACCCAACTGGCCGGCCCATTCGACCACCGGCCCAACTGGACAAAGGCCCAGCCGGCCACCCCACTCCCCCCATAACCCCCACTCCCGAAACCCCACCCCACCCACCACCCCACTCCCCCCCCCCCACGCCGTTCCCCCCTCCCGATCCAATCTGGATCGGGGACGAGACCCCCACTCGCCCCACCCCGCTCGTCCCCCCCCACTAGATCTGGATCGGGGAACGACACCCCGACCACGTCGCCGATTCCCGTCGCTCGACGCCGCCCGGACCTCCCTCGCCGGCCTGCCCCTCTCCGCCACGTCGTCCCCGACATCCCCCTCGACCCCCGCTGCCATTTCCCCTACGGCCCCAGTGAGCACGCGCCTCGCTTCCTCCCTCTCCCTCGCCGCTCGCGCTCGTTGCCGCAAGCCCCCGCGCGCGCTCACCGCATCGGCCGCGCGCCCCGGCCGAAACGCCCGCGCAACTGCCTTCCCTCTCCCCGGTCTCTGCTGCCGCGCCCGCTGTCACATCCCCTCGCCCGAGCTCACGTGCGCCCCACCGCCGCGTCCTGCGCCCACACTCGCCGCGCCCCACCGCCGCATCCCGCGCTCTGGCCGCGCTCCCACACTCCCTGCACGCGCCTTGCCCCGAGCGCTGGTCCGCGTCCGCGCGTCCCCTTCCACGCCAGCGCCTGCAGCCGCGCATTCGGCCGCGCCCCCCTTGCCCGCGCTTGTCGGGGCTCCGCCTGCTGCCTTCCTCCGCCGGAGCCACCACGCTCGCTGGCCCGCCGCTCACCGTGCCCCCCCTTGGTGCTGCTGCTCAAGCAGTGGCCGCGGCCATAGCCGCCGCCGGCGCCGTACCCCGGTAGCCCGTGGATGCGCCATTTGGGCAGCGCCCAACGCCCGGCGTGCCGCGCCGCCGCGCCTGAGGTCTGTGGTCGGGCTCCCACACGCCCTTCGCCCGTTACGCCCGATTCGCTTAGGCCCAGGGGCCACTGGACAACGGGCCCCATGCCCAGAACGAAAAAAAATGTGTGGTAAAAAAATTAAATTAATTAATTAAAGAATTAATTAACTTAATTAATCCTAATTTAATTAACCTAATTAACTACTTAACCTAATTAACTACTGTTAATTAACAGTATAGCCAATGACAGGTGGGCCTGCTGTCCAGTTTGACCAAGTGAAACTGCTGACTGGACTAGCCTAGTCATTGACAGGAGGGTCCCACTAGACCCCTTTGACCAGCCAACGGTCCCAGTTGGCTGTTGACTGGGATGTCAACTGGACCCCAACTGTCAGCCCCTTTAGTACATTGTTGTGTACAAGCTGTGGGTACACTTAGCAATTTCGCCTTTAATTTTGAAATAATAAATAAATTCAGAAAAATTTAGAAATTGTTTAAAAATTTGAAAAATCATATAAAATAAACCGTAGCTCGGATGAAAAAACTTTGTACATGAAAGTTGCTCAGAACGACTGAGACGAACCCGGATACATGGCCCGTTCGTCCCCCACGCATCCCTAGCATAGTGAACACACAACTTTCCCCTTCCGGTTCATCTGTCCGGAAACACAAAACACCGAGGATATTTTCTCGGATGTTCCCCCCTTCACCGGTACCACCTCATAACGCGTTAGGGCACCCCTAGCACCGCTACTTGTCATGTCATGCATCGCTATGCATCTGTTTGCTTATTATTTACTGTTTCTTCCCCCCTCTTCTTCTCCGGTAGACCCCGAGACTGGCACTGATGCCACCGGGTACGACTACGTCACCGACGACCCTTCTCCCTGTACAACAGAGCTTCCAGGCAAGCCCCCCCTTTGATCACCATATATCGCCTACTCTTCTCCCTACTGCTTGCATTAGAGTAGTGTAACATGTTACTGCTTTCCGTTAATCCTATTCTGAAGCATAGCCTGTCCTTGCCACTACTGTTGATACCTTTACCTGCAATCCTAATGCTTAGTATAGGATGCTAGTTTATCATCAGTGGCCATACATTCTTGTCCGTCTGCCATGCTATATTATTGGGCCGTGATCACTCGAGAGGCGATCACGGGTATATACTATATACTTTATACAGGATACATGTGGTGACTAAAGACGGGTCGGCTTGTGGAGCACCCGCGAGTGATTCACGGATTGGGGGCTGAAAGGACCTTTGTCCCAACGGCCCTCTGTGTGGATCTTTGTGGCGAAGCGACAAGGCAGGTTGAGACCACCTAGGAGAGAGGTGGGCCTGGCCCTGGTCGGCGTTCGCGGTTATTTCAAAATAACACGCTTAACGAGATCTTGGTATTTGATCTGAGTCTGGCCACTGGCCTATACGCACTAACCATCTACGCGGGGATAGTTATGGGCACTCGACGTCGTGGTATCAGCCGAAGCCTTCGTGACGTCAGCGACTGAGTGGCGCGCGCCAGATTGGACCGTAAGCCTGCTCTTGTATTAAGGGGGCTAGTTCTGCTTCCGGCCGCGTTCGCAACGTGCAGGTGTGCAAAGGGCGATGGGCCCAGACCCCTGCGACATAGGATTTAGACCGGCGTGCTAACCTCTCTGTTGTGCCTAGGTAGGGCTGCGACGTGTTGATCTTCCGAGGCCGGGCATGACCCAGAAAAGTGTGTCCGGCCAAATGGGATCGAGCGTGTTGGGATATGTGGTGCACCCCTGCAGGGAAGTTAATCTATTCGAATAGCCGTGATCTTCGGTAACAGGACGACTTGGAGTTGTACCTTGACCTTATGACAACTAGAACCGGATACTTAATAAAACACACCCTTCCAAGTGCCAGATACAACCGGTGATCGCTCTCTCATAGGGCGACGAGGGGAGGATCATCGGTTAGGATTATGCTATACGATGCTACTTGGTGAACTTACCATCTACTCTCTCCTACATGCTGCAAGATGGAGGTGGCCAGAAGCGTAGTCTTCGACAGGATTAGTTATCTCCCTCTTATTCTGGCATTCTGCAGTTCAGTCTACATATGATACCCTTATTCCATTTGATACCCATGCATATGTAGTGTAGCTCCTTGCTTGCGAGTACTTCGGATGAGTACTCACGGTTGCTTTCTCCCCCTTTTTCCCCCTTTCCTTTCTTTCTGGTTGTCGCAACCAGATGCTGGAGTCCAGGAGCCAGACGCCACCGTTGATGATGACTACTACTATTCGGGAGGTGCCTACTACTATGTGCTGCCCGCTGACGACGACCAGGAGTAGTTAGGAGGATCCCAGGCAGGAGGCCTGCGCCTCCTTCGATCTGTATCCCAGTTTGTGCTAGCCTTCTTAAGGCAAAATTGTTTAACGTATGTCTGTACTCAGATATTGTTGCTTCCGCTGACTCGTCTATGATCGAACTATTGTATTCGAGCCCTCGAGGCCCCTGGCTTGTAATATGATGCTTGTATGACTTATTTTATTTGTAGAGTTGTGTTGTGATATCTTCCCGTGAGTCCTTGATCTTGATCGTACACATTTGCGTGCAGGAATAGTGTACGATCAAATCGGGGGCGTCACACCATGCGAGGGCTCGCACCCAAAGGATGGCGCAACAAGATCCATCAATGGACCACGCAAGCGTGCCCCAGCATACAATGCAACACAACAAACATCCGAACAACGCAGTACACCCAGCTACAGGGGCGCCGCACACCCCCTATGTTTCACCGATGAGGTGCTGGACCATGAATTTCCAGAGGGATTCAAACCCAAAAACATAGAGGCATACGACAGAACAACAGACCCTGGGGTCTGGATTGAGGACTACATCCTTCATATCCATATGGCTCGAGGAGATGATCTCCACGCCATCAAGTACTTACCCCTCAAGCTCAAAGGGCTAGCTCGTCACTGGCTTAAAGGCCTCCCCAAAAGCTCCATTGGAAGTTGGGAAGAGCTCGAAGACGCCTTTCAGGCAAATTTTCAAGGGACTTATGTCCGACCTCCGGATGCGGACGATTTGAGTCATATAACTCAATAGCCTGGAGAGTCAGCCCGAAAGCATTGGAACAGGTTTCTTACTAAAAAGAACCAGATTGTCGACTGTCCGGACGCCGAAGCCTTGGCAACTTTTAAGCATAGCGTCCGTGACGAATGGCTCGCCAGACACCTCGGCCAAAATAAGCCGAGAACGATGGCCGCATTAACAAACCTCATGACCTGCTTTTGCGTGGGTGAGGATAGCTGGCTAGCCAGATGCAGCACCAGCAACCCCAGTACATATGAAGTAAGAGATGGAAACGGGAAATCACGATGCAACAGCAATAATAAATGTCGGAATAAAGAAGACAGCACGAAGGGCACGACAGTAAACGCCGGATTTAAAAGTTCTCGGCCAGGTCAGCAAAAGCCGCCCTCTAAAGACACCAGGGATGAACTGTTCAGCCTCAACAAAATTATGGACCAAATATGTCAGATCCATAGTACCCCTGGTAAACCTGCTAATCATACCGACAGAGAATGTTGGGTCTTCAAGCAGTCCGGCAAACTCAACGCTGTACACAAGGGGGAGGATACACCAAGTGAAGACGAAGACGAGCCTCCCAAGCAAGACACTGGGGAACAAAAGAAATTTCCAGAATAAGTCAAAACAGTAAACGTGTTACACGTGATCAAGAAAAACAACAACGCGGCACTCCCAGGAAAATATACCCAAGTGCCTGTCACAGCAAAGTCCTGCCACTGGTCGTCTCAACCGATCACTTTCGACCATCGCGATTACTCAGAAAGTATCCGACACACAGGATGGGTTGCCCTGGTATTAGACCCAGTAATTGGCGATTATCACTTCACACGAGTCTTGATGGACGGTGGCAGCAGTCTAAACCTAATATATCAGGATACAATCCGTGGGATGGGGTTAGACCCAAAAAAAATTCGCCATAGCAATACTACCTTTAAAGGAGTAACGCCAGGCCCAGGGGCTCGTTGTACGGGCTCCCTCCTACTACAAGTTATATTCGGCTCCCCCGATAACTTCCGTCGCGAGCATTTAACCTTCCACATCGCTCCGTTCCAAAGTGGCTATCAAGCACTGCTCGGACGCGAAGCTTTCGCTCGCTTTAATGCAATACCACACTATGCCTCCCTCACACTCAAGATGCCCGGTCCACGTGGCATCATTTTAGTGAAAGGAAATATCAAGCGATCTCTGCGCGCCAAAGAGAGTGCGGCTGCCTTGGCAGCCGCACACTAAAGGCGCCCGGACCAACGAAAGCATCCAATAGGTCGTCAAGACCTCAGACACAACTAATCAAGTCCGGCACCGCTATTTATACCGAATAAATGGTCACACCCCTATTTGTCAATACAAGGGGCTCAACGCGCGCAGACAAGTGGCAATTTCTTCTCATCTTGAATTATACATGGTTTCTCTAAAAACTATCTTTTCGCACGACAACTTTTTCACCTAAATTCCTCTCTTTTACAGACGATCATCGTGCTACACCCATCCAGGATACAACACAACGCAGACAAAGGCGCAGACGTGCAGCAGGGACCCGCTCCAAGGATTCTTTTTAGATTAAGACCCTGCGTAAACCTTTTTTACTGTCTCTTGTTGATACATATCTACCATTGAGAAGGATGCTGACGTCTTGGCATGTGGCCACGCCAGAACAATGCACGTACATGGACACAAGGGGCTTCTTACAAAGGCCATTATTTAGGCCCGGTTTACACCACAAAGACCTAAGGTACACCACAAAGACCGAATACCTTAGGGAGTGTTCGACGTTGCGAGTTTGGCCCTATATGCATCAGCTCCGAATCATTGTCTTTGGTCAAATGTTGGGTTTGCCTGACTCCTGTGTTTTGGTGCCTTATGTTCTGCTTTACCGGCTAAGGTAGCACCAGGAGAACTACTGCGATTGTGCCCTGGTTCATCCGGACGAGCACCTCAGTAGAGAAAGCTGAAAACTGACTGTCATGATATAGCGTGAGACTGGTCAACCACTTGATGACCTGTTGGAATGTTAGAATTCCTCCGCCTTAACAAAGGGACGTTTTCCGGCCAGGCATGCACGCACCCCGGAATCGGGGGAGTGCGGAGCCACCAGGTGCTATCTAGTAGCCCCACTGTCAAACTCCTATGGCTAAGTGAAACTGCTAAAGCATTATAGTCCGGTTGCCTCGCTCGCTCCGCTATCACCTCCTTAATAGGACCAAGACGTTGGGTTAAGTGTGAACGTGTGTTTTTTGCGAGCACCTCCGCATTATATGCGTGGGGGTTGAAGCCGACAGCTGCAATCTTTCAGGTTATACACATGTATACATAAACGGCCGCCTAGGAGGCATCATATTACTTTCAGGCAAAAGTATAAAAATAGCCTCATAAAAATTTATAAAAGCATTTCGCTTACAATGAGATTACATATCACTCAAACATAATATTTTTTGAGCATTGGGTCTCTATCAAACGAGCACCCTCAAGAACTTCTTCAAAGCAGTGCTCAGCAGCCATTCGACCTATGGACGAATCCCGCGCTGCAACAGTGGTAGCATCCATCTCCGCCCAGTATGCTTTAACACGGGCAAAGGCCATCCGTGAGCCCTCTATGCACGCCGACCTCTTCATCGCATTAATGCACGGCACCACGTCAAGGAGCTGCTGCACCAAGCTGAAATAGTTGTTCGGTTTTAGCCTTTCCGGCCATAGCTGATCCACAACAGACCTCATAGCGAGTCTGGACAACCTATTCAGTTTGGCCCATTCGGCTAATTGGTCAGTCAATGAAAGCAGACGCTCGGGAGAATGGAATTGTGTCCAAAACACCTCGTCTAGTTCACGGTCCGTCTGACCCTGGAAGTACTTGGCCGCATCGGCAGCGCTCGCTGCCAAATCCATATACACATCCTCCGAACTCCACAGCCGATCCAAAGAGGCATACCGTGGATCTCGGAACTTCCTCCGCAACATAAAGGATTTCCCAGCTACAATATCCCCGGCTTCCCGTAGCTCCTCTTCTTCGCCCTCATAGCAGAGCGGATGTCTTTTCTCGTCGCAGGAGCCTTCTCAAGGTCCGATGCCTTCGCGAGGTTTTCCTTTTCAAGAACCCGGCAACGGTTGGCGGCGGCTTTTAATTCTATGGCCATCTTGGCCATATTATCTCGGCTCTCGCCATGCGCGGCCTTCTCGGTTTTCAACTCTTCGGCCGCCTTTAAAGCAGCCGCATTACTAAACCTCGCTTGTTCCTTGGCTCGGGCAAGTTCTGCCCGCAAGGCTTCAACAGTGGCAGCTCCATCTGCAGTCACAACATATTAAAGATACTGGCATCATGCTGCTCTTACTATGTGGCTTTTACCAGATAATGACACTTACCCTGTGCCTCGTCAAGCCTTTTGTTAACAAGCTCGATGTCGGTGTCTGCCGCATCCAACTGCCGTTTTAAATGGGCAAACTTGCTAGTCCGGCTAGCCACCGGAGCTTCCATCACCTGCACATAGAGGTAGTATGGTTATTACCTGGGAATATGATCCTCTATTCGTCGTCGTTTCCGATGACAACCAGAGTCTCAGGGGCTACTATCTACACAGGGCACACCTAGCATGTGCAGGACTATCATACATTATTTTACGTACCACAAAGCCTGTCAGTAGAGTCATAAAAGCTTCATGCAATCCGCTTTCAGCGGATAAGATTCTCTCCATCACCGTATTCATCAGCATACGATGTTCATTTGAGATGGCCGCTCGCCCCACGAACTCCCTCAGAACATCTGATCGCACACCAGACGGTGCCAGACTCTTTTTTTCGCTCTCTTCGAGAGCCGGACATTGGGAGCTTCGGGGGTCAATGGGATTATCTTCTGGCCTCACCGGACCCGGAGAGGCCCTCCGCGACGACACTTCGGGGTCGCCCGCTTCCGGAGCGGAGGAGTCCGGAGGGGGCGTTTCGCTCTCCATCATCTCTGGAAGAAGATCCCCCGAAGACGAGCACATTTGAGAGGGGCTAAGGCCCGAACTGCAAAGTTATATGCGGTGGTTATTTTCTTAGAGGAAAAAGATGGCATACCTGTACTATTAAAGTATTTCGGGTCACTTACGACTCGCTGGAGAATTGATCCCCCCGTGAACTTTGTGCGGCAAAAGCACCCCCAAGGTAGGACCCTCTGTGGGAGACTTCTTCTCCCATTTGGAAGCTTCGACATCCGAATCCCCGGGCGCAGTCCTTTTCCTCCCCCGGTCGTCTTCCTTCATGGAGATGCTTGCTCCCTCGGTTAGAGTGGGCAGTGTTGGGGGCCCGCGTCCGCCCGTATTATCCTCCCCAGTATCTTCCTTCAAGGGCTCCGGGCAAGGTGCGACCTGGAGCATCTTTCCCAATACCGGATTGACACCCTCAGGGAGGGGGGCCGAACACCGAATCAACTTCTCCTTTGTTATCCAGTCCTGGTCAAAAAGCAAACTCTCAGAAATAACTTAGTATGTTCGGCCGGAAGATTCCTTACCTGTTCGGCGGCGCGGTTACTGCTGAGGCCCATGTCCTCTGTGATTTCCAGACACTCTACCTGAGGTCCGAAGAATGACTTGTACATCTCCTCATGCGTCAGGCCGAGGAAATTTTGAATGACACGCGGTCCCTCGGGATTGAACTCCCACAAGCGAAGGCCGGCGTTTGCAAGGATGGACTTGACGAACCAGCATAACTTGTATTACCGCAACCAAACTAAAATCTCCATTTAAGAGATCTTGAATGTGGCTTTGCAGTATAGGCACGTCCTTGGCTGGACCCCAGCTCAGACCTCTGCTGATCCATGACATCAGTTGTGGTGGAGGGCCCGAGCGGAAAACAGGGGTGGCCACCCACTTGGCACTTCTAGGAGCCGTGATGCAGAACCACTCCTGTTGCCACAATTCAGACACCTCTGGAATGGAACCTTTGGGCCATGGAGCTCCCGTCATCTTGCGTATTGAGGCACCTCCACACGCTGCATGTTGCCCCTCGATCATCTTCGGCTTTACTTCAAAGGTCTTGAGCCACAGGCCAAAGTGAGGGGTAACCCGGAGGAAGGCCTCACACACGACAATAAATGTCGTGAAATGAAGAAAGGAGTCCGGAGCTAGATCATGGAAATCTAGCCCGTAATAAAACATCAAACCCCTGACAAAAGTATCCAGAGCAAGGCCTAGACCTCGGAGGAAATGGGAGACGAACACGACGTTCTCGTTGGGTTCGGGAGAGGGGACGGCCTGCCCTCGGGCAGGCATCCAATGCAAAACCTCGGCGGTCAGATATCTAGCCTCCCTCAACTTTTTGATGTCTTCTTCTGTGACGGAGGAAGGCACCCATCGGCCTTGAAGGCTAGATCGGGACATGATTAAAGGTTCGGAGCACCTCACCTGAACTTTGGGTGTTTGAGCTTGAGGTGGGGGAAGGATTCAATTGAGCACGGGAGGGAAAAAAGTAAAAGCCTTGTCCCTTTATAAAGAGGGTGAATATCAAGCGTCCTCTCCGTGGCTGTTTGGACTTGCCTGTAGTCTAGGAGTCCTAGAAGCGGTTGGGTTACCCACGCCCGTATTGATGAGACTCCCGGAACAAGGGGACACGATCTCTGCTTTAACAAGACGTGCCAAGGAAACCTCCTCGCATGACACCCTGAGGTGGGACAATAAAACGATTCGAATAAAGGCTTGGCTGTGGTGCGTCACACTACGAAATACGTCAGCAGATTAGATTTGTGTAAATATTATTTTCTCTATGGCAATATGTGGAAACTTATTTTGCAGAGCCGGACAATATCTTTGTGTTCAAAATCTTCTATGAAGTACTTGGAGGAGGAACTCGCCTTGCAATGCCAAAGACAATCTGCGTGCCAGACTCGTCGTCATTGAAGCCTGGTTCAGGGCCTACTGAGGGAGTCCTGGATTAGGGGGTGTCCGGATGGCCGGACTATACCTTCAGCCGGACTCCTGGACTATGAAGATACAAGATTGAAGACTTCGTCCCGTGTCCGGAAGGGACTTTCCTTGGCATGGAAGGCAAGCTTGGCGATACGGATATGTAGATCTCCTACCATTGTAACAGACTTTGTGTAACCCTAACCCTCTCCGGTGTCTATATAAACCGGAGGGTTTTAGTCCGTAGGACAACATACAGAACAACAATCATACCATAGGCTAGCTTCTAGGGTTTAGCCTCTCCGATCTCGTGGTAGATCTACTCTTGTACTACCCATATCATCAATATTAATCAAGCAGGACGTAGGGTTTTACCTCCATCAAGAGGGCCCGAAACTGGGTAAAACTTCGTGTCCCTTGCCTCCTATTACCATCCGGCCTAGAAGCACAGTTCGGGACCCCCTACCCGAGATCCGCCGGTTTTGACACCGACACCTTCGATTACGAAGGGTGTGGTTCTTGTAAAGCTTCCCCACAAATCTGATGCGGCCTGTCTTCCTTGTCATGTTTATGAGTGGAAAGACCACTCTGTTAGGTTCTCCAAGGTTGAAGAGATGGTGATGGTGCAGGTAGACATCTCTCACGAAGTCCATGGCCTAGTCAGTTATGCAGGGTTCATCCCGTAGGTCGGTGGCAAGAAATAGTTTGCAGAGCTTAATTAGTGCAACTTTGCTTGTCTTTTGTAAGTAATATTATTCAGTACTTGATTTGTGTTTGTGAACCCTATATTGTTTAGTACTGCCGCTTTTGGTGTGTGGTGAGTCCTAAATAGTTTAGAACCCACAGAAATATGCGAATTTTCGTTTAAATTTTTAACCCTGGCCCTAGCAAACAAAAAATGGACTGCAATAAATTTCATAAGAAGTTGCAATGAGCTATATATAAATTATTAAAAAATTAGGGAATGGTCTGACTTGTGGGCCTATTAAGTTGACGCGTATGCAAGATTTTTTTACTTATTATATACGTCAACAAATGATTCTAGCAGAAGTAACCGTTGGATGTGAATCCAACGACCATCGTGTTTCTTCAATCTCTGATCTTCTTGCTCCGGCTGCCAAATCCATCGCCAGCGGGACCGCCTGCTCCCGCCTCCCGTGGCCAGTTGTGCTGCCGCACATGCCTCACCGCCCCCTACTACTCCCACCGCTGGCCAAGCCATCCCTCTACTCACCCACATCCCTCCATTGTTGTGGCTTCACCGCTGCCGGGTCATTCCCTTCCTGGGTCTCACCGTCGTCAATCGCGTTGGTGTTCTCGGCACGGCGTGGTCAACGTTGTCAACAAATGACAACATCGAAAGATGGATGTACATGGAGAGGCTGACAGTTGGGACCCACATGGTCCATAGCCGCACGCAAGCATGTACCTCCTTATTACGCCAAAAAGAATGAATACTCCTACTGACATCTCGGACCCACCAGCTATATGTTCGCACACAAGGAAGTGCCTCCTTATTACCCACAAAAAAAATGAATACCCCCCCTACTGGCTGGGACCCACCATAGTGGGAGGCTGAATTGTGGGCCTACTAAGTTGACGCGAATGGAGGGCTTTGTTGACTTATTCAATATGAACGATTCTTGCTACAGTGACCGTACGATGTCCATCCAACAGCCATAGTGCTTCTTCAACCTTTGGTCTTCTTGCTCCAGCCGCCCAAAGCAGCGCCGTTCGGGCCGCGTGTTCCTGCCTCCCGTGGCCGGCTGTGATGCCACGGAGGCCTCATCACCTCCTACTACTCCCACCGTTGGCCAGGCCCTGCGGTGATGGCAGCCTCATACCAAAGCCTAACTAGTGAACCCTCGTACTCCTCTCTGTGTGGGCATCCACTGGCACATCTTCCTCGGCTCCGTGTCGTCCCCTTCCTAGGCCTTGTTGTCGTCCACCGCCCTGGTGCTCTCGATGCGGCATGGTCAACGTGGTCAAGGAACGACTTTCATCAGAAGAGTATTGTACGTGGAGAGGCTGACAACTGGGTCCCCGGCAGCAGCAAGGAAGTGCCTCCTTATTACGCGCAAAAATAATTGTTCCTCCACCTGACAGCAGGGACCCACCGAACGGGCCAACATATTTGACGAAAAAAACTTTTCCTTGCTGACAGCTGGGACCCACCAGCTACATCTTCGCACGGAAGGAAGTGCCTGATAGTCAGGACCCACCTGGTCGAAGCGTACGTAGCGTTGTCATTCTGGCCATGAACATGTACGTACATACTGGTCGATGTAGAGGCATGCAAGTGGCGTAGTAGAGGCGCGCACGTAGCATGTACACGTACGTACATACAGGCAGGGTCTCGAACACCTACTCGCGTATACGTACGGCCAGGGATCGTGTTCATGGGGAGGCAACGGAATGCGTCGTGTTCATCAGGGGGAAACGAAACGCGTGCTGTTCATCGAGAGCCAACCGGCTTGGACGGAATAGGCAATGGAAACGAGGCCTAGCGTACCGTAGAACGTTGGAAACGACCTTGTGTTCGACCAGCCATGGTCGAAACGGGATCCTGTTCATCAGGAGAGGTCTGGCGTACGGCAAAACGGAGGAAACAGGTTTCTCTTGGACTTCCTACGGTCAAAACGGGGTCCTCTTGATCGAGTGGGCTGTGGCGTATCGCAAAATGGAGGAAACGGACTTGTGTGGGAGCGCTATAGTCAAAACGGGGGTCCTGTTCATTGGGAGGGGTGTGGTGTACCACAAAACAGCACTCTACGGGATAATGTTCTTCTCCACCGTTGACCTCCTCCAGCCTCCATGGGCTACTGTTCATCCACCGTCGACCTCCTCCAGCCTCCACCTGAGATTGTTCATCCACTGGCTCCTGTTCATCCAGCCTCCACCACGAGTTCCTCCACTGGTTACTGTTCAACCAGCCCTCTCCACGGGGTCCTGTACAACCACCCCTCCATGGGCTACTGTTCATCCAGCCCTCTACCGGCTACTGTTCAACCAGCCCTCCACGGGGTCGTCCTGTTCATCCAGCCCTCCACGGGGTCTTGTTCATCCACCCCTCCATCGGCCCGATCGATGGGGTATTGTTCATCTAGCAGCAACACCATGGCATGGTGTTTGATACGTCTCCGACGTATCTATAATTTTTGATTGTTCCATGCTATATTATCTACTATTTTGGACATTATTGGGCTTTATTATCCACTTTTATATTATTTTTGTGACTAACCTATTAACCGGAGGCCCAGCACAGAATTGCTGTTTTTTGCCTGTTTTAGGGTTTCGAAGAAAAGGAATATCAAACGGAGTCCAAACGGAATGAAACCTTCAGAAACGTGATTTTCTCATCAGATAAGATCCAGGAGACTTGGACCCTCCGTTAAGAAAGCCACGAGGCGGTCACAAGGGTGGAGGGCGCGCCCCCCTAGGGTGCACCCCCTGCCTCGTGGGCCCCTCGAAGCTCCACCGATGTACTTCTTCCTCCTATATATCCATGTACCCTCAAACGATCAGATACGGAGCCAAAAAAACAAATTCCACCACCACAACTTTCTGTATCCATGAGATCCCATCTTGGGGCCTGTTCCGGAGCTGCGCCGGAGGGGGCATCAAACACAGAGGGCTTCTACATCATCATCCAAGCCTCTCCGATGAAGTGTGAGTAGTTTACTTCAGACCTACCGGTCCATAGTTAGTAGCTAGATGGCTTCTTCTCTCTTTTTGGATCTCAATACAATATTCTCCCCATCTCTCGTGGAGATCTATTCGATGTAATCTTCTTTTTGCGGTGTGTTTGTTGAGATCGATGAATTATGGGTTTATGATCAAGTCTATCTATGAAGAATATTTGAATCCTCTCTGAATTCTTTTATGTATGATTGGTTATCTTTGCAAGTCTCTTCGAATTATCAGTTTGGTTTGGCCTACTAGATTGGTTGTTCTTGCCATAGGAGAAGTACTTTGCTTTGGGTTCGATCTTGCGGTGTCCTTTCCCCGTGACAGAAGGGGCAGCAAGGCACGTATTGTATCGTTGCCATCGAGGATAACAAGATGGGGTTTTTATCATATTGCATGCAACTATCCCTCTACATCATGTCATCTTGCTTAAGGCGTTACTCTGTTTTGAACTTAATACTCTAGATGCATGCTGGATAGCGGTCGACGAGTGGAGTAATAGTAGTAGTTGCAGGCAGGAGTCGGTCTACTTGTCTCGGACGTGATGCCTATATACATGATCATACCTAGATATTCTCATAACTATGCTCAATTCTGTCAATTGCTCAACAATAATTTGTTCACCCACCGTAGAATACTTATACTCTTGAGGGAAGCCACTAGTCAAACCTATGGCCCGCGGGTCTCTTTCTCATCATATCAATCTCCATCACTTTATTATTGCTTTGCTTTTACTTTGCTTTTACTTTTTACTTTGCATCTCTATACCAAAAATACCAAAAATATTATTTATCAACTCTATCAGATCTCACTTTAGTAAGTGACCGTGAAGGGATTGACAACCCCTAAGCATGTTGATTGCATTGAGCTATTGTTTTGTGTAGGTACGAGGGACTCGTGCGTAGCCTCCTACTGGATTGATACCTTGGTTCTCAAAAACTGAGGGAAATACTTACGCTACTTTGCTGCATCATCCTCTCCTCTTCGGGGAAATCGAACGCAGTGCTCAAGAGGTAGCAAGAAGAATTTCTGGCACCGTTGCCGAGGATTCTACGCAAAAGTCAACATACCAAGTACCCATCACAATCCCTATCTCCCGCATTACATTATTTTCCATTTGCCTCTCGTTTTCCTCTCCCCCAATTCACCCTTGCCGTTTTATTTGCCCTCTCTCTCTATCCTCCCTCTCTTTCTCTATTTGCCTCTTTTTGCCCGTTTGCTTTTTGTTTGCTCGTGTGTTAGTTTTTTTGCTTGTCGTCATGGCTAGTCTCATATCTTCTCCATTGTCTCCCGAGAATGAAGTTCTATATTTTAAACAAAGGGAGGGAGAAAATCTAAAATATGCTTGGTATAGAATTTGCAATGCTCAAAATAGATCTACCAGGAAGCAATCTACTTCAGTTCTTCTCCGCAATTTTTATGTAGGTGCTAGTCCTTGGTATAGATATATCCTTAATACCATTACTCGAGGGAATTTCTTGGGTAGCCATAATTTTGATTCTTATAATTCTATGTTAGATTTATTTGGCTCACCACCTCTTTTGGTTAATGGAACTATGTTAACATTGGAGCATGTTATGCAAAGACTTGAAATTATTGAAAATAAAGTTGCTACTATTGAATTAATTGAAAATCTAGATAAAAAGATCCACAATCATATTACCAAATATGGATCTAAGGTAAGAATGACTTTGAAAAATATTAAGGAAAAGGAACCCATAGTCAATGAGAAAATAAACTTAGATTCTACTAGAATCGATAAACTTGAGGGTATCATTACAAACTTGGGAACCGCTTTTTCTTCCGTAAAGAATACTCCTAGTCCTCCTATAAAATTTCCAAGCTCATGTATGTTCCTAAAAATAAGGGTGAATCTTCTAGTAAGGAAACTTCGGATCTTAAATCTATAAGTATTCATCACAATCTTTTTGCTATCATTAAGGAACCAATTGCTACAAATGAATTTTTCGATCTTATGCCTAAGAGTTTGATAATCACTAGAAATAAAGAAATTCCTAAGGGAGATAGATTCCTCATTGAAGAATTGCCTACCAAAGATGGCAATACCTAGATCTATTATTGCTTGTTATGCCTAGCTAGGGCCGTTAAACGATAGCGCTTGTTGGGAGGCAACCCAATTTTATTTTTATTCCTTGCTTTTTGCTCCTGTTTAGTAACAAATAAATTATTTAGCCTTTGTTTTGGTTGTGTTTTTTGTGTTTAATTAGTGTTTGTGCGACTTGGGGAAAGTCTTATTGAACTTGCTGTAAAAACAGAAACTTTAGCGCTCACGAGAACTGCTGTCATTTTTATTTGGAGAGTGATATTTAGTTAATTATTTTTGCAGATGATTAATAGATAAATTCCTCACGTCCAGCACTTTATTTTAGAATTTTTGGGGTAGCAGATCTTTCGCTAGCTACAGATTACTACAGGCTATTCTGTTTTTGACAGATTCTGTTTTTCGTGTGTTGTTTGCTTATTTTGATGAATCTATGGCTAGTAAAATAGTTTATAATACATAGAGAAGTTGGAATACAGTAGGTATAACACCAATATAAATAAATAATGAGTTCATTACAGTACCTTGTAGTGGTCTTTTGTTTTCTTTCGCTAACGGAGCTCACGAAATTTTCTACTTTGAGTTTTGTGTTGTGAAGTTTTCAAGTTTTGGGTATAGATTTAATGGATTATGGAACAAGGAGTGGAAAGAGCCTAAGCTTGGGGATGCCCATGGCACCCCAAATATAATCTAAGGACACCTAAAATCTATAGCTTGGGGATGCCCCGGAAGGCATCCCCTCTTTCGTATACTTCTATCGGTAACTTTACTTGGAGCTATATTTTTATTCACCACATGATATGTGTTTTGCTTGGAGCGTCTTTTATGATTTGAGTCTTAGCTTATTAGTTTACCACAATAATCCTTGCTGTACACACCTTTTGAGAGAGCCATACATAATTTTGAATTTGATAGAATACTCTATGTGCTTCACTTATATCTTTTGAGTTATATAATTTTGCTCTAGTGCTTCACTTATATCTTTTAGAGCACGGTGGTGGATTTGTTTTCTAGAAACTATTGATCTCTCATGCTTCACTTAGATTATTTTGAGAGTCTTAATAGCATGGTAATTTTATTAATAATAATATGCTTGGTATTCAAGATTTGTAAAACTTTCTTTTGAGTGCGTTGAATACTAAGAAAAAATTGTTGCTTGATAATTGTTTTGAGATATGAGGATGGTGATATTAGAGTCAGGCTAGTTGAGTAGTTGTGAATTTTAGAAATGCTTGTGTTAAAGTTTGTGATTCCCGTAGCATGCACGTATGGTGAACCGTTATGTGATGAAGTCAGAGCATGATTTATTTATTGATTGTCTTCCTTATGAGTGGTGGTCGGGGATGAGCGATGGTCTTTTCATACCAATCTATCCCCCTAGGAGCATGCGCGTAATACTTTGCTTTGATAACTTCTAGATTTTCGCAATAAGTATATGAGTTCTTTATGACTAATGTGGAGTCCATGGATTATACGCACTTTCCTTCCGTCCACCTTGCTAGCCTCTCTAATACCGCGCACTTTTTGCCAGTATCATACACCCACCAAATACCTTCCTCAAAACAACCACCATACCTACCTATCATGGCATTTCCATAGCCATTCTGAGATATATTGCCATGCAACTTTCCACCGTTCCGTTCATTATGACATGCTCCATCATTGTCATATTGCTAGCATGATCATGTAGTTGACATCGTATTTGTGGCAAAGCCACCGTTCATAAATCTTTCATACATGTCACTCTTCATTCATTGCATATCCCGGTACACCGCCGGAGGCATTCATATAGAGTCATATTTTGTTCTAAGTATTGAGTTGTAATTGTTGAGTTGTAAGAAAAATAAAAGTATGATGATCATCATTTTTAGAGCATTGTCCCAAGTGAGGAAAGGATGATGGAAACTATGATTCCCCGACAAGTCGGGATGAGACTCCGGGCGAAAAAAAGAGGCCATAAAAAAGAGAAGGCCCAAACAAAAAATGAGAGAAAAAGAGAGAAGGGACAATGTTACTATCCTTTTACCACACTTGTGCTTCAAAGTAGCACCATGATCTTCATGATAGAGAGCCTCTCATTATGTCACTTCCATATACTAGTGGGAATTTTTCATTATAGAACTTGGCTTGTATATTCCAATGATGGGCTTCCTCAAAATGCCCTAGGTCTTCGTGAGCAAGCGAGTTGGATGCACACCCACTTAGTTTCTTTTGAGCTTTCATATACTTATAGCTCTAGTGCATCCGTTGCATGGCAATCCCTACTCACTCACATTGATATGTATTTATGGGCATCTCCATAGCCATTGATACGCCTAGTTGATGTGAGACTATCTTCCCCTCCTTTTGTCTTCTTCGCAACCACCCTTTTATTCCACATATAGTGCTATATCCATGGCTCACGCTCATGTATTGCGTGAAGATCGAAAAAGTTTGAAAATGTCAAAAGTATGAAACAATTGCTTGGCTTGTCTTCGGGGTTGTGCAAGATTTAAATACTTTGTGTGGTGAAGATAGAGCATAGCTAGACTATATGATTTTGTAGGGATAGCTTTCTTTGGCCATGTTATTTTGAGAAGACATATTTGCTTTGTTAGTATGCTTGAAGTATTATTATTTTTATGTCAATATGAAGTTTTGTCTTTAATCTTTTGAATCTGAATATTCATACCAAAATTAAGAAGATTTACATTGAAATTATGCCAAGTAGCACTCCGCATCAAAAATTCTGTTTTTATCATTTACATACTCGAGGACGAGCAGGACTTAAGCTTGGGGATGCTTGATACGTCTCCAACGCATCTATAATTTTTGATTGCTCCATGCTATATTATCTACTGTTTTGGACATTATTAGGCTTTATTATCCACTTTTATATTATTTTTGGGACTGACCTATTAACCGGAGGCCCAGCCCAGAATTGCTGTTTTTTGCCTGTTTTAGGGTTTCTAAGAAAAGGAATATGAAACGGAGTCCAAATGGAATGAAACCTTTGGAAACGTGATTTTCTCATCAGATAAGATCCAGGAGACTTGGACCCTCCGTCAAGAAAGCCACGAGGCGGTCATGAGGGTGGAGGGCGCGCCCCCTGCCTCGTGGCCCCCTCGAAGCTCCACCGACGTACTTCTTCCTCCTATATATATCCTCATACCCCTAAACGATCAGATACGGAGCCAAAAACCTAATTCCACCACCGCAACTTTCTGTATCCACGAGATCCCATCTCGGGGCCTATTCCGGAGCTCCGCCGGAGGGGGCATCGATCACAGAGGGCTTCTACATCATCATCCAAGCCTCTCCGATGAAGTGTGAGTAGTTTACTTCAGACCTTAGGGTCCATAGTTAGTAGCTAGATGGCTTCTTCTCTCTTTTTGGATCTCAATACAATGTTCTCCCCCTCTCTCGTGGGTATCTATTCGATGTAATCTTGTTTTTGCGGTGTGTTTGTTGAGATCGATGAATTGTGGGTTTATGATCAAGTCTATCTATGAAGAATATTTGAATCTTCTCTGAATTCTTTTATGTATGATTGGTTATCTTTGCAAGTCTCTTAAAATTAGCAGTTTGGTTTGGCCTACTAGATTGGTTGTTCTTGCCATGGGAGAAGTGCTTAGCTTTGGGTTCGATCTTGCAGTGTCCTTTCCCAGTGACAGAAGGGGCAGCAAGGCACGTATTGTATCGTGGCCATCGAGGATAACAAGATGGGGTTTTTTTATCATATTGCATGAAACTATCCCTCTACATCATGTCATCTTGCTTAAGGCGTTACTCTGTTTTTAACTCAATACTCTAGGTGCATGCGGGATAGCAGTCAATGAGTGGAGTAATAGTAGTAGATGCAGGCAGGAGTCGGTCTACTTGTCTCGGACGTGATGCCTATATACATGATCATACCTAGATATTCTCATAACTATGCTCAATTCTGTCAATTGCTCAACAGTAATTTGTTCAACCACCGTAGAATACTTATGCTCTTGAGAGAAGACACTAGTGAAACCTATGGCCCCCGGGTCTCTTTCTCATCCTATCAATCTCCATCACTTTATTATTGCTTTTCTTTTACTTTGCTTTTACTTTTTACTTTGCATCTCTATACCAAAAATACCAAAAATATTATTTATCATCTCTATCATATCTCACTTTCGTAAGTGACCGTGAAGGGATTGACAACCCCTAAGCGCGTTGGTTGCGTTGAGCTATTGTTTTGTGTAGGTACGTGGTACTCGTGCGTAGCCTCCTACTGGATTGATACCTTGGTTCTCAAAAACCGAGGGAAATACTTAGGCTACTTTGCTGCATCATCCTCTCTTCTTCAGGGAAATCCAATGCAGTGCTCAAGAGGTAGCAGTGTTCATCGAACCCCCCACCGGGAACTGTTCATCCAAACCCCCAACAATGCTCACTATTCATGAAGAGGAAGCATCGATCGGCTTCAGTTAGCAGTAGTAGCGAAGGAATCACTCGGGTTCAGTTAATAGCAAGGGAACGATTGGTCGCTCAGGTTCAGTAACGCGTAGCCTGTAGTGCAATTGCTCGGGTTCAGTTAGAGCCCAACGCCTCGCTCGGGTTGAGTTAGAGCGCAACGCCTCGCACACACCCGCGTATGTACGAGAGAAACGCGCGTCGCTCGGCCCCCGACCACCCATCGTAGCCATGGTGGGCAAGATGCCTGATGTTACATGGCTTGGAGGCTCCTTCGTGGAGACCATAAAGGGGTGGCAATCAATGTGGTTCTACATCACCGAGCCGCGCGACACCAACTGGGTGGTGGCCCCTGAGTTTCAATCCGGAATCGCCACGCGGCTCACCTCCTGGAAAGAGAAGGGCCTATCCTAGGGTTCATTGGTGGAACTGGACGGACTCCAGAAATGTAGCCGGAATATGGCAAGCAAGAAGCTCAAGCTTGTCAACATAGTCCAGGTCATGCTCATCCGCCAGATTCTCCCGTGTCAACAACGGGATTTCAACTTGTGGGAGTTTGACCCAGCCCAGCACCAGAATCTGAGCGAGCTCTTCGACATGACGCACAAGGACGTCTGGAGGGTGCTGTTCAAGGGTGCTGAGGTCCCTCCCTCTCTCACCGAGGACCGCGGGCTAAGCGCGAAGCGCCTAGCCCATTCGGTGAGTTCTATACATCTAGTAGGATATTTATTTCCCCTAGCTTAATCATGTGCAGGGTCTGAGCTCCATGCCTTTGACAGGACTGGGTGGAGACATCGGGGCAGATTAACTGTCCGGCCCCTCTGCCCGAAGACACTGCGGACGCTCTTCTGATGGAGATGCTGACTCTGGCTCCTTACAAGGTGCCGCAGAAGACCAAGAAGGCCAAGGGAACCTGAAAGAGTTTCCAACGCCAGGTGCTATCGGACTCATTGTCCGGTAACTCCGCGATGCACTCCTCCCCCGAAGATGAGGAGGAAGATGAAGATGCTCCCCCTTCAGTCGGGGGAGACAAGAAAAGGAAGGCCGCCCCGACCGGGGGGGGGGGGCGAATGGTCCAAGAAGGGGAGGACCCTCCTTCCGGATTACTCCACCACCGCCGCTGAAGGCGAAGACGAGTGGCTGCTCAGGGCCAAGCCCCTGGCAAAGTCGTAAGTATTCGGATACCAGAGTAACTCATAGTATACCTTTGTCGCACTGCTTCTCCTAACGCCGAATATGATTATGTAGACCACCTGATGAAGCTATGTACCTAGGGTAGGGTCACGGACCTGTCCTAACTGCCCTACCCAAGGACACCTCCAGAGTAAATCACCTTTCAATCGACTTGGAGGTGCTCCACTTGACAGACTTGAAGACATTCGACCAAGAAGCAATTACTTGACCAAGATCCAACCACTCGACGGCCAGGAGACCTAAAGTCACTCCGCACGCCAAAGATCGGTCATTAAGTAGCCTTTATAGTCATCATAGCACTTTATTACTGGCGTTATCAGTAACGCCCTGCCTTAATATACATTGAACCCTTCGTAACGTGGGCTGGCCGGGGTCCTGGCGCACTCTATATAAGCCACCCCCCTCCTCCGAGACAAGGGTTCGCACCTCTGTAACTCATACACACATAATCCAGTCGACCGCCTCCGGGCTCCGAGACGTAGGGCTTTTACTTCCTCCAAGAAGGGCCTGAACTCGTAAACCTTGCGTCCTTACAACCTCTCCATAGCTAAGACCTCGCCTCTCCATACTTACCCCCCTACATTACTGTCAGACTTAGAACCACGACAGTTGGCGCCCACCGTGGGGCCGGTGTTTTAGCGTTTTGTTGGAGGAGTTGCGATCTTTTCCAATGTGAATCATCATGGTTTTCAACAGAGTTTTGGTGGAGGGCCGCGAGATCCGTCTCGGCGCGCTCACGTTCATCGCCGACGACTTCGCCTGGCTTCAGGAGGCTCCGCTCGACGTGGACGCGCTCCCTGTCCGCGGGGCAACGCACTTTAGCGTGTGCGTCCACGGTGTTCTCCTGCGGCAACTGTCGACCCCCTACCGGTCGGCTCCTATGCTGTCCTCCCTCCCCGTTTCCCGCCGGCGCAAGTGCTCTGGTCGGTCGAGACTACAGCGGTGGGTGAGACACGCGGTGGCCCGTCAGTCGGCCACCCCTCAAGTCGCGGCGATCGAGCCCGACGAATCCCTCTACGGCCTGTTCGACCTGTCGACTGGCTCCGAAGAGACTGCATCCGAGTGCGACAGTAGCGATCCGGTGGCGGAGGTTCTGATGGTCGATGGGCCGCCCAGTCCCCCCGGTTTTACCCGCACCGACGGAGGCGCGGGAGGAGGCGAGCCGTCGCGTCCCCATGAGTATCTTCCCGAGCCTCTCACGTCACTGCAGAGAGAAGAACTTCGCCGCTGGAACATGGATGCGCTGCACACTCCTATCGTTGGAGAAACCCCCGAGGCTCGCGCCTTGGAGGACGCGCGCCTGGAAAACTTGGCCGAGTGCACTCGACTGGAGAACCTCCAGCGAGCACTCGACGAGTGTGCGCGACAACGGGTTCCCGAATCCAGTCGACGTCAGCTCTTCCCGGCCCCACAAGTATATCAGACTCCGATTCCGAATTTAGCAGCTACGGCCCGTATAGCAGAGTCGATTCAGCCTTCCCAGTCGGAGGCTGGCAGAGGCTTGCTGTAGATCAGAGCGTTACTCCGGGCAGCAGGAGATCAGAATTCCGCAGTTTCTTAGTCACGGAACAGAATTCACAGCAGATCCGTTGCCGCGGACACAGTCCAGTCGGCTCACAGCCCGACATCGCCCCTGAGGCGTGAGGGACGTGGAGACCGGCATGACCAGTATGGGAACCATGAGCAGTATGATCACCGAGTTGATCGTGACGGTCGACGTCGAGTGCCCACGCCTCCCCCGAGGAGCGGGTCATATGTGCCTCGCCATCAGGATGACAGGCGCCCTGTGTAACGCCCCGAGACCGATGTGCCAGGTGTCCTCTAGTTATTCGCTGTTGTTGCCTTGTTATTGCTTGCGTGTCATGCATTGCATATCATGTCATCATGTGCATTTCATTTGCATACATGTTCATCTTATGCATCCGAGCATTTTCCTCGTTGTCCGTTTTGCAATCGGGCGCTCCGTTCTCCTCCGGTGGTCATTTCTACCTTTCTTTCATGTGTGGGGATTAAACATTTCCGGATTGGACCGAGACTTGCCAAGCGGCCTTGGTTTAGTACCGGTAGACCGCCTGTCAAGTTTCGTACCATTTGGACTTCGTTTGATGCTCCAACGGTTAACCGAGGGACCGAAAAGGCCTCGTGTGTGTTGCAGCCCAACACCATTCCAGAGTGGCCCAAAACCCACCAAAACCCTCTCCATCATCTCGGTCGTTCGATCACGATCGCGTGGCCGAAAACCGCACCTCATTTGGACTCTCCTAGCTCCCTCATGTGCTCCCCTCCCGAAATTCGCGGATGAACCCTAACTTCGTCCTCCTCGCGCCGCCGGACGAAATCCCCACCGCGCCCGGACATGTCCACCGCTCCCCTCCACCTCACCACCGCCACTTGACGTGCCGCAACTGGCCGGCGCCACCGCAGCAGCCACCCTCGCCCACTCCTCGCTCGCCACCTGTCCTCCCGACGCCTCCCAGCCGTGCGGCCCGCCCAGGCCCGGGGAGAGCCCACAAAGCCCATCGGGACCCGAGCGCTCCGCCGCCGCCTGGTCCCGAGCGCCTCCCACTCCGAAGCTCCGCCGCCCACTGGATCTCCGGCGCTGCGCGCCTCCCCGCGGCCGCGCCGCTTCTCGCTTTCCTCCGGCGAGCCGCCGCTGCCGTCAAGCTCCGCCGCCCGCGCCTCCGCCGTCCCGCATCCGGCCGGAGCTTCGCCGCCCAACGCCGGCCACCTCTACTCCGGCCAGATCCGGCCACGGTCCGGCCGGATCCATCCCCCCTCACTCCGGTGACTTCAACTCCGGCATCCTCGGCAACTCCGGCGAGATCCGTCGCCGCCTCGGTTCGCATGCCCGACGAACCCTAGATCTGAGAAGGTCGTTTTTCTGCCAAGTCCCAGATTATTTTAGCATTTTTCATCACGTCATAACTTTCCACCCGTGGCTCCGTTTTGGGCGTGTAGCATATCAAAATGTTCGTCTCAGAGAGTACATCATTTCATTCCATTGCATCATTTTCTTTTGAGTTCATCTTGATGCCCGAAATACTGTTAGAAGAGTGCTACTTGAGATAATTGTTAGATCAGCTGCTCCATTTAGATATTTGTCATTTTTGCCATGATTATTGTGTGCATGATATGCCCATGAGCTCATGTGTTTTGTTAAGGGTTTTGCCATCTATCCAGAGGTGCAACCCATGTATTTTTGTGATGTGTGTGGTGACTAGCACGAGCTTGCAAAGTGAGGCACTTGGTAATGCTGATTTCTAGGCTTAGCATTTCCACTAAGTCCTTGACCTGTTTATCTCATATTGCCATATGTTCATGTTGTTTCCTAGCGATCCGTGCCTCTTTTGAGGATGATCAGTAAGGATGT
This sequence comes from Triticum urartu, assembly GCF_003073215.2. NCBI lineage: Eukaryota > Viridiplantae > Streptophyta > Magnoliopsida > Poales > Poaceae > Triticum > Triticum urartu. The sequence goes on along the minus strand of NC_053022.1, from coordinate 203,279,412 downwards.
TTTGTTAATATTGTAGTGATCTATCCATCCATATCTTTGTTTGCAATTTTGGAGCACCCTAGCTTGAGTCAATCGAGCTCTACTTTTGCTACTTCATGAATCTGGGCAGATTGTCTACTTGTTAGCGATTTGATGGGTCTATGCTTAGATTGTCATGGATTGATCTGTGCATGCTATGTTATTGTTCTTGCCATGTCTAGCTTGAATTTTGTGTATTCTTGATGGGTGTATGCTTAGATTGTCATGGATTGCTCTGTAGTGAGTGCATCGAGCTCGTAAACATGCCTATTTGATATCTGTTTCAGCATGCTCCAGTTTTCACTAAGTCTGAGAACTGATTATGTTTTTGCCATGTTCACATGCTTGCAAATGCATTTTATGATCCCTTTTGGCGCAAGGTCACTAAGGGACTTTTGTTAAGCTCTTTGAGTAGCTCCATGCCATGCTTTACTTTGCCATGTTCAGGCCCTGTAGCTTATAGTTTTCATGCTCCAAAGAGCGCTACCTGATCTGAAATTCCAGACGAGTGTTAATTTCACTAAGTCTGAGATCTATTTACCATATGCATTTTTGCCATGCTTGTTTGAACCTGTTAGTGGATGAATTGGCCGTAGCTCAGTGCTAGACTTTTGTTAAGCTTCTTGAATGGATCCCTGCTATGTATTTTGTTGTCATGTTTGAGTGATGTAGCATCTTCATCTTGTTGCATTTAGATGGCTACTTGATGTATATCGCAGACCGGTGTCATATTTGAATCGCTTGCCATTTCCAAACCGTAACTCCGATTCCGGTGATCTTTATATCGTTTTCAAGCGATTTCATCTCATCTTTCCATTGGCACACTTGGTTTTTCCATGCTAAGGCCAGGTTCATTCATTCCTTGTCGAATCATGCATATGCATCGCATATCGCATCCCGCATATCATCTCATGTTCATGTGTTGGTTGTTTACTATGTTGTGTGCTTCTTTTCCGGTGTTTGCTTCTTTAGGTTGGTTCCGTCAACGTCGCGTTGTGAGGACCCGTTCTTCTACGTTCCGTTTGTCTTCTTCATGGACTCGTTCTTCTTCCTGGCGGGATCTCAGGCAAGGTGATCATACCCTCGAAATCACTACTATCTTTGCTTTGCTAGATGCTCGCTCTTTTGCTATGCCTATGCTTCGATACCTACCACTTGCTTCATGCCTCCTATATTGTTGAGCCAAGCCTCTAACCCACCTTGTCCTAGCAAACCGTTGTTTGGCTATGTTACCGCTTTGCTCAGCCCCTCTTATAGCGTTGTTACTTGCAGGTGAAGATTGAAGTTTGTTCCTTGTTGGAACATGGAGATGTTGTTCCTTATTGGAACATGTTTACTTGTTGGGATATCACTATATATCTTATTTAATTAATGCATCTATACACTTGGTAAAGGGTGGAAGGCTCGGCCTTATGCCTGGTGTTTTGTTCCACTCTTGCCGCCCTAGTTTCCGTCATATCGGTGTTATGTTCCCGGATTTTGCGTTCCTTACACGGTTGGGTGATAATAGGAACCCCTTGATAGTTCGCCTTGATTAAAGCTTTTCCAGCAATGCCCAACATTGGTTTTACCATTCGCCGCCTAGCCTTTTATTTTCCCTTGGGGGTCGCGCACCCAAGGGTCATCATTATTTTAACCCCCCCGGGCCAGTGCTCCTCTGAGTGTTGGTACGATTGAGCTACCTGCGGGGCCACCTCGGGGAAACTTGAGGCTTGGTTTTACTCGTAGCTAGTCTCATCTGAGTGTGCCCTGAGAACGAGATATGTGCAGCTCCTATCGGGATTTGTCGGCACATTCGGGCTGTGTTGCTGGTCTTGTTTTAACCTGTCGAAGTGTCTTGAAGAACCGAGATACCGAGTCTGATCGGAACATCTCGGGAGGAGGTCTATTCGTTCGTTGACCGTGAGAGCTTGTCATGGGCTAAGTTGGGACTCCCTTGCAGGGATTTGAACTTTCGAAAGCCGTGCCCGCGGTTATGGGCAGATGGGAATTTGTTAATGTCCGGTTGTAGATAACTTGAACCTGAACTTAATTAAAATGAGTCAACTGCGTGTGTAACCGTGATGGTCTCTTTCCGGCGGAGTCCGGGAAGTGAACACGGTGTTGGAGTTATGCTTGACGTAGGTTGTTTTAGGATCTCTTCTTGCTCGTACTTTTATCGACCGTGCATTTCTTTCTCTTCTCGCTCTCATTTGCGTATGTTAGCCACCATATATGCTAGTCGCTTGCTGCAGCTCCACCTCATACCTTTTACCTTACCCATAAGCTTAAATAGTCTTGATCGCGAGGGTGCGAGATTGCTGAGTCCCCGTGACTCACAGATACTTCCAAAACCAGTTTCCAGGTGCCATTGAGTCCGTGCAGATGACGCAACCAAGCTCATGAGGAGCTCGATGAAGATCTTGCCCTTTGTGTTGTTTCGTTCTAGTTGATCAGTAGTGGAGCCCAGTTGGGGTCGATCAGGGACCGTGTCACATTTGGGGTTCTTCTTTTATTTTGGTTCCGTAGTCGGACCTTGTTTGTATTTGGATGATGTAATGCTTTATTCATGTAATTGTGTGAAGTGGCGATTGTAAGCCAACTATGTTTCTTTTCCCCTATTGTATTACATGGGTTGTGTGAAGATTACCTCACTTGCGACATTGCTTTCCATGTGGTTATGCCTCTAAGTCATGCTTCGACACGTGGGAGATATAGCCTCATCGAGGGCGTTACAAGTTGGTAATCAGAGCCTTCCCCGACCTTAGGAGCCCCATTGCTTGATCGTTTTTAGTGGTGGAGTTGTGTCTAGAAAAATGTTTTGAGTCATTTAGGAATTATATATCGGAGAGTTTAGGAATTCTCTTTATTTCCCAGTCTCTTCATCACTCTGGTAAGGCATCCTGACGTAGAGTTTTGACTCTTATCTTCTCAAATTTCACCAAAAAAAATTTTAGGATCACGCGGGTATCTTGGAATCGTTCCGAGGGTTTTGTGACGAGAACATTGTCTTGGTCCCTCATGTCAGGGGTTTTGTGGAAGTGTCCCGGGGATTTGAGCTCTGAGGTGTTGTCGTCATAATTTTATCGTTGCAGTTCTGGAATACCTGAGTTTAGTACGCCGACATCGAAAATCTCTTTTATGCATTTCATTGGTGAGATAACCTCGACGCCACCCAGTACTGGGGCGGGAGTTCGGGAGTATTGCCATAACTTGTATAACGGATGCTTTTCGAAGGTTGAGGTAGACGATTTCCGAAGGTTTCTTGCTTATGTGTTGAAGGATGGATACAGCTGGATGTAGGATTTGCTAGTTTTGGATGAGATATTATGCTTCCCCTGTATCCCCAACACCTGATTGCATAACCGAAAAGTTTCGGGAGTTTATAAGTGGGAATTCAAGTAGCTCTTGTCTAGTGGTCCGCCTATTCGCGGTCGGTTTTACAGTGGCCTCCTTGTGTCTTAAAGAGTCCTTGGCTATGCCAACTCGGGGACGCTTCGTATGTCATGTGCACTGCCTTATACATGATGGTGCTATACGATCGAGCCCGTGTAGGCCCCACCATGAAAACTTCGGACGAAATCTCTATCATATGTTTGTTCCGGCTTATTCTGCAAGCCAACCCTTTGTTTTTGTTTTGAGTTGTGGTATTCGAGTTGCTTCGAAGTCAAATGTTGATTCCATACCTTTTCCAAGTGGTGTTCTCATATTCCTATGTGAATACCAATCCTTCTCGATCATCGAGTTTGTCATTTCAATTTCTTTTCAACTGGCGTGTTTCTCGTCAAGTGGATCCGATCATTGCAACATCTGCAAGATCAAGTATCAGTTCTTCTCAATGTTGTTTGTTTCATCCATCTCCAAGTTGGCTTTGTTTTTCCCACCCTCCCTCCCTTTGTTTTTTCTCCTAGGACTCGGATTTCTTTATCAAGTATCCATTTTATTATGGAAGTCTCTCCATTCTTCTTCCTTCATGTTCGTACCCGGTGATGCTCATGAAGATTTTAATGAAGTTTCTAGTTCACCATTATCCATTCTTTTTCTTCTCCGGTGGAACCAATTCAAGCTTTCAGTGTTGATCATATTCTTTTCCGAATTTCAATGTTTTCTCATGCCGGTGCAATTCTTAATCGTTCACCTCTCGCTATTCTATTGTTCCGGAGTGCTCAAGATATTTCGAAGATTCGTGTTTTCCACTCTGCTTTCGTTCAAGCTCTTTCGAGGATGCTATCTCATTCAAGCCTTTTAATTCAACTGGTGCATTCTCTCTTTTAAATCGGTCAACGGTGTTTCTTTTGAGTGGGCCCTAACCCACAGGTCTTTTCCCAGGGTCTTACCTGACTCTTCTAATTTTTCCGGAGTTATCCTCAAATTCATTTCAAATTTTGATGTAAGTTTAAATTTTCAGCAGTCATATGTCTTTCTCCAAGATCTGTCAAATTCTTTCATCGTTGGCTCAACCTTTTCCATTTTTATCCCGGAGTGTCCCAACAATTCTTGGTGGTGTTTCTCGTTGTCATTCTTAGATTTTGAAGACCGAAGAAGATTTGTTCCTCCATATATTGCTCCATTCTCTTCAAGATTCGTTATTCCAGCTTATTGCCATCCTCTCAAGCATCTTCATTCGCTTGCTAATTTTTCCCGGTGTTAATTTATATTCTCTTCGTTCATTTTTAATTCTTACAGTGGTTCGTTCAAGATTTCTCTTCCGTATCAATTCATTCATGGTTTCAATTCTACCGGTGGATCGTTGAAGACTTTCTCAAGTTTGCGCTATATCTATCTTAATCTTTCTACGAGGATAAGTAGTATGCCAAATCCGTTGCTTGTTAGCAATTAAATTGTTGAAGGATACGCATAACATAATTCTTATTCTTGTTCCATCCAAGTGATTAATTCCTTTTTCCGGAGTGGTTCATCATATCATATTCTCAGTTCGAGATGCTTTATCTTTCCTTTCCCGGAGTTCCAAGCTCTAATTATCACGGAGATCCATCTAAACCATTGCAAGGATTCACCTTGTGTTTCACCTTGTGTTTTCAATTTCTCTTTCTTTTTATTCTTTTGTTACTGGAGTTCTTCATGGAGGCTATTCATGATGGTTCATCAAGGATTTATTTCCGTCTAGAAGTTTTTCATTGAGTTTCTTTTCTAAGGAGCTCAAGCTTTCTTCATCTTGCAATCCGGAGTGCAATTCTTTCTACCATATCATTGGAGGTGGTTTTACATCATTCTTGATATTTGAGTTCATGTTTTCACGATTCACATGTTGTTAAGAATGAGATATTTTAAATCCATCATCTCGTCATTGGAGTTATCTTGGGTTATATTTCACCTAAAACTTTCCCTAAGGATTGTTGCTAATTATGGTGCTTATAAAGGACCCAAGCTCTTCTTTATCCTCCCGGTGAGATAGCTTCTCGTCTCCTTGTTCTTATCAATCCAATTCTTTTTCCCGTGAATGGCAGGTTGTCACCTCATAATTTGAGATGTATTCCATAACACCATATCAAGCTTATTCTTTTCGTTGTTGGATTTTCAACAACTCCGTTCTAGTATTTGTTGTAAGTGTGCTCCCTCAAGATCGTGTTCCCCTTCGTTCACTCTTTTTCATTCTCTCTTTTCTTCCAGAGGCATTTTGATGTGGCTCTCTTCTATTTTTTTCTTTTTGTTCTTGTCAAGATCAAGTTCTTTTCATCTTATCAAGTCTTGCATCTCTTTCAACCGGAGCGCTATACGAAATTGTTCTTCTTTGTTCCTCCTCTCTATCGGTGTGTTTTCAATTTTGTTCATCTCCGTTGTATTCTTTTCTCATATTTGCATAACCTCTTCAAGGTTCGTGCCTTCACTCGTTTGTCAATGAAGCAACTTAGTTTTACCTCTTCTTTTCTTTTCCGTTGTCCCTCCGGTGCCATTCTAGATCTCGGGACGAGATCCTCTCATAGTGGTGGAGTGTTGTAACGCCCCGAGACCGATGTGCCAGGTGTCCTCCAGTTATTCGCTGCTGTTGCCTTGTTATTGCTTGCGTGTCATGCATCGCATATCATGTCATCATGTGCATTTCATTTGCATACATGTTCATCTTATGCATCCGAGCATTTTCCCCGTTGTCCGTTTTGCAATCCGGCGCTCCTTCTCCTCCGGTGGTCATTTCTACCTTTCTTTCATGTGTGGGGATTAAACATTTCCGGATTGGACCGAGACTTGCCAAGCGGCCTTGGTTTACTACCGGTAGACCGCCTGTGAAGTTTCGTACCATTTGGACTTCGTTTGTTGCTCCAACGGTTAACCGAGGGACCGAAAAGGCCTCGTGTGTGTTGCAGCCCAACACCCTTCCAAAGTGGCCCAAAACCCACCAAAACCCTCTCCATCATCTCGGTCGTTCGATCATGATCGCGTGGCCGAAAACCGCACCTCATTTGGACTCTCCTAGCTCCCTCTACCTATAAATATGTGCTCCCCTCCCAAAATTCGCGGATGAACCCTAACTTCCTCCTCCTCGCGCCGCCGGACGAAATCCCCACCGTGCCCGGACATGTCCACCGCTCCCCTCCACCTCACCACCGCCAATTGTCGCGCCGCCACAGGCCGGCGCCACCGCAGCAGCCACCCTCGCCCACTCCTCGCTCGCCACCTGTCCTCCCGACGCCTCCCAGCCGCGCGGCCCGCCCAGGCCCGGGGCGAGCCCGCGAAGCCCATCGGGACTGACCGCTCCGCCGCCGCCTGGTCCCGAGCGCCTCCCACTCCGAAGCTCCGCCGCCCGCTGGATCTCCGCCGCTGCACGCCTCCCCGCCGCCACGCCGCTTCTCGCCTTCCTCCGGCGATCCGCCGCTGTCGTCAAGCTCCGCCGCTCGCGCCTCCACCGTCCCGCATCCGGCCGGAGCTTCGCTGCCCAACGCCGGCCACCTCTGCTCCGGCCAGATCCGGCCACGGTCCGGCCGGATCCATCCCCCCTCACTCTGGTGACTTCAACTCTGGCGTCCTCGGCAACTCCGGTGAGATCCGTCGCCGCCTCGGTTCGCGTGCCCGACAAACCCTGGATCTGAGGTCGTTTTTCTGCCAAGTCCCGGATTATTTTAGCATTTTTCATCGCATCATAACTTTGCACCCGTGGCTCCGTTTTGGGCGTGTAGCATATCAAAATGTTGGTCTCAGAGAGTACATCATTTCATTCCATTGCATCATTTTCTTTTGAGTTCATCTTGATGCCCGAAATGCTGTTAGAAGAGTGCTACTTGAGATAATTGTCAGATTTGCTGCTCCATTTAGTTATTTGTCATTTTTGCCATGATTATTGTGTGCATCATATGCCCATGAGCTCTACATCTGTTTTGTTAAGGGTTTTGCCATCTATCCAGAGGTGCAACCCATGTATTTTTGTGATGTGTGTGTTGACTAGCACGAGCTTGCAAAGTGAGGCACTTGGTAATGCTGATTTCTAGGACTTAGCATTTCCACTAAGTCCTTGACCTGTTTATCTCATATTGCCATATGTTCATGTTGTTTCCTAGCGATCCGTGCCTCTTTTGAGGATGATCAGTAAGGATGTTTTGTTAATATTGTAGTGATCTATCCATCCATATCTTTGTTGGCAATTTTGGAGCACCCTAGCTTGAATCAATCGAGCTCAACGTTTGCTACTTCATGAATCTGGGCAGATTGTCTACTTGTTAGCGATTTTGCCGAAGATGTTGTAGTTGATCCGTGCATGCTATGTTATTGTTCTTGCCATGTCTAGCTTGAATTTTGTGTATTCTTGATGGGTGTATGCTTAGATTGTCATGGATTGCTCTGTAGTGAGTGCATCGAGCTCGTAAACATGCCTACTTGATATCTGTTTCAGCATGCTCCAGTTTTCACTAAGTCTGAGAACTGATTATGTTTTTTCCATGTTCACATGCTTGTAAATGCATTTTATGATCCCTTTTGGCGCAAGGTCACTAAGGGACTTTTGTTAAGCTCTTTGAGTAGCTCCATGCCATGCTTTACTTTGCCATGTTCAGGCCCTGTAGCTTATAGTTTTCATGCTCCAAAGAGCGCTACCTGATCTGAAATTCCAGACGAGTGTTAATGTCACTAAGTCTGAGATCTGTTTACCATATGAATTTTTGCCATGCTTGTTTGAACCTGTTAGTGGATGAATTGGCCGTAGCTCAGTGCTAGACTTTTGTTAAGCTTCTTGAATGGATCCCTGCCATGTATTTTGTTGTCATGTTTGAGTGTTGTAGCATATTCATCTTGTTGCATTTAGATGGCTATTTGCTGTATATCGCAGACCGGTGTCATATTTGAATCGCTTGCCATTTCCAAACCGTAACTCCGATTCCGGTGATCTTTATATTGTTTTCAAGCGATTTCATCTCATCTTTCCAGTGGCACACTTGGTTTTTCCAAGTTAAGGCCACGTTCGTTCATTCCTTGTCGAATCATGCATATGCATCACATACCGCATCCCGCATATCATCTCATGTTCATGTGTTGGTTGTTTACTATGTTGTGTGCTTCTTTTCCGGTGTTTGCTTCTTCGGGTTGGTTCCGTTAACGTCGCGTTTTGAGGACCCATTCGTCTATGTTCCGTTTGTCTTCTTCATGGACTCATTCTTCTTCCTGGCGGGATCTCAGGCAAGGTGATCATACCCTCGAAATCACTACTATCTTTGCTTTGCTAGATGCTCGCTCTTTTTCTATGCCTATGCTTCGATACCTACCACTTGCTTCATGCCTCCTATATTGTTGATCCAAGCCTCTAACCCACCTTGTCCTAGCAAACCATTGTTTGGCTATGTTACCGCTTTGCTCAGCCCCTCTTATAGCGTTGTTACTTGCAGGTGAAGATTGAAGTTTGTTCCTTGTTGGAACATGGAGATGTTGTTCCTTATTGGAACATGTTTACTTGTTGGGATATCACGATATATCTTATTTAATTAATGCATCTATATACTTGGTAAAGGGTGGAAGGCTCGGCCTTATGCCTGGTGTTTTGTTCCACTCTTGCCGCCCTAGTTTCCGTCATATCGGTGTTATGTTCCCGGATTTTGTGTTCCTTACGCGGTTGGGTGATAATGGGAACCCCTTGATAGTTCGCCTTGATTAAAGCTTTTCCAGCAATGCCCAACATTGGTTTTACCATTCGCCACCTAGCCTTTTATTTTCCCTTGGGGGTCGCGCACCCAAGGGTCATCATTATTTTAACCCCCCCCCCCCCGGGCCAGTGCTCCTCTGAGTGTTGGTCCGACTGAGCTGCCTGCGGGGCCACCTCGGGGAAACTTGAGGGTTGGTTTTACTCGTAGCTAGTCTCATCTGAGTGTGCCCTGAGAATGAGATATGCGCAGCTCCTATCGGGATTTGTCGGCACATTCGGGCGGTGTTGCTGGTCTTGTTTTAACCTGTCGAAGTGTCTTGAAGAACCGATATACCGAGTCTGATCGGAACGTCTCGAGAGGAGGTCTATTCCATCGTTGACCGTGAGAGCTTATCATGGGCTAAGTTGGTACTCCCTTGCAGGGATTTGAACTTTTGAAAGCCGTGGCCGCGGTTATGGGCAGATGGGAATTTGTTAATGTCCGGTTGTAGATAACTTGAACCTGAACTTAATTAAAATGAGTCAACTGCGTGTGTAACCATGATGGTCTCTTTCCAGCGGAGTCCGGGAAGTGAACACGGTGTTGGAGTTATGCTTGACGTTGGTTGTTTTAAGATCTCTTCTTGATCATACTTTTATCGACAGTGCATTGCTTTCTCTTCTCGCTCTCATTTGCGTATGTTAGCCACCATATATGCTAGTCGCTTGCTGCAGCTCCACCTCATACCTTTTACCTTACCCATAAGCTTAACTAGTCTTGATCGCGAGGGTGCGAGATTGCTGAGTCCCCGTGACTCACAGATACTTCCAAAACCAGTTTGCAGGTGCCGTTGAGTCTGTGCAGATGACGCAACCAAGCTCAGGAGGAGCTCGATGAAGATCTTGTCCTTTGTGTTGTTTCGTTCTAGTTGATCAGTAAGCCCAGTTGGGGTCGATCGGGGACCGTGTCACATTTGGGGTTCTTCTTTTATTTTGGTTCCGTAGTCGGACCTTGTTTGTATTTGGATGGTAATGCTTTATTCATGTAATTGTGTGAAGTGGCGATTGTAAGCCAACTATGTTTCTTTTCCCCTATTGTATTACACGGGTTGTGTGAAGATTACCTCACTTGCGACATTGCTTTCCATGCGGTTATGCCTCTAAGTCGTGCTTCGACACGTGGGAGATATAGCCGCATTGAGGGCGTTACACCCTCATAGTGGTGGGCGAAGGATTCCAGTCGACCCCAGAGGGCCAGGCTTTGACACGAGATCCATCCTCGTCCAGGGCCTGGTCGACAGGAACAGAGCTCACCGAGAAGGCCTGTCAGGACCCCGATTCCAAATCACATCGATCTAGCCGGTAACACCTCATATCCCTTTGCGGCCTCACGCACGGTATCCCACGGGTGTCGCCTTACCATGGCCCGGGACCGTTTGCGCCTTTTGGCTCACGTATATGATAGTGTCGCTAGCATCCGTATGACAGAGAACCCGGGCCGACATGGCTAGTTGTGAACCCAAAGCGGCACAGACCTATGGAGACAGGCATACATGAATCACATCGAACATGTCGGTCATCAACGAGTGATTCCGGGATGTAGCACTGGGCTAACAGGACTCCAGGGAACCCCGGGCTGTAGCAGGCTAGACAGGACTCCGGAAGTCACCGTGTGACATTTCCCCGAAGGGACAGACATAGGGACGAAGTGAAACACATGCCGGCCAGTCAAGTGTCCTGAACAGTAGTGCTGGGCTAGCAGGACTCCGGTGAACCGGGCTGTAGCGGACTACTATGGCTCGAGGAACACTAAACTACATTTCCCCATAAGAAAGGCTGCCAAGGATAAACAACTAGATTATCGGATCCCACTCATACCAAGCATTTCAATCATACACACAATATGCCCGATATGAGTACATACAACATGGCATCACAACAAAACTCTACAACTCAAGTACTTTATTTAAGGCTCCAGAGAGCCATACATAACAGGTTCATACAAATAGGGGTCACATGACCCAACACTCAAGTCATACAATCATTCAAGCACATGCGGAAGCAACTAGTCTGAGTACAGACTCTAGAATGAAAGAAGGCTTCTCGAAGCCTGTCTATCTACATAGGGCCCTCCATGGCCAGGATCACCACCTGGGTGGCTAGTCACTCGTCGACGTCAAGGTCTACATAAAACCCATCGGAGGGGGCAGTGTTGTCGTCTGAAAACAATAAATAAGCAAACATGAGTACAAAGGTACTCAGCAAGTCTTACATCAGAACCTACTATACATGCTTATTCTCAAGAAGGCGGTGGGGTTGATGCAGCAAGCCAGCTTTGACTCTTGGCTAAGCTATCCTACGGAACTCCACCAATAAAATAGTTTTCGCACACGAGTCCACTACTCACCAACACAATACTCTACCGGGGATCCTCCCTCGTCATCCTACGAGAGGGCCATCCTCGGTACTCACACTTATCTTGAGTATTTTAGTAGTATCCATTAACTTGTCTATGAACTGTATAGGCAACGAAGTAGTCCTTTACTGCGGATGCGGCTATTCGAATAGTTTTATACCCTGCAGGGGTGTACTTCTGCATACACGCTTTCACCACTTAACGCCGCTTACACGACATGTACTCGGCAACCTTCAAGCGGAAGCCCAGCGAGGGTGTCGGCCACGGCCTACCTAAGCACTTAAGTCTCTAGTCCAGGTTTATCGCCTATCCAGGTTCCATCCGCAGGGAGTCCGGCCAAGGTTTCCACATACGGCCCCGAACTATGTGAATAGGGTTCCGAGACGCCAAACGGGCGCCCGGCATACCCGGCCATGGTGTATCTACCGCAACATAGCCCACCCCTAGGGTCAGCGCTACGCACGGCCGCCAACACATATCCTACAAACACCAGAAACTATTTGCAACTCCTGGACAGAGTACTAAGGTGATTAAGAAGCCGAGAGGGTCAATTAAGGATCCCAATGCATGGTAGTAGCTGAATCTTAAATCACACATACAGATCTCAGTTCTTAGGGACGGCCTCAATGAAACAACCCACCATGTACTCCTACATGGCCTCTCATCGATACCTTTACCAAAACATGTTCAACACATCCCTCACATTACCGGCATAAGCATTTCACTCTGGCCCATCACCCAGATGAACCAGACCTGACACAACTCTAAGCATAGCAGGCATAGCAAGGTAGGAATCACATACATGCCTCAATCAACTCCTACACATGCTAGTGGGTTTCATCTAGTTACTGTGGCAATGACAGGTCATGCAGAGGATAAGGGTTCAACTACCGTAGCACACAGCAGTTTGAATTGCGTTGTCTTAATGTAGTAAACAAGAGCAGGAGCGAGAACATGGGTTTGTATCGGAATGATTAATGGTTGCTTGCCTGATGGAGTGGTAGTGGGATACTGCCCTTCAGTTGGATACTCGTGAATATCCTTGGAGGCAGAACCTACCACGAAGAACACATCGGAACACAATCAACACAGGACGATATGCAACAATATGATGCATGCTATGACATGGCAATATGAATGTGTCTTGGCCTAATGCAAGTTATAATAGGAAGGAATGAACTCATTTGAATCAAAGATTCAAATATTAGCTCATTAAACATGGCCTTAATAGTGCATTTCCTTATTCTTCCTAAACAGCAAGGTAAACTTGTTTTGTCATGCATGAAACCATTACAGATGGATAGATTGAATTTTTCTGATAATTTTTCATATATAAATTATTTCATTTGGAGCTATGGTTGAATTTCTATGATTTTTTGAAGTTTGAACTATTTTCCGGAATTTCCTGTATAAAAATAAATCCAGAAAATCAATTACTGCGTCAGCAATGCGTCAGGGTGACGTCAGCAGGTCAAAGGCGCCAGCCCAGGTCAAACCTGACTGGTGGGCCCCTTCTGTCAGCCTCTCAGCTAATTAGCAAGATTAGACTAACACTAATTAGTGGTCAGTGGGGCCTGGGCCCACATGTCAGTGACTGATTTAATTAAAATTAATTAAAACTAAACCTAAATTAGTGAACAGACCGGCCCCACCTGTAATAGACTCAGGGGAGTCTACCTGGGCCCACCCAGGGGTCAAACTGGGTCAACTCGCCGGCGGCTCGACGCCGGCAAGGCCCGAGACATCGGCGCGGCTCGGAAAACGCCCTCAGGCGACCAAATCGACACCGGAGACCACCCGTGCGAAGCCCAGGGTCTCGCGCATCCAAAGGAGCAAGTGTGAGGAGATGGGGTGGAGCGAGCTCGCCGGAATCGAGCTCGTGGCGGTGGCCGGAGTTCGGGCGAGGTCGGTTTCGACGCTATGGTGCACGGGAGGGAGAACTGGGGGTGGCTACGGGTTCCTGTTGCTGCACTGAGCACGGTGAGGCGCTCCGTTGTGGGCTTGCACGGCTGTGGCCACGGCTGCGCCATGGCCGGCGGTGAGGAGCGCTCGGGCTCAAAGGGGGCGGTGGCTACGGGGTGTAATCGAGCATGGGAGCTAGGGGGAAAGGAAGAGGAGCTCACAGCGAAGTCGGAGAGGGGGTCAGCGAGCTCGGGGAGGTCCTGGCGGCGGCGAATCGATCGGAGATGGCTCGGGTGCCCGAGGTTGAAGACGAGGGCGAAGGCGGCGATGCAGGGCCTCCGGCGATGCGTGGCTCGGTGGGGAGGACGAGGGAGTCGAGGCGGAGCTAATGGGCTCGTCGGAGGGGCGAGGGAGTGGTTGTAGTGGCGACTACGGCGCTCGGCGGCGAGGGACGTGCTCGGCCGTCGCGGGGGGAGAGTGAGAGAGACGAGGGGGAGAGTGCGAGAGGATGAGAGGGAGACGTGGGGGTCGCGTGGCACTTCAGGGCGTCTCCCAGGCGTCGGCGGAAGCAGGAGGTGGCTGGCACGTGGCCGGCGCGCGCGAGCACGCGCTCCGCGTCCTTCTGGCACGAGGAGGACGACGACTGGCAGCGCCAGCAGGCTGGGACGGGCCAGGTGGCTGGGCCAGCATAGGTAAGGCCCAGGTGGGCTTCTTTCTCTTTTCTTTTTTTCTGATTTCTATTAAACTGCAACTGTTTATCTTTATTTGAAATACTAGAACATTTCCAAAAATCCTGAAAATAAATGTGGCCTCTGTTTAGTTTATTTCCAACAGGAAACATTTACTCCCAGAATTATTTGAGCATTTAAATTATTTTATAGCATTTAAAAGCCCAAATTCAAATACTTATGATTTAATTCAATGACCTTCTGTTGACCTAGAAAATTGTGCACCTATTTTGCTAGAGGTTCTAACCCAAGGCAAAGAGGGTGAACATTTTAGAAGGGCATTTCAGGTTCATTGAAATTATTTTTAGTAAACCCTAGTTGATTTCAAGAGGGGTGCTGGGGGTTCTGCCTTCCCCATTTCAAGTTTCTGATGAAAAATAAACATGATGCACACTCTAATGCATGGACTAGCTAGGGTGTGACAACTCACCCCCACTCAAAAGAATATCGTCCCGAGATTTAGGATCCTCTGGAAAGAAGGTGGGGTACTCGAGTCGAAGACGATCCTCCCTTTCCCAAGTGGCTTCTTTATCGGAGTGGTGTGACCATTGAACCTTGAGAAACTTGATATTCTGACGTCGAGTGGTACGCTCGGCTTGATCAAGGATACGAACGGGACATTCCCGATAGGAAAGGTTATCTTGTAGATCAAGCGTTTCATGATCCACTCCACAGATGGGATCCACGAAGCAACGCCTGAGTTGTGAAACGTGGAAGACATCGTGAACTCTAGAAAGATGCGGAGGTAGTTCCAATTGGTAGGCAACTTCTCCTCGTTTAGCAAGAATGCGAAAGGGTCCAATGTCACGAGGAGCCAATTTGCCTTTGATACCGAAACGATGGGTTTCCTTTAATTCAGTAACCCGAAGGTAAGCCTTCTCGTCGACTTCATAAGTCATAGGCTTATGTTTACGATCATATTGACTCTTTTGACGAGATTGGGCTGTTTTCAATTTCTCACGAATAACGCGAACCTGCTCTTCTGCTTCCTGAATCATATCCGGGCCAAAGAGTTGTATTTGCCTGGTTTCTGACCAGTTAAGAGGCGTTCGACATTTTCGTCCATAAAGAACTTTGAAAGGAGCTTTGCCCAAGCTAGCTTGATAACTATTGTATAAGAAAATTCCGCGAATGGAAGGCATTGCTCCCAACTCATTCCAAACGAGATAACAGAAGCTCGGAGCATATCTTCCAGGATTTGATTGACTCGCTCTACTTGACCACTTGATTGAGGATGGAAGGCTGTACTAAAACAGAGACGAGTTCCCATAGCATTTTGGAAACTTTCCCAAAATCGAGAGGTGAAGAGACTCCCACGGTCTGAGTTAATTTCCAATGGAACACCATGAAGAGCCACTATTCGGGAGATGTATAAATCGGCTAGCTGGCTAGCGGTGATACTCTCACGAACAGGTAGAAAGTGGGCTACTTTGGAAAGTCGGTCGATCACGACGAAGATGACATTATTCCCTCTCTTGGTCCTGGGAAACCCGGTGATGAAATCCATACTGATTTTATCCCATTTCCATTCAGGAATAGCCAAAGGTTGAAGCGTGCCAACAGGATGTTGGTGCTCTGCTTTAACACGACGACAGACGTCGCAGCTAGCAACGTATTGAGCGATTTCTCTCTTCATCCTAGTCCACCAAAACCTCTGGCGTAGGTCTTGATACATTTTAGTACTACCGGGATGAATGGTGAGAGGGGATTCATGAGCTTCCTTAAGGATCAACTGGCGCATATGTTGTTTCTTGGGAACCACCAAACGGTTTTCGAAGAAAACAGCACCTCGCTCATCCATGGAGAAACATTTAGCAACTCCGCTAGCGATGTTTTCCTTAATCCGGGCTATGCCCTTATCATACCGCTGGGCGGTTATGATTTGATCCATGAGGGTAGGTTTCGCCACCAGGGTGGATAGGAATCCTTGAGGAACAATGTGAAGATTTAGCTTACGAAATTCCTCATGGAGAAATGGTTGACTTTGTTGTAACATCAGGTTGTTACAATAGGACTTACGGCTTAGCGCATCAGCCATGACATTGGCTTTGCCCGGGATGTAAGTTATTCCTAAGTCGTAATCCGAGATCAACTCAACCCAACGTCTTTGCCTGAGATTCAAATCTGGTTGAGTGAAGATATATTTCAAACTTTGGTGATCGGTGAAGATCTCGCAACGATTACCGAGAAGGTAATGTCGCCAGGTTTTAAGTGCATGGACTACAGCTGCAAGCTCTAGATCATGTGTAGGATAATTTTCCTCATGTGGGTGTAATTGCCGTGAAGCATAGGCAATTACCTGACGATCTTGCATGAGTATGCAACCTAGTCCTTGTCGCGAGGCGTCGCAATAGATAATAAAGTCCTTGGAGAAGTCTGGTGGTACCAGTACGGGAGCAGATGTCAGGCATCTTTTCAGTTCCTGAAAGCTGAACTCGCACTATGGAGTCCACTCGAACTTTTTATCTTTCTTGAGGAGTTCAGTTAGAGGTTTAGTAACTTTGGAGAAATTTTCGACGAAGCGGCGGCAATAGCTCGCTAGGCCAAGGAAGCTCTGAACTTGCTTGACCGTCTCAGGTGGAGTCCAATCAAGGACGGCATGAACTCGCTCGGGATTGACAGCAATACCCTTACCAGAGATTACATGGCCTAGATAGGTCACTTCTGGAAACCAAAATTCACACTTGGAGAATTTGGCATAAAGGCGATGCTCTTGAAGTTTCATCAATACCAGCCTTAGATGTTCGGCATGTTCCTCTTCATTCTTGGAGTAGATGAGTATGTCATCGAGGTATACTACGACGAATTTATCCAAGTACTCCATGAAGACTGAGTTCATTAACCGGGAGATGGTAGCCGGGGCATTGGTTAAACCAAAGGACATGACGGTGTACTCGTATTGGCCATAACGAGTAACAATGGCCGTTTTGGGAATGTCCCCATTTTTGATTTCGATTTGATGGTAGCCCAACCTCAAATCCATCTTGGAGAAGACTGAGGATCCAACGAGCTGATCATACAGATCGTTGATCCTGGGAAGCGGGTATTTGTTCTTGATGGTGACCAGATTGACAGGTCGGTAGTCCACAACCATTAGATCCGTTCCATCCTTCTTCTTAACGAAGAGGACGGGGCAAGCCCAAGGAGAGGAACTAGGACGGATGAAACCCTTTTTCAAGGACTCATCGAGTTGGTTCTTAATCTCGGCTAGTTCTAAGGGTCCCATCTTGTAGGGTCTTCTAGAAATTGGAACGGTTCCTGGAACAAGATCTATCACAAAATCTACATCCCTGTTAGGTGGAACACCTGGCAGTTCTTCTGGAAAGACATCCGGAAAGTCTCGGACTATCGGAACATCTTCAAGGTCTGGAAGGGGGTTGGCATTTAGGGAGTAAAGCTGGCGCTTGGCCACTCGAGTTAAGATATTAATTGTCTTGCCCGATGGGTGAGTAAGTTGAACGGTTCTAGTGGCACAATCAATCTTAGCGTAATGAGCTGACATCCAGTCCATACCCAAGAAGATTTTTATGTCCGTGGACTTGAGAGCTATTAAGGATGCAAGGAAGACAAGTCTATCGACAAGAATTTCGTTCCCATGGCTTACTTTAGAAGTTTGCCATCTAGAGCCAGGGGTTTGAATTTCCATGGTAGAAGGCATGTCACAGAATGTCGTGTTATGCAATCGAGCATAGCTCTCGGATATGAATGAAATAGATGCTCCAGTATCGAAAAGAACAGATGCCGGATGGCAGTTAACAAGGAGCGTACCAAGGACGACGTTAGGATCCTCATGAGCCTCCTCGGCTGAAACATAATTGACATGGCCACGTGCAGTGGTGGCCGGCTTGGCGTAGAAAGTCTTCCCCGCTGGCTTACCACGGCTAACGGACTTTCCAGTTTGATTGGGGTTTTTGTTCTGGGGACACTCTCGGCTATAGTGACCCGGCTCTCCACACTTAAAGCATGTCACCACATTGGGGCGAGGAGCAGCATTAGCAGCGGGGCCACCATAGGGCTTGGGCGGTGCAAATTGTTGGTTGGGACGAGGCGCCTCAAAGGATGGCCTCGGAATGAACCTAGGTGGCAGTGTCGTGCTTGGAATCCACACCCGGCGCTTCTAAGCTCCAGAGCCGGATGAAGAGCCAAAATCACGGGAGTGCTTGCGTGAAGCGTCATAATCAGCCTGGCCTGTCTCAGCACTGATGGCTTTATTGACCAACTTCTGAAAGGATGTGCACTCGTGCAGACAGAGATTGCGGCGAAGCTCAGGGCTAAGTCCCTTGCGGAACCTTGCCTGCTTCTTAGCGTCAGTAGATACCTCTTCAGGAGCATAACGTGCCAGATTCCCAAATTCACGACTGTAAGCATGCACAGTCAGTCTTCCGTAGGTGAAGTTGCAGAACTCCTCCCTCTTGCGATCCATGAGACCTTCCGGAATGTGATGCTCACGGAAAGCCTCACTGAATTCAGCCCAAGTAGTGATTTGACCGACCGGGCGCATAGCTTCAAAGTTTTCCCACCAAAGGCTAGCAGGGCCTTCGAGGTGATAGGCAGCATAAGTAACCTTGTCGGCTTCGGCTACGTTGGCAGAACATAGCTTGTGGGTGATGCGGCGAAGCCAGTCATCCGCGTCGAGGGGCTCGACGGAATGGTTGAACTTTGGTGGGTACAGCTTGATAAAGTCATTGATTGACACCAAGTCATTTCGCGGGTGGCGTACAGTATTCTGCTCAATCTGCTCCAGCAGGCGGTTAGTCTCACGCTTGTTTCTTTCCACCTCTAGCATCACTTCGGCCAGAGAAGGCGGGTGAGGCAGATTTTCACCTCTAGCTGCACTGGCTTCCCCCTGCTCCGGGACAGCAGGGTTGCTGCGGGTGTTGACCATCCTAGGAGAAAACAAGACAATGGTTTAGACAAGGATGGCTCAAACTTAGCAAGGGAGTGCAGAATGTAATGGACAACACGGAATGCGGAGATGTTCATCCGTATGTCATGGTAATATAAAACTGCCATATATATACCAACGATCATACACATCATACATAGTTCAGTACAAGCCCAGGCTGCAGTACAACTATGATGAAAGACATTACATCTCATCGGAGGCATTCCAAGCTCCTATACATTATTTGCCTACACCTCCGGAATTGACTATACACTAAGTCGTATTCCACAAGTCACGCAGGACAGTGGAAATACAACTACTACAATACTAGTGGTACTACTACTAACTCAGACAGCTCCGTAGTAGTTCTCATAGAAGTCACCTCTGTAGCCTGGAAGTTCAACATGACCATCCGGGAACAGACAGTCCTGAGAAGCCTGTGGACCAAAGGGCTAGGATGAGGTCTTGGACCAACAAACGGTGGCCTGTGGGGACCACGGGGTGGGGTGATGCCTCCTACATCATGCCAATCCACCATGTCTGGCAGAGCTGATCTCACAGGATACAGATCCCTTGTATCAATACATCCAGCTTGCACCGCAGGTGCAAACCGCGTCAATGTGGCCCAATGATCAGCACGGGTATTGAAAAGCTCTAGCCTCAAGGCCCGATTCTCTCGGTCCTTATCCTCGAGCAACTCGGCAGTGGTACGAGTTAATGAGTCCTCCTAAGTGGAGTCAGCATAGATAGCCTAAAGATACCCTTGCGCTCCCGGAAGTGAAGCTGGCATGTAACGGAAGTCGGTGTTCCGAAGCAGGCCAGTCCGGACTCACAAGATGGTCATCATGGAATAGGCAGCATCCTGCACAGCCATCTCAACAGTAACCCCGAGTCCATAGGAACAGTGAAGGGGCTCGGTAGATCCAGGATAAGAAGGAAATATCCTGACGGTGCAGAGATATTGGCTTTGATTAAAGTCGTGGAACTGCTCTTCGACGGTGTATTCGGGATACCAACGGTAGCCCGTCTCGATCATTACCCGAACTAGCATAGCAGTATGACCGGGCACGTCGAGGCACCGGGTCAGGTGAACCACTTGGTTTTGAACATGGTTGGCCATCTGAAAGCACAACCACAATGCAAAGACATTAGAATTTCTAGGGAAAATTGGACAGCATAACGGCTGTAAATGCTCAGAAAAAGATTTGAGACATCCACAACAGTTCACAATACCACTCAACAACATCATATCAAGGTTCTGATTCAATTAGCAACTTACTGAGAATAGTAGAAACAGAACTGGGACTTGTAACAACAATCCTATAAGCTGCTATGGATTAGTAACACGTGAACCTGATAGAGGAAGAGAAGCCTAGTCCTTAACCCACGTTGAATGAGGAGAGAATGACTCAGATCAGAGGCATAGGGAAAGGAGTAAAAGAACCTTACGTTCCCTCCCACAATCAATTCCCCTACATATAACTAAAGCATTTCTAGACTCGACATCGACCAGTTTGGCTCAACGAACCTACAGGCAGTCCGGCTCTGATACCAACGCTGTCAGGACCCCGATTCCAAATCACATCGATCTAGCCGGTAACACCTCATATCCCTTTGTGGCCTCACGCACGGTATCCCACGGGTGTCGCCTTACCATGGCCCGGGATCATTTGCGCCTTTTGGCTCACGTATATGATAGTGTCGCTAGCATCCATATGACAGAGAACCCGGGCCGACATGGCTAGTCGTGAACCCAAAGCGGCACAGACCTATGGAGACAGGCATACATGAATCACATCGAACATGTCGGTCATCAACGAGTGATTCCGGGCTGTAGCACTGGGCTAACAGGACTCCGGGGAACCCCGGGCTGTAGCAGGCTAGACAGGACTCCGGAAGTCACCGTTTGACATTTCCCCGAAGGGACAGACATAGGGACGAAGTGAAACACATGCCGGCCAGTCAAGTGTCCTGAACAGTAGTGCTGGGCTAGCAGGACTCCGGTGAACCGGGCTGTAGCGGACTACTATGGCTCGAGGAACACTAAACTACATTTCCCCATAAGAAAGGCTGCCAAGGATAAACAACTAGATTATCGGATCCCACTCATACCAAGCATTTCAATCATACACACAATATGCCCGATATGAGTACATACAACATGGCATCACAACAAAACTCTACAACTCAAGTACTTTATTTAAAAGGCTCCAGAGAGCCATACATAACATGTTCATACAATAGGGGTCACATGACACACTCAAGTCATACAATCATACAAGCACATGCGGAAGCAACTAGTCTGAGTACAGACTCTAGAAGAAAGAAGGCTTCTCGAAGCCTGTCTATCTACATAGGGCCCTCCATGGCCAGGATCACCACCTGGGTGGCTAGTCACTCGTCGACATCAAGGTCTATAAAACCCATCGGAGGGGGCGTGTTGTCGTCTGAAAACAGTAATTAAGCAAACATGAGTACAAAGGTACTCAGCAAGTCTTACATCAGAACCTACTATACATGCTTATTCTCAAGAAGGTGGTGGGGTTATTGCAGCAAGCCAGCTTTGACTCTTGGCTAAGCTATCCTACGGAACTCCACCAGTAAAATAGTTTTCGCACACGAGTCCACTACTCACCAACACAATACTCCACCGGGGATCCTCCCTCGTCATCCTACGAGAGGGCCATCCTCGGTACTCACACTTATCTTGAGTCTTTTAGTAGTATCCATTAACTTGTCTATGAACTGTATAGGCAACCAAGTAGTCCTTTACCACGCGACGCGGCTATTCGAATATTATACCCTGCAGGGGTGTACTTCGTCATACACGCTTTCACCACTTACCGCCGTTTACACGACATGTACTCGGCAACCTTCAAGCGGAAGCCCAGCGAGGGTGTCGGCCACGGCCTACCTAAACACTTAAGTCTCTAGTCCAGGTTTATCGCCTATCCAGGTTCCATCCGCAGGAGTCCGGCCAAGGTTTCCACATACGGCCCCGAACGATGTGAACAGGGTCCCGAGACGCCAAACGGGCGCCCGCATACCCGGCCATGGTGTATCTACCGCAACATAGCCCACCCCTAGGGTCAGCGCTACGCACGGCCGCCAACACATAACCTACAAACACCAGAAACTATTTGCAACTCCTGGACAGAGTACTAGGGTGATTAAGAAGCCGAGAGGGTCAATTAAGGATCCCAATGCATGGTAGTACGCTGAATCTTAAATCACACATACAGATCTCAGTTCTTAGGGACGGCCTCAATGAAACAACCCACCATGTACTCCTACATGGCCTCTCATCGATACCTTTACCAAAACATGTTCAACACATCCCTCACATTACGCATAAGCATTTCACTCTGGCCCATCACCCAGATGAACCAGACCTGACACAACTCTAAGCATAGCAGGCATAGCAAGGTAGGAATCACATACATGGCTCAATCAACTCCTACACATGCTAGTGGGTTTCATCTAGTTACTGTGGCAATGACAGGTCATGCAGAGGATAAGGGTTCAACTACCGTAGCACACAGCAGTTTGAATCGCGTTGTCTTAATGCAGTAAACAAGAGCAGAAGCGAGAACATGGGTTTGTATCGGAATGATCAATGGTTGCTTGCCTGATGGAGTGGTAGTGGGATACTGCCCTTCAGTTGGATACTCGTGAATATCCTCGGAGGCAGAACCTACCACGAAGAACACATCGGAACACAATCAACACATGACGATATGCAACAATATGATGCATGCTATGACATGGCAATATGAATGTGTCTTGGCCTAATGCAAGTTATAATAGGAAGGAATGAACTCATTTGAATCAAAGATTCAAATATTAGCTCATTAAACATGGCCTTAATAGTGCATTTCCTTATTCTGCCTAAACAGCAAGGTAAACTTGTTTTGTCATGCATGAAACCATTACAGATGGATAGATTGAATTTTTCTGATAATTTTTCATATATAAATTATTTCATTTGGAGCTATGGTTGAATTTCTATGATTTTTTGAAGTTTGAACTATTTTCTGGAATTTCCTGTATAAAAATAAATCCAGAAAATCAATTACTGCGTCAGCAATTCATCAGGGTGACGTCAGCAGGTCAAAGGCGCCAGCCCAGGTCAAACCTGACTGGTGGGCCCCTTCTGTCAGCCTCTCAGCTAATTAGCAAGATTAGATTAACACTAATTAGTGGTTAGTGGGGCCTGGGCCCACATGTCAGTGACTGATTTAATTAAAATTAATTAAAACTAAACCTAAATTAGTTAACAGACTGGCCCCACCTATCATAGACTCAGGGGGGGCCTACCTGGGCCCACCCAAGGGTCAAACTGGGTCAACTCGCCGGCGGCTCGACGCCGGCGAGGCCCGAGACGGCGGCACGGCTCGGAAAACGCCCTCAGGCGACCAAATCGACGCGCGGAGACCACCCATGCGAAGCCCAGGCTCTCGCGCATCCAAAGGAGCAAGTGTGAGGAGCTGGGGTGGAGCGAGCTCGCTGGAATCGAGCTCGTGGCAGTGGCCGGAGTTCGGGCGAGGTCGGTTTTGACGCTACGGTGCACGGGAGGGAGAACTGGGGGTGGCTACGGGTTCCTGGTGCTGCACTGAGCACGGTGAGGCACTCCGTTGTGGGCTTGCACGGCTGTGGCCACGGCTGCGCCATGGCCGGCGGCGAGGAGCGCTCGGGCTCAAAGGGGGCGGTGGCTACGGGGCGTAATCGAGCATGGGAGCTAGGGGGAAAGGAAGAGGAGCTCACATCGAAGTCGGAGAGGGGGTCAGCGAGCTCGGGGAGGTCCTGGCAGCGGCGAATCGACCGGAGATGGCTCGGGTGCCCGAGGTTGAAGACGAGGGCGAAGGCGGCGATGCGTGGCTCGGTGGGGCGGACGAGGGAGTCGAGGCAGAGCTAATGGGCTCGTCGGAGGGGCGAGGGAGTGATTGTAGTGGCGACTACGGCGATCGGCGGCGAGGGACGTGCTCGGCCGTCGCGGGGGGAGAGTGAGAGAGATGAGGGGGAGAGTGCGAGAGGATGAGAGGGAGACGTGGGGGTCGCGTGGCACTTCAGGGCGTCTCCCGGGCGTCGTCGGAAGCAGGAGGTGGCCGGCGCGTGGCCGGCGCGCGCGAGCACGCGCTCCGCGTCCTTCTGGCACGAGGAGGACGACGACTGGCAGTGCCAGCAGGCTGGGCCGGGCCAGGTGGCTGGGCCAGCACAGGTAAGGCCCAGGTGGGCTTCTTTCTCTTTTCTTTTTTTTCTGATTTCTATTAAACTGCAACTGTTTATCTTTATTTGAAATACTAGAACATTTACAAAAATCCTGAAAATAAATGTGGCCTCTGTTTAGTTTATTTCCAACAGGAAACATTTACTCCTAGAATTATTTGAGCATTTAAATTATTTTATAGCATTTAAATGCCCAAATTCAAATACTTATGATTTAATTCAATGACCTTCTGTTGACCTAGAAAATTGTGCACCTATTTTGCCAGAGGTTCTAACCCAAGGCAAAGAGGGTGAACATTTTAGAAGGGCATTTCAGGTTCATTGAAATTATTTTTAGTAAACCCTAGTTGATTTCAAGAGGGGTGCTGGGGGTTCTGCCTTCCCCATTTCAAGTTTCTGATGAAAAATAAACATGATGCACACTCTAATGCATGGACTAGCTAGGGTGTGACAAGGCCATGACAGAGATGTGCCTGCCAGCAGCAGAGTACATGTTTCTGGGCCAGAGTGCTT
Source organism: Triticum urartu (assembly GCF_003073215.2). Classification (NCBI taxonomy): domain Eukaryota; kingdom Viridiplantae; phylum Streptophyta; class Magnoliopsida; order Poales; family Poaceae; genus Triticum; species Triticum urartu. The sequence continues at coordinate 203,254,684 of NC_053022.1, read as the reverse complement.
TAGTAGAGCCATCAGGGCTGCTGTGATTCCTCCCAATTTCAGGTTGGCGACTCGAGTCAGTAAGTTCACTGGCGAGTCCAAGCCCGATAGATGGCTTGAGGACTACCGAGTGGCCATCCAGATTGGCGGCGGCAATGATGAAGTGGCCATGAAGCACCTGCCTCTCATGTTGGAGGGCTCGGCCAGAGCGTGGCTAAACCAGTTAGCGCCTAGAAGCATTTACAATTGGGAAGATCTTTCCCGAGTGTTCGTCACCACATTTGAGGGCACATGCAAGCGACCATCAGGACTGACAGAACTGTGGTCTTGTGTGCAAAAGCCGAATGAAACTTTGAGGGATTACATCCAGATATGGATCACGTTACATCACTCGGTGGAGAATGTGCCCGACCACCAAGCAGTTTGTGCCTTCAAGGAAGGCGTCAAGTACAGAGAGGTGAATTTGAAATTCGGTCGAACCGGAGATATGTCCCTGAATCGGATGATGGAGATTGCCACCAAGTACGCTAATGGTGACGATGAGGATCGACTCAGAAGTGGCAAGATCAAGTCAGTCGCCCAAGAAACCGGAGGCAATTCCAATCGGAAACTGAAGCGGAAAGCCGAGCCAGCGGCTCCCGGGGAAGCCTTAGCTTTGGCCCAAGGAAAGTCTAAAGGGAAACCTAAAGGGCCTTGGAATCCCAAAAAGGATAAAGACCAGGAGGGGAATGATGTGTTGGACTTACCATGTCTCGTCCACACAAAGAAAGATGAAGAGGGTAATTTCATTTACCCGAAACATACCACTCGGCAGTGTCGGCTCTTGATCCAGCAGTTCCAGGGCAAGCAGCCCAAGGGTAAGGAAAAGGAGTCAGACAAGGTCGAGGATAAAGAGGACAGTGATGACGGATACCCTCAAGTCAATTCCACCCTTATAATTTTTGCTGATGTTGAGAGCAAAAGTTGACTGAAAGTTATTAACCAAGAGGTGAATATGGTCGCTCCGGCGACACCTAGTTACCTGAAATGGTCTCAGACTGCCATAACATTCGACCAGTCCGACCACCCAATACCCATCGCCACCCCTGGGAGGCAAGCTTTGGTGGTCGACTCAGTTGTTGAAGGCACTCGACTGACCAAAGTCCTGATGGATGGCGGCAGTGGTTTGAACATATTATACGCTGAGAGGTTGAAAGGGATGGGCATTCCGATGTCCAGACTCAGTGCCAGCAACATGAGTTTCCATGGGGTAATTCCTGGGAAGAAGGCTGAATCACTCGGCCAGATTGCTCTAGATGTGGTTTTCGGTGATTCCAAGAATTACCGCAAAGAAAAGCTGCTGTTTGAAGTTGTGGACTTCCAGAGTGCCTATCACGCTATTCTAGGCAGGCCGGCTTATGCACGCTTCATGGACCGACCATGTTACATGTATCTCAAATTGAAGATGCCTGGCCCCATAGGTGTGACCACCATTACGGGCAATCGGAAGAAAGCGGAAGAATGTTTTCAGAAAGGTTCGAAGATCGCCGACGCGCAGATGGCAGTGGTGGAGTTGCAGGAATGCCATAAGACTGCAGACCCAAGTGATTTGTTGCCAGCCAAGAAGCCCGCTACAGAGTCAGCTTTCCAGTCGAATAGTGATACGAAGACACCTCACATCCACCCGACCGACCCCAGCGCTGCTCCGACTCATATCTCGACAATACTCGACTCCAAATAGGAAGAAGCGCTCATCCAGTTCCTCCGTGAGAACTGGGACATTTTCGCATGGAAGCCTTCTGACATGCCAGGTGTTCCCAGGGAGCTGGCTGAGCATCGCCTGAGAGTCGACTCAAAAGTAAAACCTGTCAAGGAACATCTCCGATGGTCCGCCGTCCAAAAGAGAGAGGCTATTGGCGAGGAGGTGGCTTGGCTCTTAGCAGCGGAGTTCATCCGAGAAATCTACCACTCCGAGTGGCTCGCCAATGTTGTCATGGTCCCCAAGAAGGACAAGTCACTTTGCATGTGCATTGATTTTAAACATATCAATCGGGCCTGCCCGAAAGACCATTTCCTCTCCCCCGCATCGACCAGATAGTCGACTCGACCGCGGGATGTGAGCGACTGTCTTTCTTGGACGCCTATTCTGGGTACCATCAGATCCTTCTGTATGGACCTGACGAGATCAAGACAGCTTTCATCACTCGATTCGGGTGCTTCTGTTATGTTACCATGCCATTCGGCCTCAAGAATGCCGGAGCTACATTCGTGAGGATGATTCAGAAGAGTTTACTCACTCAAATCAGTCGAAACGTAGAAGCATACATGGATGATATCGTGGTCAAGTCACGGAAGGGTTCTGACCTGCTGACTGACCTTGCTGAAACCTTTGCCAACCTCAGGAGGTATGATATCAATCTTAATCCATCAAAGTGCACATTCGGAGTCCCTGGCGGAAAGTTACTCGGTTTTCTCGTTTCTGAACGGGGAATCGACGCCAATCCAGAAAAAGTTGGCACTATACTCCGCATGAAAATCCTTGTGCGAGTGCACGACGTCCAGAAGCTTACTAGTTGCTTGGCCGCCCTAAGTCGATTCATATCTCATCTCGGTGAAAAGGCATTGCCTCTTTACCGATTGATGAAGAAGTCCGACAAGTTCGAGTGGACTCCTGAAGCTGATGCAGCATTTGCAGAGCTCAAAGCTCTGCTCTCCACCCAGCCGGTGCTTGCTGTCCCAATCAGCAAGGAGCCTTTGCTGCTTTACATTGCAGCCACAGGACAAGTCGTCAGTACGGTACTTACGGTTAAGCAGGAAGAGGAAGGGAAAACCTTCAAAGTTCAGCGCCCAGTATATTATATTTCTGAAGTCTTGACCCCATCAAAGCAAAGATATCCTCACTATCAGAAGCTTGTATATGGGATTTATATGACCACCAAGAAAGTTGCTCACTACTTCTCTGATCATTCCATTACAGTCGTCAGCGATGCTCCATTGTCAGAGATCTTGCATAACAGGGATGCAACCGGTCGAGTGGCAAAATGGGCGATTGAATTCCTTCCCCTATATACCAAGTTTGAGGCAAAGAAAGCAATCAAGTCCTAGGCAATCGCAGATTTCGTCGCCGAGTGGATTGAATAGCAGCTACCGACTCAGATTCACTCGGAGCATTGGACTATGTTCTTCGACGGCTCCAAGATGCTGAGTGGTTCCAGTGCCAGAGTGGTGTTGGTCTCCCCCAGAGGAGATAAACTCAGATATATTCTTCAAATCCACTTCGATTCCTCGAATAATGAGGCAGAATACGAAGCACTTTTATATGGGTTGCGCATGGCCATCTCACTCGGCGTCCATCGCCACATGGTCTATGGTGACTCAGATTTGGTGGTTAATCAGGTGATGAAGGAATGGGATGTCAGAAGTCCAGCCATGACTGGTTATTGCAATGCAGTGAGGAAGTTGGAGAAGAAATTCGAGGGGTTAGAGCTTCACCACATACCCCGACTGAAAAGTCAAGCAGCTGATGATTTGGCAATAATAGGTTCCAAAAGAGAAGCCATTCCCAGCAATGTGTTTCTGGAACACATCCACACACCTTCAGTCCAGGAGGATCCCTTCACTGAAGAGGCCCCACAGCCAAAAAGCGCCACGGATCCGACTGAAGTTGAAGTTCCAGCTCTGGTCGATCTGATCATGGAAGTGTTGGTTATCACTCCCGTCTGGACATAACCGTACATCGCGTACATCCTAAGGATAGAACTCCCAGAAGATGAAGAAGAGGCTCGATAGATCGTCCGTCGATCCAAAGCCTTCACAGTCATAAAGGGGCAGTTATATAGAGAAAGCGTGACTGGGATCGGCCAGAAGTGTATTACACGAGAAGAAGGTCAGATGATCCTTAACGATATCCACTCGGGGACCTGTGGTCATCATGCGTCCTCTCGGACCATTGTGGCTAAAGCATACCGAGCGGGGTTCTACTGGCCAAGGGCCAATGAGATGGCAAAAGAGATAGTCGACAAATGTGAAGGATGCCAGTATTACTCCAATATGCCACACAAACCCGCGTCAGCCCTGAAAATCATTCCACTCATCTGGCCCTTCGCCGTTTGGGGGCTGGACATGGTTGGGCCACTTAGAACAGGCAGGAGCGGCTTCACTCATGTGCTGGTAGCAGTCGACAAGTTCACCAAATGGATTGTAGCCAAGCCTATCAAGAATCTCGATGCTTGCACCGCTATCAGTTTCATCAAAGAGTTGATATTCAGATATGGAGTTCCGCACAGTATCATCACGGACAATGGGTCAAACTTCGATTCCGACAAGTTCAGGGCCTTTTGCGCCTCTCAGGGCACTCGGGTCGACTATGCTTCGGTCGCTCACCCCCAGTCGAATGGGCAAGCAGAAAGGGAAAATGGCCTAATTCTCAAAGGACTGAAACCCCGATTGATGCGCGATCTCAAGCACGTAGCAGGTGCATGGGTCAACGAGCTCCCATCAGTCCTTTGGGGATTGAGGACAACCCCAAATCGATCGACCGGAAGAACCCCATTCTTTCTGGTCTACGGAGTCGAGGCAGTCTTACCGAGTGACCTGCTTCACAACGCTCCCAGAGTCGAGCTCTACTCAGAAGAGGAAGCAGAAGAAGCCCAGCAGGACGCAGTTGACCTCCTACAAGAAGAAAGAGAAATGGCCTTAATTCGATCGACCATCTATCAGCAAGACTTGCGTCGATTCCATGCCAGAAACGTGAAGAGCCGAGCCTTCCAAGAAGGAGACCTAGTCCTTCGAGTGGATCAACAGAAACCACACAAGCTCGCTCCTACGTGGGAAGGCCCCTTCATAGTCACCAGAGTCCTCCACAATGGAGCATACCACCTCTACAATGTCGATCGCCAGATTGATGAGCCACGAGCCTAGAATGCGGAGCTACTCCGCCCCTTTTATACTTGAATTCTCACTCGGATGAGATGTAATAAGAAAAACTCCTGTAGTTTATTTATCAAAGACAATAGCGTTATAATTTTCCCAGTGATTATTATTGTTTTTGTTTGCGTAACAAATCCCCCAGTGGGTGGCTTAGCTGCGAATCCGCTTAGCCTAAGTTTGTAAAAACAGTTTCCTACCGAGTAGCGAGCCAGCCTCCCACTCGGGGGCTTAGCTGCGAATCCGTTTCGCCTAAGTTTGAAAAAATCCTACCGAGTGGAGAGCAATCCTCCCACTTGGGGGCTTAGTTGCGAATCCGTTTCACCTAAGTTTGAAAAAATCCTACCGAGTGGAGAGAAATCCTCCCACTCGGGGGCTTAGCTGCAGTCCAGCACTCGCCTAAGTTCTCTCACTTGAGACTTAGCTACAGTCAGGCACTCGCCTAAGTTTGAAAAAATCCTACCGAGTGGAGAGCAATCCTCCCACTCAGGGGCTTAGCTGCAGTCCGGTACTCGCCTAAGTTCTCGCACTAGAAGACTTAGCTGCAGTCCGGCACTCGCCTAAGTTTGAAAAATCCTACCAAGTGGAGAGCAATCCTCCCAATCAGGGGCTTAGCTATAGTCCAGTACTCGCCTAAGTTCTCTAACTAGAAGACTTAGCTGCAGTTCGGCACTCGACTAAGTTTGAAAAATCCTACTGAGTGGAGAGCAACCCTCCCACTCGGGGGCTTAGCTGCAGTCCAGTACTCTCCTAAGTTCTCTCACTAGAAGACTTAGCTGCAGTCTGGCACTCGCCTAAGTTTGAAAAATCCTACTGAGTGGAGAGCAACCCTCCCACTCGGGGGCTTCGCCGTAGTCCAGTACTCGCCTAAGTTCTCTCACTAGAAGACTTAGCTGCAATCCGGCACTCGCCTAAGTTTGAAAAAATCTTGCCGAGTGGAGAGCAACCCTCCCACTCGGGGGCTTAGCCGCAGTCCAGTACTCGCCTAAGTTCTCTCACTAGAAGACTTAGCTGCAGTACGGGACTCGCCTAAGTTTGAAAAATCCTACTGAGTGGAGAGCAACCCTCCCACTCGGGGGCTTAGCTGTAGTCCAGTACTCCCCTAAGTTCTCTCACTAGAAGACTTAGCTGTAGTCCGGCACTCGCCTAAGTTTGAAAAATCCTACTGAGTGGAGAGCAACCCTCCCACTCGGGGGCTTAGCTGCAGTCCAGTACTCACCTAAGTTTCAAAAAATCCTACCGAGTGGAGAGCAACCCTCCCACTCGGGGGCTTAGCTGTAGTCCAGTACTCGCCTAAGTTCTCTCACTAGAAGACTTAGCTCCAGTCCAGCAGTCGCCTAAGTTTGAAAAAATCCTACCGAGTGGAGAGCAATCCTCCCACTTGGGGGCTTAGTTGCGAATCCGTTTCACCTAAGTTTGAAAAAATCCTACCGAGTGGAGAGAAATCCTCCCACTCGGGGGCTTAGCTGCAGTCCAGCACTCGCCTAAGTTCTCTCACTTGAGACTTAGCTACAGTCAGGCACTCGCCTAAGTTTGAAAAAATCCTACCGAGTGGAGAGCAATCCTCCCACTCAGGGGCTTAGCTGCAGTCCAGTACTCGCCTAAGTTCTCTCACTAGAAGACTTAGCTGCAGTCCGGCACTCACCTAAGTTTGAAAAAATCCTACCGAATGGAGAGCAACCCTCCCACTCGGGGGCTTAGCTGCAGTCCAGTACTCGCCTAAGTTCTCTCACTAGAAGACTTAGCTGCAGTCCGGCACTCGCCTAAGTTTGAAAAAATCCTACCGAGTGGAGAGCTATCCTCCCACTCGGGGGCTTAGCTGTAGTCCAGTACTCGCCTAAGTTCGAAACACATCTCAATCCTCAAGAACGACGAGGGGCAGGTCGACTGCCACAAATACAATGTGCGCTCCGTCCCATTCTGCAATAATAGGGTGTGGGTCGACCGCCACATTCTCCTGGAGAGCTTCGCCACAAATACAATGTGCGCTCCGTCCCACTCTGCAGTAACAGGGTGTGGGTCGACCGCCACCTTCCCCTGGAGAGCTTCGCCACAAATACAAGACATGGGTCGACTGCTTCCCCCTCCTTCGGAGCTGCGCTGCGAATACAGAAAGTTGTCTCGAATAAAGAATGGGTTCACTCAGCAGGAGATTCATAAAGATATTCAACGATAGACCAAGTTCAGATAAATTCTAAAGGTTCCGCATCACAGATCGAAGTACTCGGGCACGCATCCCGAAAAAGTTTAATGGTTACAAAAACCACTCGGCATTCCGAGGCAAATTTAATGTAGGACATATGAGTTTGTTCACTCCGCGGGAGGAGGGCTGGAAGGCTCGACGAACTCATCCAGGTCGACGCCATCGGCAATCCGAGTGGCGGCAGCTATGAAGGTCTCCATAAAAGTTCGGAAGTCGTGCTTCTGGGTGTTTGCGACCTTGATTGCGGCCAGCTTATCTTGTCACACCTCCTTGAAGTGGACACGAACCAAGGATAGAACCACGTTAGCGCCACAATGAGCAGAAGACTTTTTCCACTCCTGCACTCGGTCAGGGATTCCGTGAAGTCGAGTCATCAGAGACTCAAGATCGTTTTGGAGCGAAGCCTCTGGCCAAAGTGCCGGGTCGATCCGTGACATGGCGACCTTCAGTCGAGCCAAGTAGTCCACGGCACCGTCGATACGAGATTCCAGTCGGAGCAGATTCATGGCAGTTTCATCTTTCACGGGAGAGTTGATTGGATCCAAACCTGGTTCGATCCGCCCAGTCTCTTCTCCAAAGTTCTGGCAAAACTCTGCATTCACGATCCAAGGATAAGTCAATTTTCATACACTGAGTCGACACAAAAAAAAACGGTCGGAACTAAATGTGCACCTTCAAGCTTGATGTACAACTTCTTGGCAAGGCTCCTCAGGTAGCTCTCCAGATCGTCCCTCCTGCGAGCGATGCCTTCCATCTTTTCGTTCAGGTTGAGGTTATCCTTCTTCCAGCGTGTACACTCCCTGTTGGCTTCATTCAGAGCGGTCTTCAGCCTGGTATTCTCTTCTTCTAACTGGCCGACCGAAGCCAGCTTCTGTTCGGCCAGAGCGGTCTTGTCGTCAGCCTCCTTACGAGCAGCAGCCAATTCCTGATCCTTCTTCACCAGAGCTTCTCTCAGTTTTTCTGCAAAGAAATGATGATTGATTCGGAAATAGCAGAAGGGTACTCAAGGCTAAAACTAACCAGTCGACAAAATCGTCTTACCTGCGGCGCCGTCTCTGACCTTTTGCAGCTCTGTCCTGGCGATCTCCAAATCAAGGTTCAGTTGAATCTGCTGCTTCTCCATGAAAGCAAAGCGAGCTCCAAGATCGCAAGATTTCCAAAATCAAAGGGGAGAAGTTATTTTTACAGCAAAAAACAACAAAGGCAATAAATACTAAGCCTACGGTCGACTGCCCGCAGTCCACCATAGTCTCGGGGACTACACCCAGTGGGTGCACTTAGCGTGCCCCCACCGGTTCTGATTCCACTCGACCGGCCCGCCGAATTCGAGTCCAAAAAAAAGAGAAAAAAAAAGTGGAACTCAGACTACAATCGACTGCCAGCAGTCCACCGTAGTCTCGGGGACTACACCCAGTGGGTGCACTTAGCATGCCCCCACCGGTTCTGATTCCACTCGACCAACCCGCCGAAGTCGAGTGGAAGAGACAAACTACTAGTTTGGTTTATACATTCGGCAAAAAAAAGACTACAGTCGACTGCCAGCAGTCCACCGTAGTCTCGGGGACTACACCCAGTGGGTGCACTCAGCGTGCCCCCACTAGTCCAAAACTTCAATCGACGCACCTAGTGGGTGTACAGATGCAAAGATTTATGGAAAGAATCTTCAGATAGCCGACTAACCTGAACGTTGCTCGGGAGAGCCGAGCTGGCATCATAGGCGGCTTGGCTAGCGTCCCGCACCATCTTCATCTTCTCCATCATAATGCCCGCCTGGTGTATGGCTTCCCTAGCAGCATTCAACTCGTCCTCTAGGACATGATGGGTCACAAAAATTGAAGGCGGGTCGACAGGGGCCTGAGCAGTCGAAGAAGAAGGCAAGGCACTCGACAGGGGCTCCGCGAAGGTAACAGAACCACGATTGACGTCACCGGTGTCCTGAACGACTGGTTTCGCCCTCGGCGTCGACTGTAGCGCCTCACATACAGGAGTTCGCCTACTCTTCCTCATCAAAGGCCTCTCGGGCTCTTCATCATCATCAGGGAGGTCAATAATGTTGGGAGCTGTGCAAAGTTCAAATTGCCAAAATCACATCACCCAATGATGCACGATGCAGTTGAATCGACCGAAGAAAGATAGTATGGCAGAAATCATACCCGGATTAGAAGTGACCACATCCTCCATCACCTCATCATCATCCCTTTAAGCTGAGGTCCCGGAAGTGGCAGCGCTGACAATTCCAAAGTTCGCCCAGTTAAAACAAGAAAAACAAACAATGCGGAGCATCGAGTGAATACAAGGAGAGACACTCAAGTGGAGGCGACAGGGATATCGATCTTGATTTTTGGCAGGGCCTTCCAAGTCTTCGGCTCTGCAACATTGGGGTGCTTTGGCGCCTTCTCAGTCAGGGTTGGTGAAGAGATCCGAGGACGTTTCGAAGACTGACCAGCCTGGGCAGTTGCCTTGGCGCGGGCACTCGACCGTTCTTGGTCAAGCTTGGATCGTCTCTCTATGCGAGGAGGCGACTCGACTTCTTCCCCATCACTTGAGTCGTCGCTTCCTCCATCCCCTTCACCATCGGAAGTCCACTCGCCACTTTCGCCACCACTCGCCTCGCCTTCCAGAGCTTGCTCTTGCTCCCCGTTGGGCATTGAATACATTTCAATAATGGCCTGAAAGAAAGCAGGGAGAACAAAGTCAGTCGACGCAATACAGATAGCTACGCGAGTGAATTCAGGTTACAAGCAAAAACTCAGAATCAGACCTGCTCTAGTGCACGCGATTGGTCGAATGGGGGAACTCTCCTGGCTCCTCTGGGATTGTCCTTGTTCCCGGTAATGCTCGACAGCCACTTCTCCAGCGTGTCATCATCGACCTCCTCCGGGTGGATCCGAGTGGAGTCTTCTAGACCCGAATACATCCACATCGGGTGGTCTCGGGCTTGGAGAGGTTGGATGTGCCGCTGAAGGAAGACCTCCAAGAGATCCATACCAGTGACCCCGTCGCGAATGAGCTGGACCACTCGGTTGACCAACACCTTCACGTGCGCCTTCTCCTCCGGGAGCACCTTCAAAGGGGAGGGTTTTTCCACTTGGTCCATCGTAAAGGGAGGGAGGCCAGTCGATTGCCCTGGCGTCAACTGGTCTTTGAAGTAGAACCAGGTCGACTGCCATCCGCGAACTAAATCAGGAAGAATCATGGCCGGAAAAGAGCTTTTTCCCCTCATCTGGATACCAAGACCCCCACACATCTGGATCACTTGGGTCCTCTCGTCACTCGGATTAGCCTTTTTCACTGTCTGGGAGCGACAAGTGAAAATATGCTTGAAATGACCCTAGAGAGGTCGACAACCCAAGAAGTTCTCACACAAGGAAATGAACGCGGCAAGATAAACGATTGAGTTGGGGGTAAAATGGTGGAGTTGAGACCCAAAGTAGTTCAGAAACCTTCGGAAGAAAGGATGAGGAGGCAAGGAAAACCCACGGTCAACGTGGGTGGCAAGAAGAACGCGCTCACCCTCCCGGGGTTGTGGCTCGGATTCCTTCCCCGGAAGCCGCGCCGAGTCATAGGGGATCAGCCCTCCCTCGGCCAGGTCGTCGAGGTCTTCTTGGGAGATCCTCGAGTGGATCCAATTGCCCTGGATCCAACCCTTTGGCAGGCCAGTCCGCGAGGAAGATCCGCCCCGGCTCATCGCCATCCCCTTCGACCTCGCCGTCGCCTTCTTTGCCCGCTCCAGAGCCGCTGTCTTCTCCTTCACCATTGTCGCCGACGAGACACGTGTGGTGCGGTGGCGCTGGGGCGAGAGCGAGCGCAGAGGAGAGGCGTGAGGAGGAGAAGAGATAATGGGGCTCACTGTTCGGGAGACTCTGGTCCAACGCCTTATATGAGGCCGCTACCGAGTGGCTGACAAGTAGGCCCAGATGGCTCTGTCAAATCCCGTAACGACCGCGCAAGCGATACATGGCGAAAAAGATGGCGCAGGGATCGAGGCGGCTCCGCTCTATCCCGTCCGATTACTACGGCCTCCCCCATCCCGCGCGCTTCCCAAAATTCGGATCCCACTAAATCCGTGGGCAGCAAGTCAGACCAAAGATCTCCTCCGCACCATCACTCGGAGCCTTAAAACTAAAGAAACTCACTCGGCGAAGAATTAAGAATGGATCAAGGCGATTGAAAAGGGAGTTGCTGTCATCACTCAGGTTCGTCGATCCGAAACAAGATATGCTCACGACATAGAAAACGAGTCGGAGAAGTCCTCAACTCCATCCCCACTCAAACTTCGATCCATTCGGGGGCTAATGATGAAGCTATGTACCTAGGGTAGGGTCACGGACCTGTCCTAACTGCCCTACCCAAGGACACCTCCAGAGTAAATCACCTTTCAATCGACTTGGAGGTGCTCCACTCGACAGACTCGAAGAAATTCGACCAAGAAGCAATTACTCGACCAAGATCCAACCACTCGACGGCCAGGAGACCTAAAGTCACTCCGCACGCCAACGGTCGGTCATTAAGTAGCCTTTATAGTCATCATAGCACTTTATTACTGGCGTTATCAGTAACGCCCTGCCTTAATGTACATTGAACCCTTCGTAACGTGGGCTGGCCGGGGTCCTGGCGCACTCTATATAAGCCACCCCCCTCCTCCGAGACAAGGGTTCGCACCTCTTTAACTCATACACACATAATCCAGTCGACCGCCTCCGGGCTCCGAGACATAGGGCTTTTACTTCCTCCGAGAAGGGCCTGAACTCGTAAACCTTGCGTCCTTACAACCTCTCCATAGCTAAGACCTCGCCTCTCCATACTTACCCCCCTGCATTACTGTCAGACTTAGAACCATGACACGACCCCAACCCCGTATCGACGTACCTTCGTCGGGCGGCTCCTTGGATAGAGATCCACTTCCGACCGACACCTCCCCTTGCCCTACGGAAAATGCCGAGGTATTGTCTCAAGAGGCACCGGGTCGAGGCGAGACAATCCTGGAGGCGCGTCAAGGCGACCTTCCGGACTCCAGGAGCATAGGGAGGGAGGCTCCCGAGGGCTCTGAGTTCAAACTTCAGCCGAACACTGCGCCGGAACCTCCAGTTGTTCCGGACTCAGGCAGGCGGCCTCCTTCCAAAGGGGCAAGACGCCTGTGCCTGTGACCTCTGTCCATCCAGAGGCACCGGACAATCTGCTGAGGAGCGCTTCGCAGCGCTTCCATCGACGAAGAGCACCACACTATTATGAGTGCAGTGATCCAGAAGGTTCAGTCTGCCAAGAGCGGACTGACTGAAGCCTGTGCCAGCCTTCTAACAGGCTTTGAGGTAAGTATTTGAAATATAGGAAAAATATTACCGCATAGATAGTAGCCCCTGATGCTCTGTTCGGTGTTCACAAAGAAAAGCCTAATAGAGGATTAAACAATATCGCAGGAGTCTAATATAAGTATGTCTATATGCGTATGCAGGCTTCGCTGCTGACCTCTGCCGCACTGACTACGGAGGTCGCTGCACTGAAGCAGGACCTCGAAGGGTCCGAGGAAGAGCTCGGCCTTGCCAAGAGGCAGCTCGAGGAGAACAAAGGTAAGTAGTACTTAGTCTATGGATATATATAAAAAGAATGCGATTGCAAAATGATAGGATCGTCGTAAATGTGCCAGGGGCCATGACCGAGGTGGCGACCCTGAAGCAAGCGCTATCCGAGGACGAAAACAAAGCGTCCCAAGAGCGCACCGAGCGGGAAAAACAAGAGGCACGGGTGGGCGAGGTGCAGCAAGAGCTCCACGCTCTCGTGATGAACCACGAGGTGTTGGAGCTTGACTTGAAGACGCGAGACTCCAAGCTTGCCGCGGCCCTTGAGAGTGCAAAGAGTGCCAAGGCCGAAGCCCAAAAGGCCCTCCAGGAGATTGATGCGCTGAAGAAGATAGCGACGGGTAAGGCATTCTATATGCAAAGCAAGCATGTGAAAAAAAAATTACTTTTTACTTACCCGAATCCGGAGCTCTCCAGGAGTCTACGTAGATTTGCCCTGCAGCGTGTCGGATGCCGCATAGTTTTACGAGGCCGAGGAGGGAAGCTCAACGGAGAAGCTGTTCTGGTCTCAGTATACTGGGACCGAACACTCGAAGCCTCTGAGCGACCAGCTGAAGCAACTGATCGAGCTGCACAAGGCGGCCGAACAGGCCATGAAGGGCTTTATAGTTCGGATGTGGCCTGGCGACGACCTTCCCAACAGCTACTTCGGCCTGGTGAGGCGGCTTGTGGATGCCTGCCCACGGCTGGAAGTCATCAAGCGGTCCGTCTGCATCGAAGGTGCACGCCGGGCTTTCGCCCGTGCGAAGGTGCACTGGGCCAAGATGGACGCCCTGAAGCTGGTGAAGGAAGGACCGCCGCAGGGCAAGGAGCATCGCCACCCCGAGATGTACTATGAGGGTGTCCTGAAGGGTGCCCGTCTCGTAGCGGACGAGTGTACGAATGATGTAATATTTGAGTAAACTTGCTCTTGTAATCCTGTATTATGAAAACTTGTTCATATGCGCTATGCAACGCTTGTTTGAATTTAAAATATTACCTTCTGTTCGGCTGTTTATCAAATCTGAGAGATGGCTAATGGTCGGCTTCTGCCCCCACGCCACGAGTGCTGGGGTGTTCGGGATAAACCTGAGCACTCTTATTCCCATTTTTGGGTCCTTCGAGGGAGGTGCTCAGCACAACGAACAAGGCAATTGGAATATAATGCGTTATCACTCTCAATTAGCCATAGAATTCTATAATTTTAAATTTTGGCGAAGCCCCTAGTATTCGGAAGGCCGAATTCGGGGCGCAATACACGCCTTAAGCCGGACAGGGCCGACTCCTCGCTCTAAGCGGCATAAGTCTTTAGGGACTCGAAACCTCTTGAACAGCAACCAGTCTCTCGCCTTATCATGACAGTTAGTTTTAGCTTTCTCTACTGAGGTGCTTAGCCCAGCAGAAACAGGGCACAATCGCAGTAGTTCTCCCAGTGCTACCTTAGCCGATATAGTGGAACGTAAGGTACCAAAACATGGGAGCCGGGCAAACCCAACTATTTACCCAATACATGATTCGGAGCTGATGCATATAATGCTATAAGTTTGGGGTGCCGCACTGTCGAAAGTGTTCGGACTTCTCACGCCGTATTCTGGGGTATGTTTAAGCCCCTAGCGTATTGGCCGTACCAGAGTGTACGGGTGCTAGATGTCATGAATGAACATATATATATATATATATATAGAAAGGAAGAATGCAATAATAGTCTTAATGCTATGCATTGCTTATTCAAAAATGTGTGTTAAAGCAGAATGATACAAGTAGTGCGATAAGCAAAAAGTAGGACTGTTTGACATGTCCCTTCCAAGGGCAAGCTGAGAAATAGTATTAAAGCAAATATTTCACTCGTTTTCGTAATCCACCTAGGAGTTCCGTGGTGTGACGTAGCTTTCTGCCTCCTTGGTTGCTGCATCATGTGTTCGGCAATCATACTGCTAGACAGGGTTTCCAGAGATTAAAGTCCTGAAATAGTAAAATAACAAAGCGGGAAGCCCCTAGTGCGGCTGAAGCCGTGTCTTGGGGCGTGCCATAGTCGTTCCCCCCTCCCCACCTGTGCCCATGGTATTTTTAATGCGTAATTATGTGCTCGTGGCACAGATTTTGCCGTTTGGCTGGCACCGGGGTGGGGGCCGCATTGCTATGCGAGCTCTGAACATGCCAGGAGGTCCAGTTGCCGATTTCTCCAGGCGCGCTTGAAGGTGTCCGGGTCCTTAATCGCCGAACTAGTGGATTGCCATAAGAGGCTACTTTGCGCTTCTGCTGCGAGGGCCGCAGTGTGCTCCTCCGTGCAGAGAGAGAGCTCTGTGTTTCCATTGACTGTTATGACCCCCCGAGGTCCTGGCATCTTGAGCTTGAGATATGCATAATGCGGTACCGCATTGAATCTCGCGAATGCGGTTCGCCCGAGCAGTGCATGGTGGCCACTGCGGAACGGGACTATGTCGAAGATTAACTCTTCGCTTCAGAAGTTATCCGGGGATCCGAAGACCACTTCCAGTGTGACTGAGCCTGTGCAATGGGCCTCTACACCTGGTATGACACCTTTAAAGGTTGTTTTTGTGGGTTTGATCCTTGAGGGGTCTATAACCATTTTGCATACTGTGTCCTGATAAAGCAGGTTCAGGTAGCTGCCGCCGTCCATTAGGACTCGAGTGAGGTGAAATCCGTCAATGATTGGGTCTAGGACCAGTGCGGCAAATCCGCCATGACGGATACTGGTGGGGTGGTCCCTGCGATCGAAGGTGATCGGATAGGAGGACCATGGGTTGAACTTTGGGGCGACTGGCTCCAATGCATATACGTTCCTGAGCGCACGCTTCCGCTCCCTCTTGGGGATGTGGGTTGCGTATATCATGTTCACCGTCCACACTTGTGGGGGGAACCTCTTTTGTCCTCCGGTGTTCGGCTGCCGGGGCTCCTCCTCGTCATCGCTATGTTACCCCTTATCTTTGTTTTCGGCATTTAACTTGCCATCCTGCTTGAACACCCAACAATCCCTGTTGGTGTGGTTGGCTGGCTTGTCGGGGGTGCCGTTTATTTGGCACGAGCGATTGAGTATACGGTCCAAACTAGACGGGCCTGAAGTGCTTCTTTTGAATGGCTTTTTCCGCTGACCGGGTTTAGAGCCTTTGAATCCGGCATTGACTGTCGTATCCTCGGTATTGTCGTTGTTAATGCGGCGCTTGTGTTTGTTGCGATGTGACCTACCATTGCCATCCTTAGTATCCGAAGTACCATGGTTCTTTGATATGTTATTGCTGCGAGCCAGCTAGCTGTCTTCTCCCGCACAAAAGCGGGTCATGAGTGTCGTTAGGGCTGCCACAGATTTCGTCTTTCCTGGCCAAGGTGCTTGTCGGATTAGGGTTCTGGCAAACCCTTAAGGTTCGAACACTGGGGTGCATGCGGAGACTTCACCTCCTACCTACCTGCGCCCCTCTGCCTCGCTAAGATCTGAGCTATGGAAAGAATAACACGAGGGACACAAAGTTTATACTGGTTCAGGCCACCGTTGTGGTGTAATACCCTACTCCAGTGTGTGGTGTGGTGGATTGCCTCTTGGGCTGATGATGATGAACAATACAAGGAAGAACAGCCTCGCGAGGGTCTGTTCTTGGCTGGGGGGATGAACCACTGGGAGGAGTTCAGCCACCCTTCTCTCTCTCTCTCTCTCTCTCTCTCTCTCCTTTCCCTTTTTCTCTCTGCCTCCCCCTCTCTCTCTGCCTTTCCTCTCTCTCTGCCTGCCCCTCAACCTCTCGTGGGTGGCCGGTCCTATTTATAGAGGCCCTAGTCCTCTTCCCAAATATCGAGCGGGAAGGGAGCCAACAATGGCGGGCTAATTTGAAAGGGGACAGCTAGTACCAGCTATCCTAACAATAGTAGTCTTCGCCTGCACAATGCTCTGGTGGTGACGCTGTCTTGGGCTCCACGATGACCTCCGTCTTGCAGTCCTCCCGGTCTTGGTCTTGTTACACCGAAACGGCAACCTTTGCCTGATGCCTCGGTACTCCGCGGCTGCGCTTGCCCCCTTTGCACCAAAGGGGAAAGGAGGACACTACGCGGGCTGGCACCCGCCTGGCGCCCTTGGTCGTCATGGCTTGCGTCACGGGCACCTCATGAGGTACCCCGCCTTGATCTCTCTGCCTCCTCGCAAGATAGCCTGACGAGGCTGTGCCTGAGGAAGCTCCATGTCATCCGTCCCGTGAGGCTTGGCCCCTCGCGAGGGTCTTGGGTTTGTGTTGGTCAAGATGGGCCGCACTGGGCCCCCCTTTGAGCCACGCCGCAGGCCACAGGCAGGCAAGTCTGGGGACCCCCGTTCCCAGAACGCCGACAGTAGCCCCCGGGCCCAAGGCGCGCCCGGACTTGTCCGTGCAGGGAGGCGGAAGGGCAAGAGCGAAGCGCCGCGGGCCCTAACAGCCTGCGGCCTTGGGCGCTGCGTGGTGGTTGATTGGACGTGGGCGCCTCCACTCCCCCATGGCGCCTCGGCAACTGCACGGACTGGACAAGTCCCTGCATGCAAAGTAGGTCATGATTACCTGCAATCGTGGAGGTCAGCGGTTGGCCTTCACCGGCTATAAGTACGGAACAACGTGCGCCCTTCCAGTCCATCCCTCCTTGCTTCTCCTTCTTCTCGGTCCATGCTCCGTCTTGCTGCGATGGCTCCGTTCCGCCGGTTCTCGACGGCAGAGAAGCGAAAGGCTCCCCGGGAGGAACCAGACCCGCTCCCACCGAAGAAACGGCTCGTCCTCCGTGGCCCGGATGAGGGGGCCCATTAGGTGGTGTCGAGGCCTTGGTGCGAGCGGGCGCCGGCTGGAGTGCTGCCCCGGGAGAGGTGGCCAGGACCTTGCTGCGACGAGGACTGGGCCCGCCAACCGCTCCCTTGGCGGCTCCTCAGGCGGTGGAGGCATCGGAGGTTCCAGCGACTCTGGCGAGCTCTTCGCGACTCCGGAGACGAGCGACGACAGCTATGAGCCCCCGAGCCAGCGCCGCTCCTGGAGCAGGGCGGGCTCGTCAAGCCGCCGCCGACTCTGATCTGGATGGGGTTAGCGTCGGTGCTTGACGGCTCACTATTGATGATGGCGTCTTTTGCAGAGACGCGCGTAGTTTGTGTCCCTTTAGGATCTGTTCCCTACGAGGAATCAAAGACGCGTCCCATGGGGGTTTGTAAGGTCCCTGTGATCCTGTTTTGTTATTATAACCCTTGTCATAGAATTGTGTGAGTTGCTCATTCCATTTTAGCCCAGTCCTCCCTTTCGAACCTCACGAGGGCTTGGTGCTCTGCGCCGACTGGTCCCAGTCCCAAGGCGGCTTCAGCCGTCGCTGGTATGCCAGGTCGCGATGTCGTGGTCAACACCAGGAGGTGAGCGACCCGGAGTCCGGTAAGAGCACCTGAGTCGCGATGCTCAGGAGGTCCCCTTTGGCGCTCAAGCAGCCGTCGTTCGTTGAGAAAGGAGAGCGGCGTCGCTAACATGGGATTGCATTAGGTGCGGGGATGATGCCACGGTAGCTGGTGCTTTCGGGTGGTGACTTATCTCGAGAATCAGGGGCCGCTTTCTGGTGTGTCGCCGGGTCCGTGCATCGACAGGCATGAGGTTGCTTGGCGAGGTCCTCGCGTGTCCCTCCCCTCTCGCCTTTGGTCCCCTTTCTGCTCTACGTCCTTGGGTCCCGGCCCCCGAGCGAGTCTCAGCCTTCGCTGGTATGCCAGGTCGCGATGCCGTGGACAAGGCCAGAGGGTTACGGCTGGAGAGCCAGTAGGAGCCCTGAGTCGCGATGCTCAGGCACCCCCCCTTTAACGTGCAAGAGGTTCATGCGGACGAGAGTGAAGGAGGCACCGCAAGGGCCTCTCCTGACGCAGCTCTTTCAGGAGGTCTTGTAAGTCCCTCATAGAAAAAAAACAAGGGGGTTGCCATGAAAATTGACAGTCAGCCGTTGGTTGCTTCCGAGGGGTAATGAGGCACTGAAGGCTTTGACGAGGTGGCGCCATGCGGGGCTGCTACGGCCAGAGCTCAGCCATTCAGGTTTGTCGGCGTTGCAGGGACGGACCCATGCACAAGCGTCGTGCCGTTTGGGAGCAGTTCTGTCAGTTGAGCGGGCAACTAGGTCAAGCACATTAGCCGCGGAGGAGTGGATTCACTTAAATAGGAGCTGGGAAGGCGGACATCACTGGGTCTGGCCCGAGCGACTTGGGGATCATGCAGCCCGAGGGGCGCCCCCAACAAGGTAAGCTAACAACATGAAATAAAAAGGGATACACGTTGCAGGGACGGACCCATGCAGCCTGGGAATAATGCAGCCCTGGGGGGGCGCTCCCAGCTGGAAATGAAACTTGAAAGATGTCACCTGATGACGTTGAGGACGAAGGAGCGTTGGTGTAGCAGACTTGGTGGGCTGCGGAAGACGATCCTCACGAGCCCCCAGGCCTAGGGGCCTCGGGAAGCTCCGGTGGCGCTGGCGGCTCCTCACGGACCATCTCCATCCCCGCCAGGGCTGCGGAACGCCTGGCCTCTCGTGCCTCCGTGATACCCCTCATGAGGCGCTGGTACGTGGCAGCTGCGTTCGGCAAGCCGTAAGGCATGCGAACGTAGCTGTGGGATGGACCTCCGCAGCGCCCCACTCGCGAGGGCCAGAGCCGCTCCAGAGAGGCGACTCGGTTGAGTCCTGGTATGTCGATGCAGACGCGCAGCCCACCATCCTCGCCTGGATGGGGAGCCACTGCTGGTAGGCGGCGGCCGCCTTTCATGACTCTTGACTCCTGTAGCTCCTGAATGGCCTTGCTGACGAACTCCTGAGGGTCTGGCTCTCCTTGCCTTGCTCCTTCTTGAGGGAAACGTGCTTCGAAACACGCCTCCATGTGGTGCCCAAGCGCCTCCCTCATGACCCTAGCTAGGTCGGTGGCCCTCCAGGGGAGAGCCCCCGAGCCCTGCCTAAGGAGGGCGCCGGGCGCGCTTTCCTATGCGATGGAAGGAGGTTCCCCTGGGCAGGCACGGGCCCAGAGGGGCCTGCCTCCTGAGTGGTCGGGCCGGACGATGTCTTCTTCTTCTTACGGGCTGTCTCGGGAGGCCTCCTACTTCCGTGATCCGGGTCTTCCAGTGACGCGGCCTGAAAGGCTCGTTCCAGGGAACACACCGCGTCCTTCTCTTCACAGGGCACCGTGATGACTCCGCCACTTCCTGGCATCTTCAGGACATTGTAGCTGTGGTGAGTTACGGCCATGAACTTGGCCAGCGCTGGGTACCCAAGGATGGCATTGTAAGGCAGGCGAATGTGAGCGACGTCAAAGTCGATGAGCTCGGTGCGGTAGTTGTCGCGTGCCCCGAAGGTGACAGGGAGGCGATCCTGCCCAATCGGGACCGTGGAGCCGTCGGTGATGCCAGAGAAAGGCTTGGTTGGGTGAAGCTGGCTGTAGGGCACTTGGAGATTGTTGAATGTTTCCACGGACAGGATGTTGAGCCCTGCCCCGCCATCATGAGGGTCCTGGTGACCACCACGTTGCTGATGATTGGGGAACAAAGCATAGGGAGGACTCCGGCTGTATCCGCACACTTGAGCTGATCTGCTGAGCTGAACGTGATGGCGCACGCCGACCACCTGAGAGGGCGCGTAGCTTCGAGCCTGGGGAGGGATGCGTTCACTTCAGGGGCGAACTGCTTGAAGATGCATTGAGAGGCTGGGGCTTAAGCCTCGCCCAGGATGCAGGCGATCGCGCGCGGCTCCTGGAAGCCCCCAGCCCCCTCGTCCTGGTGGCGGTCCTCGTTTCTCCTTGGCTGCGGCGGCAGCGGAGGGAGGCCTGCGTTGCCTTGCGAGCAATCCTCGCGAGGCTGATCCCTCCAGTCTCCCTCGCGAGGCGGGTCTTGCCAGCGATCCTCGCGAGGTTGATCGCGCCACCCTTGGCGCCGGCCACGGTCTTCCCAACGTCATGCGTTCCTTCCTCCTCCTCGACCGTAGCCCCGGTCACCGCGGTCAGGGCGACGGCCAATCCTTCCTTCTCGCACGGCTCGGAGCTCTTGACATTCGTTGGTGTTGTGGGTGTGGAGGTCGTGGTACACACAGTACCGGCTGCCCTTGGAAGGTTCGGGCTGATCTCTGCCCCGCTTGGTGTCTGGTTCTGCTGCGAGCACAGCAGCCCCCTTGCGCTTCACATCCTTGGCCTTGGGCTTCTTCTTTTCTGGGTCTGTGGCAGGCAGCTCGAGGAGGGAGAGACGCCCTTCCTCGGCCCTGGCACACTTGGTTGCCAGGTTGAACAGCTCCAAGGATCTTGTGGGTATGCTTTGTTGAGGTTGGTGAAGTCGACACACATGCGCTCCTTCCCTCCCTTCTTTGGCACAACGACAGGGTTGGCCAACCAATCCGGGTATTGGACCTCGCGAATGACCCCAGCGGCTTCTAATTTGCGGGTCTCTTGGACGATGAAGGTCTGCTTTTCTGTGGACTGCCGCCTGGCCTTCTGCTTCACAGGGCGCACGTTGGGGCACACGTTGAGGTGATGCTCGATTACACTCCTAGGGACCCCTGCCAACTGGTCAGGCTCCCAAGCGAATACCTTCCTGTTCGCGCACAGGAACCCGACCAGGGCCTTCTCCTGCTCGGGTTTGAGGTGGGTGCCTATGGTGAAAGTGGCATTGGTGGACCCGTCCTCATCGACGGGTATCTTCTTGGTTTCTACCTTGTCTTGGGTGAACAGCTGTTTCTTCTTGGCGGGTGCAGCCCCCTTGGGCCCGGGGGTCTCCAAGTCGGCGGGCTGTGCATAGTGAGGACACCGCTGCTCCCGGGCATCTTCATGAGGTTGTACGCCGGATGCGTCGCGGCCATGAACTGGGCCAGCGCTGGGTAGCCGAGGATGGCGTTGTAGGGGAGGCCGATGGGGGCGATGTCGAAGTCGACCAGCTCTGTGCGGAAGTTGTCGTAGGTGCCGAAGGATACAAGGAGCCGGATCTGTCGCAAGGAGCTGGACGACTTGCCCCCCACGCCTGAGAAGGGCCGGCTGGGTTGCAGCCGTTCTAGGGGTATGCGGAGGAGGTTGAAGGCCTCGACCGAGAGCATGCTGAGGCCCGCGCCGCCATCAATGAGGGTTCTGGTGATGGCCACCTGGCAGATGGTGGGGGTGCACAGCATGGGGAGCGCACGCGAGCAGGCCGAGTTGAAGGGGTGGGCCTCCGAGCTGAAGGTCAGGCCGGTATCGGGCGCTGCCCGGTCCAAGGGAGCCCCCTGCCGCATGGAAGAGGCGCTGACCCGGCGGATGAACGGCTTGACATGGTGACGTGTAGGTGGCGCCTGCGAGCCGCCCAAGAGGGCCGCGATGACCGGGGGTGTTGGTGCAGCGTGATGGGCGGGGAAGAGGTTGCGGGGCTCCATGGGCGCGCGGAGCACGCGGGACGAAGAACCAGCTCGGGTGAGCGAGGGAGTTGCGGTGCGGCCATCTTGCCGCACGGACAGATGCTGGGACGATGCTTGCTGCTCGTCACACGACGGGCTGGTGGCGGCGTTGACGGCGGGTGACGGGGAACGACGACGACGCCCGCTGACAGGGGCCGTCTGGGTGACACGGGAAGCGAGTGCGGCCCGGCGCTCCGTGCGGGCCCGACGGGCGTCAGACATGGGCGTGATGGTCGGAGGAGAACGGGGCGGTGGAAGACGAATCCCGGCGCACCCCTACCTGGCGTGCCAAATGTCAGATTTCGGGTTCCGACAGACCCTTGAGGTTCGAACACTGGGTTGCGCGCGGAGATTTCGCCTCCTGCCTACCTGCACCCCTCCGCCTTGCAAGGATCTAAACTATGGCAAGAACAACACAAGAGACACAGGGTTTATACTGGTTCGGGCCACCGTTGTGGTGTAATACCCTACTCCAGTGTGTGGTGTGGTGGATTGCCTCCTGGGCTGAAGATGATGAACAATACAAGGAAGAACAGCCTCGCGAGGGTCTGTTCTTGGCTGGGACGATGAACTGCCGGGAGGAGCTCAGTCACCTTTCTCTCTCTCTCTCTCTCTCTGATCCTTTTATCCTTTGATCCCTCTATCCCCTTTGAACCTCTCTTTGCTCTGTGGGTGGCTGGTCCTATTTATAGAGGCCCTGGTCCTCTTCCCAAATATCGAGCAGGAAGGGAGCCAACAATGGCGGGCTAATTTGAAGGGGGACAGCTAGTACTAGCTACCCTGACAAAAGTAGTCTTCGCCTGCACAAAGCTCTGGTGATGACGCCGTCTCGGGCTCCACGATGACCTCCGTCTTGTAGTCCTCATGGTCTTGGTCTCGTTGCACCGAAATGGCAACCTTTGCCTGATGCCTCGGTACTCCGCGGCTGCGCTTGCCCCCTTTGCACCAAAGAGGAAAGGAGGACACTGCGCGGGCTGGCACCCGCCTGGCGCCCTCGGTCGTCATGGCTTGCGTCACGGGCACCTCGTGATATACCCCGCCTTGATCTCTCCGCCTCCTCACGAGCCAGCCTTACGAGGCCGTGCCTGAGGAAGCTCCGTGTCGTCCGCTCCGCGAGGCTTGGCCCCTCGCGAGGGTCTTGGGTTTGTGTTGGTGAAGATGGGCCGCGCTAGGCCCCCCTTTGAGCCACGCCGCAGGCCGCAGGCAGGCAAGTCATGGGACCCCCGTTCCCAAAACACCGACAGTGCCGGGCGAGCCACTCGTCGCGGATGTTGTGCTTAAAAGCTGCTAGGGCCTCTGCATCCGGACAGTCGACGATTTGATTTTTCTTTGTTAGGAACCGTGTCCAGAATTGCCTGGCTAATTCCTCTGGCTGCTGCATTATGTGGCTGAAGTCATCGGCATCTGGGGGTCGCACGTAAGTGCCCTAGAAGTTGTCGAGGAATGCGGCTTCTAGATCCTCCCAACAGCCAATGGACTCTGCTGGCAAGCTATTGAGCCAATGCCGAGCTGGTCCTTTGAGCTTGAGTGGGAGGTATTTAATGGCGTGTAGATCATCACCGTGGGCCATGTGGATATGCAGGAGGAAATCCTCGATCCATATCGCAGGATCTGTTGTGCCGTCGTATGATTCTATATTTACGGGTTTGAAACCCTCTGGGATTTGATGATCCATTACTTCGTCCGTGAAGCATAGTGTGTGTGCGGCGCCTCTGTACTGGGCTATGTCGTGACGCAGCTCGAATGAGTCCTGGCCGCTGTGTTCAGCCCAGCCGGACTTACTTTTACTGTATCCGGTGTGACGATTATCGTCCCGCATAGTGGCGCACCCTCGTGATCCATAGATCGATCTTGCATGTTTTGCTTTGTCCTCCAATATGTCTCGCAGGTCTGGTGTATTTCCCCATGCCTTTTTATTTGAATGGCGTCGGGGTGCGGGCTGAGCTTTTGGCTGGAATGCCTCTCTGTCGCAGCCACGAGGTGGCCAATCAGCCGCTTCATACGTTGGGAATGTAGGTTTCGGTGCTTCCTCCTCTAGTCGGGGTAGCAACCTACACTTTGGGTAACTGTTGGAGGGGCGTTCGAGTTTATATTCCTCGGCCGCCAGGACTTCAGTCCATCTGTCAGCTAGCAAATCTTGATCAGCTTGAAGCTGCTGCTGCTTTTTCTTAAGGCTATTTGCCGTGGCTATAAGCCGGCGGTTAAAGCGCTCTTGTTCGACGGGATCCTCAGGCACGACGAATTTGTCATCGTCCAGGCTTTCCTTGTCTTCGAAGGGAGGCATGTAATTATCATCCTCCGCCTCTCCATCTGCCGCTCTCTTAGGAGGGCTGGCTCCTCCATCCTCCTGCTCTAAATCTTGCTGGAGGGGATTGTTGTTGTCTTCGGCACTGTTCAGAGTGCTATTATCTCCGGTGCCGGTATCACCACTTTTGCCTTGGCGGGACTTAGAGCGGCGCCGCTGACGCCGGCGCTTGGGTTGCTTTTTGGAGGGGTCATCCTCCGTTGTCTCATCGCCATTGCCTTCTTTGGGTGTGTCCACCATGTATATATCGTATGATGAGGTGGCTGTCCAGTACCCTATGGGCAGTGGTTCCTCTTCGTCTCCCGCATCGTCGTCCATACCATCGATGTCTTCGGAGTCGAAGTCGAGCATGTCGGTTAAGTCGTCGACAGTGGCTACTAAGTGGGTGGTGGGTGGGTGGCGAATTTCTTCATCATCCGCATCCCAATCTTGCCGGACGTAGTTCGGCCAGGACTCTCCTGACAAGGAGAGAGACTTTAATGAGTTCAGTATGTCGCCAAAGGGTGAGTGCTGAAAAATATCCGCGAAGGTAAACTCCATGATCGGCGCCCAATCAGATTTGATAGGAACGAGTGCAGGCGGTTCGGAGTCCGTGGCCGGAGAAGGATCCGGTAGTTTGGCAACACGGCTCTCGTGAAGGGTAAGGTCGATATTCGGCATGATCGCCGCTAAGGGTACAGCTTCCGTGATGGGGTCTATCCACCCGTCCATGGATGGCGCAACTGGCTCCAAATTGAGGCTCGGAGCGGCTGTCGGTGCATCTCCTGAATACGGTCCGATGGTAGAGCTAAATCGTACTCATCGTGACCGCGTGGCGCACAAGGTAGGGGCTCGAATCCGTCGAAGATCAAGTCTCTGCGAATATCGGCCGTTAAGTTTAAGCTTCCAAACCTGACCTGGCGGCCAGGAGCGTAACTTTCGATCTGCTCTAGATGGCCAAGCGCGTTGGCCCGCAGTGCGAATCCACCGAACACAAAGATCTATCCAGGGAGAAAAGTCTCACCCTGGACTGCATCGCTATCGATGATCGTAGGAGCCATCAAGCCTAACGGCAACGACACAGAGGAACTCTCAATGAAAGCACCAATGTCGGTGTCAAAACCGGCGGATCTCGGGTAGGGGGTCCCGAATTGTGCATCTAAGGCGGATGGTAACAGGAGGCAGGGGACATGATGTTTTACCCAGGTTCTGGCCCTCTTGATGGAGGTAAAACCCTACGTCCTGCTTGATTTATTCTTGATGATATGAGTATTATAAGAGTTGATCTACCACGAGATCGGAGAGGCTAAACCCTAGAAGCTAGCCTATGGTATGATTGTATGTTGTCCTACGGACTAAAACCCTCCGGTTTATATACACACCGGAGGGGGTTAGGGTTACACAAGGTCGGTTACAAAGGAGGAGATATCCATATCCGTACTGCCTAGCTTGCCTTCCACGCCAAGTAGAGTCCCATCCGGACACGAGACGAAGTCTTCAATCTTGTATCTTCATAGTCCAACAGTCCGGCCAAAGGATATAGTCCGGCTGTCCTGAGACCCCTAATCCAGGACTCCCTCAATGATCTCATCGGATGAACCACGATCTTGAGGATGCAATCAATCCCGTATACGGTTCCCTTTGTCAATCTGTACGTTACTTGCCCGAGATTCGATCCTCGGTATACCAATACCTCGTTTAATCTCGTTACCGGCAAGTCACTTTACTCATTCTGTAATGCATGATCCCGTGACAAACTACTTAGACACATTGAACTCATTATGATGATGCATTACCGAGTGGGACCAGAGATACCTCTCCGTCATACAGAGTGACAATTCCCAGTCTCGATTCATGCCAACCCAACAGACACTTTCGGAGATACTCGTAGTGCACCTTTATAGCCACCCAGTGACGTTATGACGTTTGGCACACCCAAAGCATTCCTATAGTATCCGGGAGTTGCACAATCTCATGGTCTAAGGAAAAGATACTTGACATTAGAAAAGCTTTAGCAGACGAACTACATGATCTTGTGCTATGCTTAGGATTGGGTCTTGTCCATCACATCATTCTCCTAATGATGTGATCCCGTTATCAACAAGAACCAATGTCCATGGTCAAGAAACCGTAACCATCCATTGATCAACGAGCTAGTCAACTAGAGGCTCACTAGGGACATGTTGTGGTCTATGTATTCACACATGTATTACGATTTCCGGATAACACAATTATAGCATGAACAATAGACAATTATCATGAACAAGGAAATATAATAATAACCATTTTATTATTGCCTCTAGGGCATATTTCCAATAGTCTCCCACTTGCACTAGAGTCAATAATCTAGTTACATTGTGATGTATCAAACACCCATAGAGTTCCGGTGTTGATCATGTTTTGCTCGTGGAAGAGGTTTAGTCAATGGATCTGTGACATTCAGGTCCGTATGAACTTTACAAATATCTATGTCTCCATAATGAACATTTTCATGAATGGAGTTGAAGCGACGCTTGATATGCCTAGTCTTCTTGTGAAACCTGGGTTCCTTGGCAAGGGCAATAGCTCCAGTGTTGTCACAGAAGAGAGTCATCGGGCCAGACGCATTGGGAATAACTCCTAGGTCGGCAATGAACTCCTTCATCCAGATTGCTTCATGTGCTGCCTCCGAGGCTGCCATGTATTCCACTTCACATGTCGATCCCGCCATGACACTTTGCTTGCAACTGCACCAACTGACTGCCCCACCATTCAAAATATACAAATATCCGGTTTGTGACATGGAGTCATCCAGATCTGTGTCGAATCTAGCATCGACGTAACCCTTTACGACGAGCTCTTTGTCACCTCCATAAACGAGAAACATATCCTTAGTCCTTTTCAGGTACTTCAGGATATTCTTGACCGCTGTCCAGTGTTCCATGTCGGTTTTACTTTGGTACCTTCCTACCAAACTTACAGAAAGGTCTATGGCGGCATGGCATACATAATACATCCTATGGCGGAGGCATAGGGGATGGCACTCATCTTTTCTCTATCTTCTGTCATGGTAGGGCATTGAGCCGTGCTCAATCTCACACCTTGCAATATAGGCAAGAGCCCCTTCTTGGACTGATCCATATTAAACTTCTTCAATATCTTGTCAAGGTATGTGCTTTTTGAAAGACCAATGAGGCGTCTTGATCTATCTCTATAGATCTTGATGCCTAATGTGTAAGCAGCTTCTCCAAGGTCCTTCATTGAAAAACACTTATTCAAGTAGGCCTTTATGCTTTCCAAGAATTCTATAACATTTCCCATCAATAGTATGTCATCCACATATAATATGAGAAATGCCACTGAGCTCCCACTCACTTTGTTGTAAACACAGGCTTCTCCATAAGTCTGTGTAAACCCAAACACTTTGATCATCTCATCAAAGTGAATGTTCCCACTTCGAGATGCTTGCACCAACCCATAGATTGAGTGCTGGAGCTTGCATACCTTGTTAGCATTATTAGGATCGACAAAACCTTCCGTCTGCATCATATACAATTCTTCCTTAAGAAAACAATTAAGGAATGTCGTTTTGACGTCCATCTGCCATATTTCATAATCATAGAATGCGGCAATTTCTAACATGATTCGAACGGACTTCAACTTTGCTACGGGTGAGAAGGACTCATCGTAGTCAACCCCTTGAACTTCTCGGTAACCCTTAACGACAAGCCAAGCCTTATAGATGGTCACATTACCATCTGTGTCTGTCTTCTTCTTAAGGATCCATTTATTCTCTATGGCTTGCCGATCATCAGGAAAGTCTATCAAAGTCCATACTTCGTTTTCATACATGGATCCTATCTTAGATTTCATGGCTTCGAGCCATTTATTGGAATCCGAGCCCACCATCGCTTCTTCATAGTTCAAAGGTTCACTTTTCTAACAACATGATTTCTAGGACAGGGTTGCCGTACCACTCTGGTGCGGAACGTGTCCTTGTGGACCTACGAAGTTCAGTAACAACTTGATCCGAGGTTTCATGATCATCATCATTAACTTCCTCTCTAGTCGGTGCAAGCACCACAGAAACATCTTCCTGAGTTGCGCTACTCTCCGATTCAAGAGGAAATACCTCATCAAGTTCTACTCTCCTCCCACTCACTTCTTTCGAGAGAAACTCTTTCTCCAGAAAGGATCCATTCTTGGCAAAAAAGATCTTGCCTTCGGATCTGAGGTAGAAGGTTTACCCTATAGTTTCCTTAGGGTATCCTATGAAGACGCATTTTTCTGACTTGGGTTCGAGCTTTTCAGGTTGAAATTTCTTGACATAACCAACACATCCCCAAACTTTCAGAAATGACAACTTAGGTTTTTCCCAAACCATAATTCATACGGGGTCGTCTCAATGGATTTCGATGGAGCCCTATTTAAAGTGAATGCGGCAGTCTCTAAAGCATAACCCCAAAATGATAGCGGTAGTTCGGTAAGAGACATCATAGATCGCACCATATCCAATAGAGTGCGATTACGACGTTCGGACACACCATTACGCTGAGGTGTTCCAGGCGGCGTGAGTTGTGAAACAATTCCACATTTCCTTAAGTGCGTGCCAAATTCGTGACTCAAATATTCTCCCCCATGATCTGATCATAAGAACTTTATTTTCCTGTCACATCGATTCTCTACCTCACTCTGAAATTCCTTGAACTTTTCAAAGGTCTCAGACTTGTGTTTCATTAAGTAGACATACCCATATCTACATAAGTCATCAGTGAGGGTGAGAACATAACGATAGCCACCGCTAGCATCAACGCTCATTGGACCCCACACATCAGTATGTATGATTTCCAATAAGTTGGTTGCTCGCTCCATTGTTCCGGAGAATGGAGTATTGGTCATTTTGCCCATGAGGCATGGTTCGCACGTGTCAAAATGATTCATAATAAAGAGACTCCAAAAGTCCATCTGCATGGAGTTTCTTCATTCATTTGACACCAATGTGACCAAGGCGGCAGTGCCACAAGTATGTGGGACTATCATTATCAACCTTCCATCTTTTGGCATTCACACTATGAATATGTGTAACATCACGTTCCAGATTCAATAAGAATAAACCATTGACCAACAGGGCATGACCATAAAACATATCTCTCATATAAAGAGAACAACCAGTATTCTCAAATTTAAATGAGTAGCCCTCTCGTATTAAATGAGATCCAGATACAATGTTCATGCTCAAAGCTCGCATAACAATTATTGAGGTTTAAAACTAATCCCGTAGGTAAATGTGGAGGTAGCGTGCCGACGGCGATCACATCGACCTTGGAACCATTCCTGACGCGCATCGTCACCTCATCCTTCGCCAGTCTCCGTTGATTCTACAACTCCTGTTTTGAGTTACAAATATGAGCAACCGCACCAGCATCAAATACCCAGGAGCTACTACGAGTGCTTATCAATAACATGTATATCATATATACCTTTGGTATTGCCGGCCTTCTTATCCGCTAAGTACTTGGGGCAGTTCTGCTTCCATTGATCGTTTCCCTTGCAATAAATGCACTCAGTCTCAGGCTTGGGTCCATCCTTTGGCTTCTTCCCGGCAACTGGCTTACTGGGCACGGCAACTTCCTTGACGTCCTTCTTGAAGTTCTTCTTACCGTTGCCTTTCCTGAAACTAGTGGTTTTATTGACCATCAACAATTGATGTTCCTTTTTGATCTCCACCTCCGCTGATTTCAGCATTGAATATACCTCAAGAATGGTTTTCTCCATCCCCTGCATATTGAAATTCATCACAAAGCTCTTGTAGCTAGGTGGGAGCGACTGAAGGATTCTGTCAACGACTGCGTCATCCGGGAGATTAACTCCCAGTTTAGACAAGCGGTTGTGCAACCCAGACATTTTGAGTATGTGCTCGCTCACAGAACTATTCTCCTCCATCTTACAACTATAGAACTTGTCGGAGACTTCATATCTCTCGACCCAGGCATGAGCATGGAAAACCATTTTCAGCTCTTGGAACATCTCATATGCTCCGTGTTGCTCAAAACTCTTTTGGAGCCCCGGTTCTAAGCTGTAAAGCATGCCGCACTAAACCAGGGACTAATCATCACTACGCGACTGCCAGGCATTCATAACGTCTTAAGTTGCTAGGAAAATGTGCGCTTCACCTAGCGGTGCTTCAAGGACATATGCTTTCTTGGCATCTATGAGGATTATCCTCAAGTTACGGACCCAGTCCGTATAGTTGCTACCATCCTCTTTCAGCCTGGTGTTCTCTAGGAACGCGTTGAAGTTGAGAGCAACATTAGCATGGGCCATTTGATCTACAAGACATATTGCAAAGATTTTAGACTATGTTCATTATAATTAAGTTCATAATCAAATTATTTAATGAACTCCCACTCAGAAAGACATCCCTCTAGTCATCTAAGTGATACATGATCCGAATCGACTAGGCCTTGTCCGATCATCACGTGAGACGGACTAGTCATCAACGGTGAACATCTCCATGTTGATCGTATCTACTATACGAGTCATGTTCGACCTTTCGGTCTCTCGTGTTCCGATGCCATGTCTATACATGCTAGGCTCGTCAAGTCAACCTAAGTGTTCTGCATGTGTAAATCTGGCTTACACCCGTTGTATTCGAACGTCAAAATCTATCACACCCGATCATCACGTGGTGCTTAGAAACAACGAACCTTCGCAACTGTGCACAGTTAGGGGGGACACTTTCTTGAAATTTTAGCGAGGGATCATCTTATTTAATCTACCGTCATTCTAAGAAAATAAGATGTATAAACATGATAAACATCACATGCAATCAAATAGTGACATGATATGGCCAATATCATTTTGCTCCTTTTGATCTCCATCTTCGGGGCACCACGATCATCATCATCACCGGCATGACACCATGATCATCTCCATCATCGTGTCTTCACAAAGTTGTCTCGCCAACTCTTACTTCTACTACTATGGCTAACGGTTAGCAATAAAGATTACATGGCATTATCATTGACACGCATGTCATATAATAAATTAAGACAACTCCTATGGCTCCTACCGGTTGTCATACTCATTGACATGCAAGTCGTGATTCCTATTACAAGAACATGATCAATCTCATACATCACATAAATCATTCATAACATCCTTTTGGCCATATCACATCGCACAACATATGCTACAAGAACAAGTTAGACGTCCTCTAATTGTTGTTGCATGTTTTTACGTGGCTGCTATAGGTTTCTAGCAAGGACGTTTCTTACCTACGCCAAAACCACAACATGATATGCCAATTTCTATTTACCATTCATAAGGACCCTTTTCATCGAATCCGATATGACTAAAGTGGGAGAGACAAACACCCACTAGCCACCTTATGCAACTAGGGCATGTCAGTCGGTGGAACCAGTCTCACATAAGCGTACGTGTAAGGTCGGTCCGGGCCGCTTCATCCCACTATGTCACGGAATCAAGATAAGACTAGTAACGACAAGTCAATTGACAAAATCGAAGCCCACAACATCTTGTGTTCTACTCGTGCATAGAAACTACGCATAGACCTATCTCATGATGCCACTATTGTGGATCTTTGCATAAATTAAATTTTTTATACGCATCACCAAGATCAATCTATGGAGAAACTAGCAATGAGAGAGAGGGGAGTGTATCTTCATACCCTTGAAGATCGTGAAACGGAAGCGTTACAAGAACGCGGATGAAGGAGTCGTACTCGCAGCGATTCAGATCGCGGTTGATTCCGATATAAGCGCCGAACAACGGCACCTCCACGTTCAACACATGTGCATCATGGGGACGTCTCCTCCTTGATCCAGCAAGGGGGAAGGAGAAGTTGGGGAAGAACTCCGGCAGCACGACGGCGTGGTGGTGGAACTCACAGTTCTCCGGCAGGGCTTCGCCAAGCTCAACGGAGGAGGAGAGGGTGTTGGAGAGGGGGAGGGCTGCGCCTTGGATGAGGTGCTGCTGCCCTCCCTCCTCCCCTCTATTTATAGGGCGAAGGGGGAAGGGGGCCGGCCCCTCTAGATGAGATCTAGAGGGGGGTGGCAGCCAAGGGGGGAGGCTTGCCCCCAAGCCAAGGGGGGCGCCCCTTTAGGGTTCCCCCCAACCCTAGGCGCATGGGCCCTAGGGGGGATGGCGCCCATCCCACTTAGGGGCTGGGTACCTTCCACATACAGCCCATAGGGCCCTCCGGGGCAGGTGGACGCTCCCGGTGGACCCCCGGAACCCCTTCGGTGGTCCCGATACAATACCGGCAAACCCCCGAATACTTCCGGTGACCGTATGATGACTTCCCATATATAGATCTTCACCTTCAGACCATTCCGGAACTCCTTGTGATGTCCAAGATCTCATCCGGGACTCCGAAAAACATTCGGTAGGCGATTAAGTTGGGTAACGCCAGGGTTTTCCCAGTCACGACGTTGTAAAACGACGGCCAGTGAATTGTAATACGACTCACTATAGGGCGAATTCGAGCTCGGTACCCGGGGATCTGGATACCCATGTTGGCTCCCACATGTTCCATGATGATCTCATCGGATGAACCATGATGTCGAGGATTCAGTCAATCCCGTATACAATACCCTTTGTCAATCGGTATGTTACTTGCCCGAGATTCGATCGTCGGTATCTAAATACCTCGTTCAATCTCATTACCGGCAAGTCACTTTACTCGTTCCGTAATGCATGATCTTGTGACTAACTGCTTAGACACATTGAGCTCATTATGATGATGCATTACAGAGTGGGCCCAGAGATACCTCTCCGTCATACAGAGTGACAAATCCCAGTCTCGATTTGTGCTAACCCAACAGACACTTTCGGAGATACCTATAGTGCACCTTTATAGCCACCCAGTTACTTGTGACGTTTGGCACACCCAAAGCATTCCTACATTATCCGGGAGTTGCACAATCTCATGGTCTAAGGAAAAGATACTTGACATTAGAAAAGCTTTAGCAGACGAACTACACGATCTTGTGCTATGCTTAGGATTGGCTCTTGTCCATCACATCATTCTCCTAATGATGTGATCCCATTATCAATGGCATCCAATGTCCATGGTCAGGAAACCGTAACCATCCATTGATCAACGATCTAGTACACTAGATGCTCACTAGGGACATGTTGTGGTCTATGTATTCACACATGTAGTACGATTTTCGGATAACACAATTATAGCATGAACAATAGACAATTATCATGAACAAGGAAATATAATAATAACCATTTTATTATTGCCTCTAGGGCATATTTCCAACAATATGTTCATGCCCTTGGAAGCAAGATCTCATTTTCTTGTGTTGCACATCCCAGGAGCAATGGGCAAGCTGAGAGAGCGAATGCTGAAGTATTGCTAGGACTCAAGACAAGAACATTTGATAAGCTACAGAAGTGCGACAGGCCATGGATCCACGAGCTGCTGGTGGTTCTTTGGTCCCTCAGAACAACACCAAATCGAGCTACCAAGCAGACTCCCATCTCCCTAGTGTATGGGGCAGAAGCAGTTATCCCCACAGAACTCATTTACACCTCAAGTGATTGCCTACGATGAAGTAGCGCAGGAACAACACCGTCATGATGACAATGTGCATCTTGAGGAGAACCGTCTCCGGGCTTGTACGCGTGCTACATGCTACCAACAAGCCTTGCATCACTACCACAGCCGCAGGGTTCACGCCCGATGTTTTGAGGAAGGTGACCTTGTCCTTAGGCGCGTTCAGT
The DNA here is from genome assembly GCF_003073215.2 of Triticum urartu. Classification (NCBI taxonomy): domain Eukaryota; kingdom Viridiplantae; phylum Streptophyta; class Magnoliopsida; order Poales; family Poaceae; genus Triticum; species Triticum urartu. The sequence continues at coordinate 203,220,654 of NC_053022.1, read as the reverse complement.
CCGCCAAGGGTGCAAACAAGTTGATGTCGATGTGGGAAGGCCCTTATTGGGTAGTACGAGTCACCAGACCTGGCGCAGTCTGTCTAGAGACTGGAGATGGCATTTAGTTGCAAAACTCATGGAATATTGAGCATCTCCGCAAGTTCTACCCGTAAGGTGCGGCTGTCGGGCCCTGCCCGGCAGCCACCCTTTTGTACAGGATTTGCCTCAGTTGCGTGTAGCCCCTCGTACAAAGCCAGTGAAGACCCTGAGAAATAGAGAAATAAATGAAGTGTTGGGGGGCCCCGACAAATTGCATGCATGCATAAGCATATCATGAGCGTAGCATGTTCGTTTAGATCAAATCGCATCTGGCATCAGTTTCATCTGCATAAACTGCAGGCTCTTGTCGTGGACTTGGTCGCAAAGAGGAGAAGAGAAGATGAGCATACATTGCGATCCCCGGCAAGCCAAACAGATAAGTTCCTTCTCTTATCCATATGTGTTCCGTAAGTAGGGACTTGTGCATAAGAAAACCTCGTTGCCTTTGAAACTTAGGTGCTCCCATCCCTTGACTCGAACCTTGCTTCGGTCAGGATTGTGGCAGTGGATTTTGGTGAAAAAGGACTGGCGTGGAGCTGGCCCTGCTTTATGATTTGTGCCTGGTAGGCCTAACTCCGCGGCAACAAAACTAAGGGTGCCGGTAGGATAGCCTACCCGGGGAAACTTGTTTAATTAAAAGCATAGAGGCATCCCACCTCTACATGGAAATATCACATCCCTGAGTCCCCGGCAAGGTTTATCTTTTTCATTAATATGCTAATCAAAAAAGTACTGACCTTACAGGACACAAACATGGATTAAAGAGATTACATAATTTGAACTAAAATTTGGCAAGTGACTACAGATTTAAGATTGAAAAAAGATAAGTGCCTTGGGATGCCCTTTCTTGTCCCTCTCCTCTTAGGCACTGCGGCAGGATGTGAAGAGGGCAAAAGGGCGCCTGGGCGCCTGGACAGAAGCCAAGCCTGACCCTGTCGGGCTCCAGGAGAGGTAGCCGGCAAGGGTGGGAGGGTGTAGACGAAGGTCATGGTGAAGAAATCGACTGAGACGACCCGTCAACCACCACCACCAGGGCTAGTAGGATGCGACAGGGTGAACGAAGTTGTAGCCCGCGAGGAAACCTGCCGGGGCCTAGCTGGAAGCCTGCCGGAGGAGCCGGGGCGCCATCTCCACCACCACACCCAACTCCCCGGCAAATCACCTTGCCAGGGAAGAGATGCGGGTGCAGATGGTGCTGCCGCCCCATGACGGTGACGGTGCAGCTGGTGTTCAGCCGGAGTCGGAGTCATCGCCCTCCCAGTCGGCGATGTCGTCATCGCCATCACTGTCCTCCTTGTCGCTATCGCTCGAGGAGGAGCTTTCGTCGTTGGTCGAGCTCTCCACGCAGCACCCTAAGAGAGCACCCGAGCTCCCCAAAACCTTGACGGAAAGGAAACCGACCTCCATTAACTTAGAATGGAGGAAGTACCCTTCCGACAAGCTGTGGGCGCAGGCAAAAGTCTTCCATCCTCAATGGAAGTACCTGACATGAGGGGCGAGGAAATCTACATCCACCCATATGATGCCATTTCGGCAGCCCCTCATGGGCAGTTTCAATGCTCGCAGCTGCTCGAGATCGATCGCCCTTGCAAATGGAGTGGGGAGGCAGAGACAGCTGTGCGGAGGCTTACACAACCTGATGACGAACTCCAAGGGTTGGTCTCCGACATGGCCTTCCATCGGGGAAGGAGCGTCCGGTGTCGGCGCAATCAAGGTGCCGCCATGTCTTCCTCAGCCTCGTACACAATGATGACCTCGGCTACGTCCCCTTCCGCCTCTTCTCGTAGCGGACGCAGCCCCCGCATCTTCAGTAGGAGGGAGGCGCTGTTGAGCAGAAGTTGTCGTTGCCACTGGAGCAACACCAAACCCCCGACCACTCACCATGATCACCAAAGACTATGCCAAGAATGGAGGCAGGAGGAGGTGTAGGAAAGCGTCTCGCCCCGCGTGTCCTTTTATACACGAGCGAGGGAAGTGGATAGATTTTTTCGTGGAGGTTGCCGCCCCGTTCGACCAATCCGGCACCTCCTCACCGTTAACGGCTCGAAGAATCAAGGCCGACCCTCTGCTCCAATCTATGGCGCCTGGCTTTCTGCCATGGCACCCATTCCCGTACCCTCAGCATCTACCACCAGCCCTGTGCAATGCATGCAATACACGTGGCAGAAGCGCTTGGAATGGGAAGAATAATGGGATGGCAGTTACCGCCCCATGAACATGGGATGTGGGTACTCCGCAAGGTCTGGCCCATTATCTTCCCAACTACAATTGGCATTACACGACACGCAGGAGAACCGGAAACTAATATGGGCTTAGGTTAATGAAGAAGCAAAGAAGATCTCAAAGGGCGAGCCACTTCTACGCTCCTACCTATGCACTAGTTAGTCCTACCCCGACGATGCCCGGCAGCGCGATCGGGATAGGCGCGGGGCTCCTGTCAGTGCAACAAACCCTGGGTCTGTTTCCCATACTATGCACAGGCCTAAGGACAAGATTGCAGCACCCAAGATCAGACCAAGCAATAGACTTCAGTTATTTGAAGAATCAATGTGCAGATCAAGAAGACCAAGTCAAGCAAAGATACAAGATATCTCTAAGGGAAAAACCTCCCTTGTCGGGCAGGCGAGCCTGGCGACGACGAGTTTGCCCCGAAGACAAGCCACCAGACCGCCCTGGAAGGCTTGCCAGGCACAGCAAGGGCAGTGCCCCACCAAAGCTTCACTGCTCCACCTCAAAATGATGCAAGTCATGGATCAGTGCGGTGTCAAGCCCCTAAGTTACTAAGCGACTACTTCTTGCCATTTGGCAGCCACTTCCTACGGAAAACACCTCCAAATGACACCCTTCCTGAAATGTGTCAAGCAAGCAGTCGCGAAGCTGGCAAAACTTACCGTGCACGCTGTGATGTGACACTAAGAGGCGCATTTAATGCCCTCTGTCCACCTGCAGAGTTTGGTATTATAACACTGTTTGCTATCTAATCAGTGTGTAATGACTAATTTAACATTGTGGTGGCCCCTTGACCTATAAAAGGAGGCCCATGGCAACCGTAGAGAGGATACGGACCCTCGCATACTCATACGCGCGTAGTTGCTCTCGCCCCGAGGCAACCCTGTCGGTCAAGAGCAGTGCATTTCCCACTAGAATCCACCATCAATCCACCAAAGCAGGAGTAGGGTTTCACACCTCACGGCGACCCGAACCTGGGTAAACTGCACGTGTGATCTCTGTCGCGTTGTGTTACGCTTCTCCGCTCTTTGTGCAACGTACCCATCCCCCCGCCAAAACACAAACTCATGGCCCCGTAGGTGGTCGTGGTTTCCCATGACATCATAGGGTTGTCTCTCTGGTAGCAAACATGTACGTACATATTGGTCTATCGGTCTATCTGCAAGAATGAACCATGGCCGAGCAAGGAGCGACACGTGTGACGTAGCAGTTGAGGCAGTCCTGTATAAATCATGTACACGTACACATAGCCACGCTGCAAGAAAGTAAATACGGCTACATACATACATATGGGCGGGGTCTCAAACGTGTATGTGCGCATAATTATGTTCAGGGCTCATGTACATGGAGAAGCAACAGACGGCAACAACGTCGTCCTGTTCATCGGCAGCTAACCGGTTGGGTCAGAATGGAGGAAAACAGTGACGTGTTCACCAGGAACCAAGTGACTGGGTCGGAACGCGTCTTGTTCATCGAGAGCGAAGCCACTGGGTTTGAACGCATCCTATTCATCGAGAGCGAAGCTACTGGGTCGGAACGTGTCCTGTTCATTGAGAGCGAAGCCACTGGGTCGAAACGCGTCATGTTCATCGGGAGCCAATTGGCTTGGATGAAACAGCCGGAACAGGGTCTGGCGTACCACAAAACGGAGGAAAACGGCCTTTTGTTCGACCGCGTATGATCAAAACAGGGTCTTGTTCATCGGGAAGGATCTGGCGTACCCTGGAACGGAGGAAACGACCTTCTGTTCAAGTGCCTATGGTCGAAACGGGGTGTTGTTGATCGGGAGGGGTGTGGCGTACCGCAAAACAGAGGAAACCAACTTGTGTTGGAGCGCCTATAGTCGAAACAGGGTCCTCTTGATCGGGAGGCATGTGGCATACCGCAAAATAGGACTCAATGGGCTACTGTTCATCCACCGTCTACTGCCTCGCTCCAGCCTCCACCTGCTACTGTTCATCCACCATCGACTTCCTCCAGCCTCCACCTTCTACTGTTCATCCACCGTCGACTTCCTCCAGCCTCCACCAGCTACTGTTCATCCACAGGGTCCTGTTCATGCAGAGTCCACCGGCTACTATTCAACCTGCCCTCCATGGGGTCACGTTCATCAACCCTCCACCGGCTAATGTACATGGAGCCTCCACGGGGTCTTGTTCATCTACCCTCCACCGGCCTCCTAGATTGGGGTCCTATTCATCCAGCTGCAACGGCCTTCTACTTGTAACACCCTCGATACGGCTATATCTCCTACATGTCAAAGCACGACTTAGAGGCATAACCGCATTGAAAGCAATGTCGCAAGTAAGGTAATCTTCACTACAACCCATGTAAATAGATAATAGGGGAAAAAGGTACATAGTTGGCTTACACTCGCCACGTCACACAAATACATGAATAACATTACAATCATCCAATACACTCATGGTCCGACTACGGTACCAAAATAAAAGATCAACCCCAACATGCGACACGGTCCCGATCGCCCCAACTGGGCACCACTACTGATCATCTGGGAAAGACATGTAGTAACGGCGAGAGTCTTCGTCAAACTCCCACTTGAGCTCAAGCGCATCATCTGGAACGGTATCGTCGGTCCCTGCATCTGGTTTGGAAGGAATCTGTGAGTCACGGGGACTCAGCAATCTCGCACCCTCGCGATCAAGACTATTTAAGCTTATAGGTGAGGCAAGGTAATATGTGGAGCTGCAGCAAGCGACTAGCATATATGGTGGCTAACCTGTTCGCAAAAGAGAGTGAGAAGAGAAACCAAAGCACGAACGAAGAACTATGATCAAGAAGTGATCCTAGAACAACCTACGTCAAACATTACTCCAACACCGTGTTCACTTCCCGGACTCCACCGAGAACAGACCATCACGGTTACACACGCGGTTGATTCATTTTAATTAAGTTAAGTTTCATGTTATCTACAACCGAACATTAACAAATTCCCATCTGCCCATAACCGCGGGCATGGCTTTCGAAAGTTCAAATCCCTGCAGGGGAGTCCCAACTTAGCCCATCACAAGCTCTCACGGTCAACGAAGGATATTCCTTCTCCTGAGACATTCCGATCAGACTCGGTATCCCGGTTCTACAAGACATCCTCGACAATGGTAAAACAAGTCCAGCAACATCGCCCGAATGTGCCGACAAATCCCGATAGGAGCTGCACATATCATGTTCTCAGGGCACACTCAGATTGTCCAAACTTCCAGTAGGCCAGCCCAGAGTTTCCCCTGGTGGCCACCGGCGGCTGACGAGGTGGACCAACACTCAGAGGAGCACTGGCCCGGGGTGGTTAAAATAAAGATGACCCTTGGGCTGCGGAAACCCAAGGAAAAAAGAGGCAAGGTGGCAAATGGTAAAACCAAGGAACGCAAAAATCCGGGAACATAACACCGATATGACGGAAACTAGGGCGGCAAGAGTGGAACAAAACACTAGGCAAAAAGGCCGAGCCTTCCACCCTTTACCAAGTATATAGATGCATTAAGATAACAAGATAATATAGTGATATCCCAACAATAAACAATGTTCCAACAAGGAACGATCTCCAAACTTCACCTGCAACTAGCAACGCTATAAGAGGGGCTGAGCAAAGCGGTAACATAGCCAATCAACTGTTTGCTAGGACATGGTGGGTTAGAGGTTTGACATGGCAATTTGGGAGGCATGATAAGAAAGTGGTAGGCATCGTAGCATAGGCATAGCAAAAGAGCGAGCATCTAGCAAGCAAAGATAGAAGTGATTTCGAGGGTATGATCATCTTGCCTGCAAAGTTGTCAGAGTTGACTTGATCCTCGTAAGCAAACTCAACGAGCTCCTCATTAGCGAACTCGTCTCCCGGCGCTACCCAAACAAGACAAACAAGCAAAAGGAACACAATCAACCACATGCAATGCTCAAACAAACATGATGCAAACATGGTATGCTATGCGGGATGCGATATGTGATGCATGTGCAAGATTTGACAAGGAATGATTGAACCTGGCCTCAACATGGAAATCCAAGGGTGCCACTGGAAAGGTGAGGTGATTTCGGTTGAAATCAATATAAAGATCACCGGAATCGGATGCACGGTTTGGAAATGGCAAGCAAAACAAATATGGCACTGGTCTGCGATAATCAGCAAGTAAACATCTAAATGCATCAAGATAATAATGCTACAGCACTCAAACATGATAACAAAATACATGGCAGGGATCCACTCATGACACTTGACAAAAGATGAACACTGAGCTATGGATAATTCATCCATTAACAGGTTCAAACAAGCATGGCAAAAGTGCAAATGATAACAGGTTTCAGACTTTGTGAAATTAACACAAGTCTAGAATTTAACATCAGGTAGCACACTTTGGAGCATGAAAACTACATGCTACAGGCATGGCATGAAGCTACTCAAAGCACTTAAGAAAAGTCCCTTAGTGACCTTGAGCCAAAAGGGATCAGAAAATACAATTGCAAGCATGTGAACATGGCAAAAACATAATCAGATTACAGACTTAGTGAAAAACTAGAGCATGCAAATCTGTTAACGAGTAGGCATGTTCACGAGCTCGATGCACTCACTACAGAGCATGGCATGACAAACTAAGAATACACCCATCAAGAATACATATCATAGAAGCTAGACATTGCAAGAACAACAACATAGCATGCACGGATCAATAACAACATCCTCGGCAAAATCGCTAACAAGTCAACAATCTGCCAGGATTCACAAAATAGCAAAAGTAGAGCTTGATTGACTCAGGCTAGGTTGCTCCATAAATGCAAACAAAGACATGGATGGATAGAGCACCACAATGTTAACAAATCATCCTTACTGATCATCCACAAAAGAGGCATGGATCACTAGGAAACAACATGAACATATGGCATAATGACAAAATCAGAAATACATGGTAAGCACCTCTATAAATATGGCATGGTCAGCACCTCTAAGTCCCTGAAATCAGCATTAACGAATGCACTACTTTGCAAGCTTGTTCTAGTCACCACACATGTCAAAAAATTTAATGGTAAGCACCTCTATAAATATGGCATGGCATATAACAAAACACATGTAGAGCTCAGGAGCAGATCATGCACACATTAATCATGGAAAAAATGACAAATACCTATTTGATGAAACAGATCTGACAATTTAACCACATAGCCCTCTTCCAACAGCATTTCGGGCATCAAGATGAGCTCAAATGAAAATGATGCAATGATATGAAATGATGTACTCTCTGAGACGAACATTTTGATATGCTACACACTCAAATCGGAGCTACAGATGCGGAGTTACGGCATGATGAAGTTGCAAGAAAAATAATTGAGCGGGAGGGAAAGTCAACCTCTCCAGATCTAGGGTTTACTGTAGCGGGCGCGCGAACCAAGGACTCCGGCGAGAAGGTGGCTGCTCCGGCGAGGGGAAGGTGAGGCGGTGGCTGGAGAAGGGCGGATCCGGCCGGCGGAGGTGCGCCGGCGTCGAGGGGGGGCACCGGACGGCGGAGCGGCGTCTCCCACGGCGGATCTGACCGGTGAGGCAGCGGGGTGATGCACGGCGACGATAGCAGCGGCGGCCGGCGGCGAGGCGGGCGAGGGCGGCGGTAGCGTGACGTACGGCGGCGCGGCAAAGGCAGCGGCGGGCGCGCGCGGGCCTGGGAGGGCCCTGCGTGGGCTCGGCGGGCCGGCGAAGTGGGGCGGCGCGGCGGCAAATGAGGGGCTGCCACGTGGCGGCGGCGGCACAGGTCGGACACGTCCGGCCCGGCTGATTTCGTCTGGCGGCGCGAGGAGAGGGAAAGGGTTAGGGTTTGACCCGGGAATTTCGGAGGGGGGTCTATATTTATAGGTAGAGGGAGCTAGGAGGATCCAAATTGAGCACGGTTTGCGGCCACGCGATCGTGATCGAACGCTCTAGATGATGGAAGGGTTTTTGGCGGGTTTTGGGCCAAAATGGAAGGGTGTTGGGATGAAAAACACACGAGGCCTTTTCGGTCCCTCGGTTAACCGTTGGAGTATCAAACAAAGTCCAAATGGCATGAAACTTGACAGGCGGTCTACCGGTAGTAAACCAAGGCCGCATGACAAGTCTCGGTCCAATCCGGAAATATTTAACCCCCATACACGAAAAGTGGTAGAAAGGGGCACCGGAGGAGATAGGAGCGCCGAAATGCAAAATGGACAACGTGGAAAATGCTCGGATGCATGAGACGAACACGTATGCCAATGCAGTGCACATGATGACATGATATGAGATGCATGACAAAGGCAACAACATACGGAGACAAAAACCCGAACTCGAGGAAAATAAAATAACTTAGCGCCGGAAACGGCAAGAGTTGGGATACATATAAGGTAAATTACATCCGGGGTGTTACACTACTACCACGGGGTCCTGTTCATCCAGCCCCCACCGAGAACTATTCATCCAACCCCCAACAATGCTCATTGTTCATCAAGAGGAAGTAGGTTCGATCGGCTTCAGGTAGCAGAAGTACGTTCAATCGCTCGATCAGGTTCAGTTAACACGCAGGGATCGATCGATAGCTCGGATTCAGTAACGTGTAGCTAGTGCAATCGCTCGGGTTCAGTAGGAGAACGCCTTGCTCGTGTTCAGTTAGAGCCCAATGCCTTGCACACACGCACGTACATGTACGAGAGAAATGCGCAATCCCTCCGTGCATCGCTCGGCCCCGACCACCCACCGTAACCAGGAACTCCCTGATATTTTCCTCGCCCTCGCTGCTACCACAATTTTTCCGTCATGGACGGCCCAAAGAATGTCATGCAGCTGTGTCTCCGGCCCACCCAGGATGAAAAGCCCATTTTCCATCATGATTTTTTGTCATAGAAGTAGGAGCCCACCACATCTATAATGGTACCTGTTTTTGTCACTATTATCGTCATAGAAGTGTCATAAGTATGACAGAAAAAAAAATTCATTTGGCCCAAAATGTCACAGATGTGTCTTTTTTTGTAGTGACGAGGGCCGAGCCATCAAGACTAGAGCATTTTTGGTGACCAAGGAAAAGGAGGGCAAGCCTCGTGAGCAAACATGGGGAGGGAATACATGGTTTAAATCATGAAGGCATTAGTTGAGGTGCAAAGGGCATCGATTTTTCATGTACCCCTCGCGGGGCTTACATTGATCTATCACAGATAGAAGGCAGACAGAGAAGCAACTTCGGAGGAACACATCCTGGCGTCGCATGAATTTCCCATGAGCCATGGCCGCTTTGCGTTGAGCCTCAAAAAGCTAAATTAACCGCCCCACGTAGCGTTCCCTCTCTTCATGACCTCATCCAGGGCGGAACCTTCTTCTCTCACGTGAGCGTCTTGCGCATCAAGGGGGGCCTCCTGAGTATCACGCCACATGAGCTCTTATCGGACCTCGGCCCCCACACCTCCTGACCTTGTCCCAGGCATCGCGACCTGACCTACCAGCGATGACTGAGGCTTTCTCGGGGTTGGGTCCAAGCGATGCAGAGTGTTAAGGCGATCGTGAAGAAGAGGGCAAACCAAACGAGGGGCACTGATATCAAACTTAATTTCGGGCCACAAAAGTATTAAATTAAAGGCGCAAGCGCCACGGTTTCTTACATTCCCCAACGAGGCCCATGTCGTTCTGATGTAGGTAAAGAGAAAAACAAACAAAAGGAAACCTCCTCGCGAAGGCTGCCACTCCCAGGATGTCGGCCCGGGCACCAACTACGCACTAGTCCGAGTCCTCGTCCTCACTCTTGACGCTGGGGGAGTCATCGCTGCTTCCGCTTCCATCGAAGGGGGACATGTCGCCATCGTCGTCACCGGGGCTGTCGCTGTCATCGCTCTCCATGCAGCACTTCAGGCGGCAGCCGATGCCCCTGAATATCTTCATGAAGAGTGTAGTGGCCCCATCATACTCGAAGTGGAGGATGTGCCCCTCCTTCAAGCGGCGGGAGAGGGCGAACGACTTCCACTCCCGCCTCAGGAATATGGAGACAGAGGGGGTGAAGTCTGTCGCCACCCAGGAAGGGCCATTGCAGTAGCCATCTAGCTGTAGCAATAGGCCCAGAGGCACGGGTTCCACCAGCTCCTCCGCGAAGGTGTCGGGAGCCGGAGCCGGGCGGTGAACTCACGGGCCGCGTCGGCGGAGTGGCTCTATTGGATTGTGGGTTCCGGCAAATCTTTGAGGTTCGAACACTGTGGTCTACACGAAGATCTCTCTCTCCCTCACTCACTAACGAAACAATCTCTAGGCCTAGCTCGCCGAACCCAAGGAACAAGATACACGAGAGTTTATACTGGTCCGGGCCACCATTGTGGTGTAATATCCTACTCTAGTGTGGTGTGGTGGATTGACTCGAGGGCTGAGTATGAACTAGTATAGTGGACGAACAGCCTCCTAAGTAAAGGTGTTCTTGAGTTTGATGAGCTGGTGAAATGGCCTTGCTGGAGTGGATCCGATCCAAGACGAGTCGATCCTTGACTACGGTGGTGGCTAGGCCTATTTATAGAGGCCCTGGTCCACTTCCCAAATGTTTAGGTGGGAAGGGAGACCACAACGGCCAATTTCGAAGGGAGACAACTAGTACAAGTTATCCTAACAAAAGGTGGTCTTCGCCTGCCAAAGGCTCTGGTGGTGACGCCGTCGTGGGCTCCGCGGTGACCTTCGTCCTGCCATCCTGCTGGTCTTGGTCTTGTTGCACCGATATGGAAACCTTTGCCTGATGCCTTGGGACTCCTCGCCTGCGCCTGCTTCCCTAGCACCAAAGAGCAATCTGGCACCCTGCGCCCGCTGGCGCCCTCCTGGCCTTGGTCGTCGTGGCTCATGTCACGCGGAGCTCACGAGGTGCACCTTGCATAGATATCTCCGCTCCTCAGGAGCCAGCCTAGCGAGGCTGCCCCGGAGGAGGTCTTGGCATCGTCCGCCTCGCGACAGTCTTGAGTGGTTGCTGGTGAAGATGGGTCGTACCATGACATTGGTGGCGCCATGCCCTGGGCCGCAGGCAGGCAAGTCTGGGTACCCCCGTTCCCAGGACGCCAACAATATCCCCCGGGCCCAAGGTGTGCTCCGACTTGGCTACGAGGCAAAGCCAAAGGGCAAGCACGGAGTGCCGTGGGCCCCAACCGCCTGCAGCCTTGATTGACGCGTGGAGATTGATAGGTTGTGGGCATCTCCACTTCCCCATGCTGCCTCGACAACTGCCCAGCTTGACGAGACCCTACTGCATGCAGAAGAAAATCATCATTACCTTAGATCTGGAGGCTGGCGGTTGGCCTCCCTTGGCTATAAATGAGGAAGGGGCGGAGACCCCATTTGTCATTTCTTCCTCCATCCTGCTTGCTTCTTCTTCCTCCTCCTTGTTGCGACACCTATGGCACCGACGAAGAGATTCACGGCTGCGGAAAAGGGGAAGGCACGCCATGAGGGGCCTGACTCGCCACCGCCCAACCGGGGTCATGGCCGCCCTCGCAAGCATGCGGCGACCCCCGCTGTGGTCCCTTGTGGGCACATCTGAACTTCCTCAGGGTCCGGCGCCGTTCCTAGCGGTGGCGACGGCATCTCCTCGCGCGGCGGGAGCCGCACAAGATGCGACAGTCCCATCCATGAAGGGAGACGTGCAATGGTCGCCCGACCACCCCGGCCGCACTTCCACTTGGTGGAGGTGTTGACGGAGTTTGTCGTGTGGTCGGAGAACCCGGCTGGCACCTGGCTTCAGCTTCCACGCTCCTTTGCTTACGAGCTACCGACCTCGGGTCCTGGCAGCCTCTGGCTGCAGGCCGATGGCTGCTGCAGCAAAGCTTCATGGGTCGCGGTGGAGGTGTCCGTCGTGGGCAATGTAGCCCTAGCCCACGGCTGGCAAAAATTTGCCTGTGCGTGCGGCCTGGGTAGGCGGTGCACCCTCCACTTCAAATACAACGGGGCCGCGATCCTCTTCATGAGGGTGTTCGGGGAGGATGGTCGCCACACCAGCTGCTTCCCTGAAGACAGCGAGGGCGACGGGGCAGTTGGCCTTGGCGACTATCGTGACGAGGAAGAGGGCGGCCTTGCCCCCGGCAACGACCATGGCTCATTCGGCAACGGTAGCTCCTCCTCCGACGAAAGTACCAGTAGCGGCGGCTACGACCAGCGGCCACGTCGCCAGTCTCCCTTCGGGGATGGTGGCGGGTCGTCCCGTCGCCGTGCCCCAGTGAAGCGCGAGGAGGGCTCCGGCTGAGTAAGGAGGCCAATCCTCATGAGCACCTGCGTCATGGGGGGCGCTTTTGCTTGTCTTTTCCTTTCCTCCTGCATTTACAAGAAACAAGTATGGGGCCCCGTGAGGGCGTATAATGAACCGTAGTGCTTATGTTGCTTTGTGCTATGTTTGCCATTCCTATGTTGCGTTATGGCGTTCATGCTTTATGTAGACATGGAAGGATAACATAGCTGAATGCGCCTAGGGTAGTTTCCTGTCTCGTGAGGGCGCCTGATGAGCCCTCCTTGTTGCTGGCTCAGGAGCCATTGCCCTTGGGAGGCGTCACAGAGCTGCAAAAATTGTTAAGACGCCCGTCAGGTGCCTTGTCCATCCCTGCACGAGGCCTCATTGATGAGGACATTACTACCTTGGATACGACCAAAAATATTGCATACATGCATATTTGTTAGGTGATTTCTAGTGCAAACTATTCAATAATCTATTTATGTTATCCAGAACAAAAATACTTCACACACTTTTGTGTTTTGTCTAATTGCAGGTGTATGGGACATTTGTACAATCCACATATGAAGATAATGGAAAAAGAGATGTTTACTTGTTGTTCAAAAAGTTCTCTCACGTCACTTTTGGCCCAAGAGAATATAGAGTCCAAGTCTCTCACGTTCTGGATTCAGATTCGGACTACACAGACATACCTAAGTCAAAACAACAACAACTTTTTCATACGGACTCCGAATTGGGTGATTCTTTTTTTGTTGGAAAGTAGATTTTGTGCTCTTTCCAACCCAATAGGATTCACTTTCAAATTCGTCCGGAGCATTGAGATATCGATGAAACAATCTGACGCTGCAGCAGAATTCAAACAACAAGTCCAAAGGTGTTGCATCACCTCCACTTGGGCCCATCAGCCTGGTAGGACCTAGGGTTAGTTTTAGGCTGTGACATCCTTCCACCTCCTTGGCCGCCACCCCTTGCTCCTATATAAGTAGATCCATCTAGTAGCTTTTTCCTTGGGATTTGTTTAGTTAAAAGTTAGCCATTGCAACTTCATGTACTTCGTTTGTGTCCAACTACCAAACCAAGTGTCAGGACCCCGATTCCAAGTCACGTCAATCTAGCCGGTAACACCTCATATCACTTTGCGGCCTCACGCACGGTATTCCCACGTGTATCACCTTACCATGGCCTGGGACAGTTTGCGCCTTTTGGCTCACGTATATGATAGTGTCACTAGCATCCATATGACAGAGAACCCGGGCCGACATGACTAGTCGTGAACCCAAAGTGGCACTAACTTACGGGGACAGGCATACATGAATCAACATCGAGCACGTTGGTCAGCAGCGTGCCTATCCGGGCTCTAGCACTGGGCTAACAGGACTCCGGTGAACCGGGCTGTAGCGGACTACTATGGCTCATGGAAGCACAAGACTACATTTCCTCATAAGAGAGGCTACCAAGGATGAACAACTAGGTTGTCGGATCCCACACTTACCAAGCATTTCAATCATACACACAATATGCTCTATATGTCTAAATACAACATGGCATCACAACATAACTGTACGACTCAAAGTATTTATTCATTAGGCTCTGAGGAGCGAGATATTACAAACATGGGTCTCATGACCCAACATTCATAGCATACAAGTCAAAGCACATGCGGAAGCTTAACATGTTTGAGTACAGACATCTACAAAATGAAAACGACTGAGAAACCTGACTATCTACAAGATCCTGTCGAGGGCACAAGATCGTAGCTGAGGTATCAAGCTAAACGTCGAAGTCCACATGGAACTACTAGCGAGACTGAAGTCTCTCTGCAAAAACATAAAATAATCAAACGTGAGTACAAATGTACCCAGCAAGACTTACATCAGAACTAACTACATATGCATCGGTATCAACAAAGGGGTGGTGGAGTTTAACTTCAGCAAGCCAGCTTTGACTCGGTGGCTAACCTGAACTACGACTGCAAGTAACTCTTTTGAGGTGGCGCACACGAGTCCACAAATTCACCAGACCAATACATCACTACGGATCCGCTCCCGTCTCCCTGCGAGAAAGCCATCCATAGCACTCACGCTTATCTTGCGAGTTTTAGAGTATCCACTTTCACTTGTCTATGAACTATGAAAGGGGTACAAGTTTCCATATCCGAGGAATCCGGCTATTCGAATAGATAATGATAACCGTGCAGGGGTGTACTTCTTCACACACGCTCTCACCACTTATCGCCCTGTACATGTCATGTACCTAGGCAACCTTCAAGCGGAAGCCGGGCGAGGGTGTCGGCCATGACCTGACTAACCAACAAGTCTCTAGTCCAGGTTTATCGCCTATTCGGGTTCCATCCGCAAGGAGATCCGGCCGGAGTGTCGCTCACGGCCCCAAATGATGTGTGCAGGGTTCCCAAGCCCACCATCCGGGTGCCACTTGGTACACCGTGCCACTGTGCCTAGTCTGTCCCAAGCCCACCTATACCGGGTGCCACTTGGTAGACTACTAACACTACCTACAAACACCAGAAACTAGTTGCAACTCCTGGACAGAGATCGAGTTGATTAATAAGCCGAGAGGGGCCGAGTTAACGGAACCAAATGTGTGGTAGTAACTGTTCATGGATCACAAACACAGAACTTAGTTCCTGAGAACGGCTGCAATGAGACAACCCACCATGTACTCCTACATGGCCTCTCACCGCTACCTTTACCAAATCGTGTTCACACACTTAGCTCTCAACGGTAGGACATGTTCACCACGTTCCAATTCATTCCCGATGAATCAGACCTGACTCAACTCTAAGCAGTAGCAGGCATGACAACAAGCATGAATGAGTAGGCACATCAGGGCTCAAACATTTCCTACTCATGCTAGTGGGTTTCATCTATTTACTGTGGCAATGAGAGGTCATGCAAAGGAAAGGGGTTCAGCTACCGCAACATGTAAAAGTTGAAACATTGTTGTCCTAATGCAGTAAAAGAGAGCAGGAGCGAGAGAGTGGGATTGTATCGGAATGACGAAGGGGGTTTTGCTTGCCTGGCACTTCTGAAGATGATATAGCTCTTCATCAGTGTCATCGAACTCATCGCCGAAACATACACCTACCGAGGGGGAACAACCACCGGCAAACAAGAGGGAACACAATCAATGCAATGCAACAATATGATACATGATCATGACATGGCAATATGATGTGATTTGGCCTAATTCAAGTAGCAACACAATTAAGTGTAGTTGGTTTGAACCCAAGGTTCAAATTCAAACTCCACATATGGTTATTTAAATGCCATTCATTTGATTTGTCCTAAACAGTAGCCATAAGTTGTTCTAACATGCGTGAAAATGGTACCGATGGGTAGATTGGATTTTTCTAACCATTTTTCATATATATTATTTATCTTATTTGGAGTTACGGTTGAATTTCTATGATTTTTAGAAGTTTTAACTATTTTCTGGAATTTTCTAAACCTTTCTGATTTATTCAAATTTTAGAAAATAGTTACAGCGTCAGCATGACGTCAAGATGATGTCATCAGGTCAACACAGCTGACCGGGGTCAAACCTGAGTTGTGGGTCCCACATTCCATGTCACTGTGCTGATTAGGTTTAGATTTAAACTAATCCAAAACTTAACAGGGGCTGGCCCCACCTGTCATGGACTCAGGGGGTCGTTAGGTTAGTGCCTAATGGCATTTTCACCGGAGTTAGGCCGCCGGCCATGGACAGACGCGGCGGAGGTGCTCGGGAATCGCCCACAGGGCTCGGTTCGAGATGCCCGTGATGCAAGCCATGACGACCAAGGGCGCCAGGCGGGTGCCAGCCCGCGCAGTGTCCTCCTTTCCCCTTTGGTGCAAAGGGGGCAAGCGCAGCCGCGGAGTACCGAGGCATCAGGAAAAGGTTGCCATTTCGGTGCAACAAGACCAAGACCAGGAGGACTGCAAGACGGAGGTCATCCTGGAGCCCAAGACGGCATCACCACTAGAGCTTTGTGCAGGCGAAGACTACTTTTGTCAGGATAGCTGGTACTAGTTGTCCCCCTTCAAATTAGCCTGCCGTTGTTGGCTCCCTTCCCACTCGATATTTGGGAAGAGGACCAGGGCCTCTATAAATAGGACCAGCCACCCACGAGAGGTGGGGGGCAGAGAGAGAGGGAGAGAGAAGGGTGACTGAACTCCTCCCAGCGGTTCATCCCCCCAGCCAAGAACAGACCCTCGCGAGGCTGTTCTTCCTTGTATTGTTCATCATCATCAGCCCAAGAGGCAATCCACCAAACCACACACTGGAGTAGGGTATTACACAACAACGGTGGCCCGAACTAGTATAAACCTTGTGTCCCTCGTGTTATTCTTTCCATAGCTCAGATCTTAGCAAGGCGGAGGGGCGCAGGTAGGTAGGACGCGAAATCTCCGTGCGCACCCTAGTGTTCGAACCTTAAGGGTCTGCCGGAACCCGAAATCCGACATTTGGCGCGCCAGGTAGTGGTGCGCCGGAGTTTACTCTTCCACCACCACCACGGCCTGCCTCGCGATGAGTAGCGCGTCGCCCGCTCCGGCCGCCGGCGCCAGCACGGGGGCCAGGGGGCTCCGAGCCTTGGCCCCAGCCCGACAATGGGTACGGTGGCCGGACAAGTTCAAGCCAACAACGCCGCGCGCTACGGCGGCGCGACAGATCCGCTGGCCTTCTTGCTGGCGAGCGAGGAGGCCCTCCTTGAAGCCGATGGTGACGATAGGGTCGTGGCCAACTCGCTCCCCATGACCCTCACCGGTGCTCCGCGCACATGGCTGCTCCACCTGCCGACAGCCTTTGTGGCCTCACGGGAAGAGCCCCGCAGCCTCTTCCCCGCCTATCGCGCTACACCAACACCCCTGGTCATTGCGGCCCTCCTGCACGGCTCGCAGGCGCCGCCTACAAGTCACCACGTCAAGCCGTTCATCCGCTGGGTCAGCGCCGCTTCCACGCGGCAGGGGGCTCTCCCGGACCGGGCGGCGCACGAGACCGGCCTGACCTTCAGCTTGGAGGACCACCCCTCCAACTCGGCCTGCTCGGGTGCGCTCCCCATGCTGTGCACCCCCACCATCTGCCAGGTGGCAGTCACCAGAACTCTCATTGATGGCGGTGCGGGCCTCAGCATGCTCTCGGTCGAGGCGTTCAACCTCCTCTACATACCCCTAGAATGGTTGCAACCCAGCCGACTCTTCTCAGGCGTTGGGGGCGGATCATCCAGCTCCTTGGGACAGATCCGGCTCCCAGTAACCTTCGGCACCTACAAAAACTTCCGCACGGAGCTGGTCGACTTCGACATCGCCCCCATCGGCCTCCCCTACAACGCCATCCTCGGCTACCCAGCGCTGGCCCAGTTCATGGCCGCGACGCACCCGGCGTACAACCTCATGAAGATGCCCAGGAGCAGCAGTGTCCTCACCGTGCACGGGGACACCGGAGACGCGCTGCGGGTGCTCAAGCTCGCCTTCAAGACGGCGGCGTCGGCATAGCCCGCCGACTTGGAGACCCCCGAGCCCAAGGGGGCTGCACCCGCCAAGAAGAAACAGTTATTCACCCAAGACAAGGCAGAAACCAAGCAGATACCAGTCGATGAGGACGGGTCCACAAACGCCACATTCACCATAGGCGCCAACCTCAAACCCGAGCAGGAGGAGGCCCTGGTCGGGTTCCTGCGCACAAAGAAGAAGGTATTCGCTTGGGAGCCTGGCCAGTTGGCAGGGATCCCTAGGAGTGTAATTGAGCATCACCTCAACGTGTGCCCCAACGTGCGCCCTATGAAGTAGAGGGCCAGGCGGCAGTCCACAGAAAAGCAGGCCTTCATCGTCCAAGAGACCCGCAAATTAGAAGCCGATGGGGTCATTCGCGAGGTTCGATACCCGGATTGGTTGGCCAACCATGTCATCGTGCCAAAGAAGGGAGGGAAGGAGCGCATGTGTGTCGACTTCACCAACCTCAATAAAGCATGCCCGCAAGATCCGTTCCCGCTCTCCCGCATCGACCAGATCGTCGATTCCACCGCGGAATGCGACCAGCTATGCTTCTTGGATGCCTTCTCTGGGTATCACCAGATCAAGATGGCGGTAGAAGACATCTTCAAGCGAGTCTGGAATAATCTGCAACATGATCTCCCCGCGCGATCTGCCCTCGCCTAGCAATTCGGCCCCCGTCCCAGTCCCCGTGCAGCAACGAAATTCGTGTCGCGCGTACATAACTATGCATTGAAAATACCATGGACATAGGCGGGGGCACAATCAGGACACGCCCCGCATTGTGGGTTAACCACACCAGGGGCTGTATACCTTTGACATTCCTTTTCCCTTTCAGGGCCTAACTCTTCAGAAGGTATCCGGCAGTACGACTACCAGACACATTCCGAAAGCAACAATCGATGCGGCAAGAAGCTAAGATGAACACGGGAACCACCAGGTGGTCTCTAGTAATACTTGATATACCCTCTTTTCACTCTTTATGCGTAGCTTGCATTGGATGGGACATTTCGAATTGTCCTACTTTCAGCTTATTGCACTACTTGTACCAGTACTCTTCGACATATTATTCAAATAACAATGCATGTTATTAATATGTCATTGCATTATTTAAGTTTTTCTCTTTCTCTTATATGTCCATTTACGACATTCCGCACCTGCACGCTCGGGTACGGTCAGTACGCCAGGGGCTCTCGTTTACCCTGTAATACGGAGCAAGAAGTCTGAACACTTTCGACAGTGTGCACCCCGAACTTATAGCATTATATGCATCACCTCCGAATCATGTCTTAGGTCAAATGTTGGGTTGCCCGGCTCCTATGCTTTGGTACCTTACATTCCGCTATATTGGCTAAGGTAGCGGTGGGAGAACTACTGCGATTGTGTCCCGGTTCTTCTGGACGAGCACCTCAGTAGAGAAAGCCAAAAACTGACTGTCATGAAAAGGCGAGAGACTGGTCGCTGTTTGAGAGGTCTCAAGTCCTTAAAGACTTTTTCCGCTTCAGGCGAGGAGTCGGCCTTGTCCGGCTTAGGCGTGTATAGAGCACCAAATTCGGCCTTCCGAATACTAGGGGCTTCGCCGAAAATTTAAAATCATAGACTTCTATGGCTAAGTAAGAGTTTTAAAGCATTATCGTCCGATTGCCTGGTTCGTTGTGTTGAGCACCTCCCTTCAAGGACCCAAAATTGGGGTAAAGAGTGTTCAGATTTACCCCGAACACCCCAGTACTAGTTACATGGGGGCAGAAGCCGACGACTGGCCAACTCTCAGATTTTATAAACGGCCGCATAGAAGGTAATATTTTAAATTAAGAAAGCGTCGCATGGCACAAATGAACTCGTTTCATATTACATGATCACATGAGCATGTTCATTCAAAAATTACATCCTTGGCACACTCATCTGCCACTAGGCGGGAACCCTCCTGGACACCCTAGTAATAATTCTCGGGGTGGCGATGCTCCTTGCCCTCTGGCGGCCCCTCCTTCACCAGCTTCACGGCGTCCAGCTTCACCCAGTGCACCTTCGCCCGAGCAAAAGCCATGCATGCACCCTCGATGCAGACGGACCGCTTGATGACTTCAAGCCGCGGGCAAGCTTCCACAACCCGCCTTACCAGGCCGAAGTAGCTACTGAACAGGGGCTCGCCAGGCCACATCCGTACTATAAGGCCCCTCATGGCCTGTTCGGCCGCCTTGTGAAGCTCGACCAACTGCTTCAGCTGGTCGCTCAAGGGCACGAGGTGTTCGGTCCCAGTATACTGAGACCAGGACAACTTCTCCGTTGAGCTCCCCTCCTCAGCCCGCTAAAACTCTGCAGCATCCAGTACACTGCAGGGAAGATCTCCAAATGCTCCTGGAGAGCTCCGAACTCGGGTAAGAAAAAGGAAAGTATCCTTCATGTGCTTGTTTTGCATAATGAATGCCTTACCCGCTGCTATCTTCTTCACCGCGTCAATCTCCTGGAGGGCTTTGTGGGCTTCAGCCTTGGCGCTCCGGACGCTTTCAAGCACCTGCGCGAGCTTGGACTCTCGCGTCTTAGTCCAGCTCCAAGGACTCGTGCTTTTTGGCGACAGCCTCGAGCTCTTGCTGCACCTCGCCTACTCGGGCTTCCTGCTTCTCCCGCTCAATGCGTTCTTTGGCCGCTTTGTCTTCGGCCTTGGACAACGCCTTCCTCAGGGTCGCCACCTCGGTCGTGGACCTGACAAATCCATGATGATCCTATTACTTCACAACCAAACTTCTTTTTAACTACATAGACAGGGGTATTTCTTACCTTTGCTCTCTTCCAGCTGCCTCTTGGTAAGGCCGAGCTCGTCCTCGGACCGCTTCAGGTCCTGCTTTAGCGCAGCAACCTCCGCGGTACGTGTGGCAGTGGCCAGTAGTGAAGCCTGCGTATATACATAGACATACTCTAATTAGACACCTGAGTTATCATTTGATCCTCTATTCGGCTTTTCTTTGCGAACGCCGAACAGAGCATCAAGGGCTACTATCTATGCGGTATATTTTCTTATACTTTGATTGCTCACCTCAAAGCCTGTTTTTGGTGGACTGAACCTTCTCGACCACCACACTCATGATAGTGCGGTGTTCTTCATCGATGGAAGCGCTGTGAACTGCTTCCAGCAAGTTGTCCGGTGCCTCTGGTTCGACAGAGGACACCGGCACGAATGGTTGGCCCCCCTTAATGGGGGACCGCCTGCTAGAGTCCGGAACCATCGAGTGTTCTGGCGCAGTGTCCGGCTGGGGCCCGAACTCGAAGTCTGTAGGAGCCTCGCTCCCTTGGTACCCAGTGTCTGGGAAGTGACCGCGAGGCGCCCCCAGGACCACCTCCCCTTGGCTCGGTGCCTGTTTAGACAACACCTCGGCGTTGTCCGTAGGGCGAGGGGTGGAGGCGGTCGGAAGAGAACCGTTGTTCATATCTGACGAGTCCAAAGAGCCGTCTGATGAGGGTACATCGAGATGAGCTCGGGACGGACTGCACAATCATGTTCGGCATGAGGAAAGGCAGTACAATAAAACATATCATGAAGTACTACCATGTCTGGACACTTACGACTTTGCCAAGGGCTTGTCCGTGGGTAGCCACTCGTCGCCGCTTTCGGCGGCCGTCGTGGCAGAGTCCGGAAGGAGGGTCCTTCCCTTCTTCGACCCTTCGGCCTCCCCGGATGGGTCGGCCTTCCTTTTCTTGTCTCTCCGGCTGGGGGGAGAACTTCTCTCCTCCTCCTTTCCGTGGGAGGAGTGTGCGTCAGAGTCACCATCTGATGGCTCCGATACAACCTTGCGCCGGAGACCCTTTCAGGTCTCTGCGGCCTTCTTCTTGGTCTTTTCTGGCACCTCATAGGGTGCCGGAGTTAGCATCTTTGTCGGAAGAGCATCTGCAGGATCTTCGGGCAGCGGGGCTGGGCTATCGAGCTGCTCCGCCGTCTCCATCCAGTCCTGTTAATGACATGGAAGTTCAGATCCAGCACACAACTAAACTGGGGCTAACAAATACCTTGAGACATTTAAAAATCTTACCGGGTTGGCGCGGCGCTTTGTGCTGAGTCCGCGGTCCTCGTTGAGGGGCGACGGATCTTGGCGCTCTTGAACAACACCCTCCAGACGTCCTCGTGTGTCGTGTCATAGAGCTCTTACAGCATCTGGTGCTTGGCCGAGTCGAACTCCCACAAAAAAAATGCCCGCCGTTGACACGGAAGGATCCGGCGGAAGAGCATAACCTGGACCACGTTGACGAGCTTGATTTTCTTGCTCGTCATGTTCTGGATACAGGTCTAGAGTCCGGTCAACTCTGCTGGAGAGCCCGAGGACAGGCCCTTCTTTTTCCAGGAGGTGAGCCGCGCGGGGATTCCGGATCGGAATTTGGGGGCCGCCACCCAGTTGGAGTCGCGCGGCTGGGTGATGTAAAACCACCCCGATTGCCACCCCTTTATGGTATCAACATAGGTGCCCTCGAGCCAGGTGACATTAGGCATCTTGCCCACCATGGCACCTCCGCATTCTGCTTGCTGGCCACCCACTACCTTCGGTTTGACATTGAAGGTTTTCAGCCATAGGCCGAAGTGGGGCCTGATGCGGAGGAAGGCCTCGCACATGACGATAAACGCTGAGATGTTGAGGATGAAGTTGGGGGCCAGATCATGGAAATCCAGCCCGTAGTAGAACATGAGCCCGCGGACAAACGGGTGGAGAGGAAATCCCAGTTCGCGGACGAACTGGGTAAGGAAAACTACCATCTCATGGGTTTCGGGCGTTGGGACGATCTGTCCCACATTCGGCAACCGGTACGCGATGTTCGCAGGTAGGTATCCGGCCTCCCATAACTTTTTGATGTTCTCCTCCATGACGGAGGAGACCATCCACTTGCCTCCTACTCCAGACATGCTTGAGTGGTTTGAGAAGAAGAACATGAGCTGGGCGCTAGAGCTCGAGTGTGCGCGAATGGGTAAGCGAGAAGGAAGAAGGCGTGGGTGAAAAAAGTAGATCTTTGTCCCTTTTATAAGGGCGGAGGAGGTGATGAGTCTCCCCACTTGCCTGGCAAAACCGCTTATTCCCCAGGCGCCGTAATTGATGGCGCAGTTGGGTTACCCACATCCGTATTGATGAGAATCCCGTGATAAGGGGAACACGATCTCTGCTTTGACAAGACATATCGAGAAAACCGCCTCGCGATGTGTGCGGAGCTGGTTGAGAAAAGTGGTTCGAATAATCACCGGGCCATGAAGTGATGTCATACTATCAAAACATGTCAGCAGATTGGATTTATGGAAGTATTATTCTCTCTACGATGGTATGTGGAACTTATTTTAAGGGTCGGACACTATCCTTGCATTCAAACTCTTCCATGGTGTATTCGGAGGAGGAACCTGGCTTGCAATGCCGAAGACAACACTGTGCGCCGGACTCATCGTCATTGAAGCCTGGTTCAGGGGCTACTGGGGGAGTCCTAGATTAGGGGGTCTCCGGACAGCCGGACAATATCCTTTGGCCGGACTGTTGGACCATGAAGATACAAGGTTGAAGACTTCATATTGTGTCCGGATGGGACTTTACATGGCGTGGAAGGCAAGCTAGGGAATACGGATATGTATACCTCCTCTTTTGTAACCGACCTTGTGTAACCCTAGCCCCCTCCGGTGTCTATATAAACCGGAGGGTTTTAGTCCGTAGGACAACAGACAATCATACCATAGGCTAACTTCTAGGGTTTAGACTCTCTGATCTCATGGTAGATCTACTCTTGTAATTCTCATATCATCAAGAACAATCAAGCAGGACGTAGGGTTTTACCTCCATCGATAGGGCCCAAACCTGGGTAAAACATCGTGTCCGCTGCCTCATGTTACCATCTGCCTTAGACACACAGTTTGGGACCCCCTACCCGAGATCCGCTGGTTTTGACACCGACACCTGCTCTTCCCTAGAGATGTTCAACTTGATGACAAAGTGCGCAAGGGCTGAAGAAGGCTGCCTCTGCTTCCTCGACCTCCTGGAGCCCGATCCTGAAGACAAGAAGGCCAAGGCCAAGGAAGCAAAGCGTAAAGGTCCCGCCATGTTGGCTGCGGAGCCCGAGATGAAGGGTGGCCATGACCACGACGAGCCCCCGAGAGGCATACACACGTTCCGCGTCTTCCACAACCTCCACAGCCACAACACCAACGACTGCCAGGAGCTCAGGGTAATCCGCATCCTGAGCGCACCAGCCGTGGCTAAGGCCATGTAGGGGGCCGTCGTGGAGGTCGCTAGGACAATAGGGACCCCCACCAGGACTGGCATGACCAACCTCATGAGGACCACTGGCAGGGCCTGCCCTGTGATGGCCCCTGGCGGGACCAACCTCAGGAGGATCGTCCTCAGGGCAATGTCGGCCTCCCTCTTCCGCCGCCGCTACCAAGGAGAAATGACGACAACCGCCAATATTATGGGCTGGGGGCTTCCAAGAGCCTCGTGCAATCGCCTAGATCCTAGGTGGCGCTCAGGCTCCCGCCTCTCATCGTGTATTCAAGCAGTTCACTCGTGAGGTGAACGCGACCCTTCCCAAGCTTGAGGCGTCGCGTTCCCTCATGTGGTACAAGAACGCCATCACATTTGATTCCACGGACCAACTCAAGTGCTCAGCCACCGCTCGCGCGCTCCTGATGCTATGCACGCCGACCATCACCAACGTCCTTGTCACCAAAATACTCACCGATGGTTGAGCGGGGCTCAACGTTCTTTCTGTCGAGACGTTTGAGATGGTCCAAGTACCCTACGACCAGCTTCTGCCTACCAAGCCATTCTCAGGAGTGACTGATGGCTCCATCGTTCCCATAGGGAAAATCCGCCTCCCTGTCACCTTCGGCAAGCGCGACAACTACCACACCGAGCTCATCGACTTTGACTTCGCCCACATCAACTTCCCGTACAATGCCATCCTCGGGTATTCGGCTGTCGCCAAGTTCATGGCAGCAACTCACCACGGCTACAATGTACTCAATATGCCAAGAAGAGGTGGTATCATCACGGTCGCCCGCGGCGAAAAGGATGCGGTGTGCTCCCTCAAGCGCGCCTATTAGGCTGCGGCGGTCGAGAACTCTGACAATGAGGGTGCCATCATGCCCCCTGAGGCCATCCCCAAGAAGAAGAAGCAACTCCTCCTCAGGGGCCGTCGGGAGGCTGAGGCACCTGCCAACCGTTCCTCAGGCACCGCACCAGCTACCGGCGCACCATTCCCTCTCCCATAGGAATGTGCGCCCGGTGCCCCCCTCAGGACGGGCTCGGGGGCTCTCCTCTGGAGGGCCTCTAACCTGACTGGCGTGCAAAAGGAGCCGTTCGGGCACCACTTGGGGCCGTGCTTCGACACGCACCTCGGTTAGAAAGGCGCAAGGACCAAGGCACCAGGCACTCAAGAGTTCATCACCAAGGCCATCGAGGAGCTGCTAGAGGCATGAGCTATGCATGGCGAGCGTCGCCCCGCACCACCTGGTGCAGTCGCGGCCCCTAACATGGGCGGCGAGCTGCCCGTCTGCGTCAACATCCTAGGCCTCAATAGGGCTACTTCGCAGGGCCTGTTCTTGCTGTCCCGATTCGGCCGGAGCGGGGGCTACCCCTATAGCTATGTATACATGTCGTTCGGCCTGCTGAACATGGCTGCCTCGTACCAGCGCTTCATGCAAGTAGCATTGGCGGATCATGAGGCGAGGCGCCAGGCGGTCCTGACGGAGGAGGCGCTGGACCCTCGGGAGCTCTCCGGGCCTCAAGAGCCTTCCAGGCCTTAGGAGTCAACTAGCTCGTGAGGGGCTATCTCTGCAGCACGCGTCTTCAGCTACTCCAATGCTTCTACAATGACGGTGTCAGGTGACTTTTTGGTTTGTTCAACTGACCACGCCCCTCGGGTTGCATCATCCTCAGCCTGCTAGGGCCCAACCCCGCAGCTGTATCGTTTTTGTGCATGTATCAGAACAGGCTTTGCCTTCATGAATTTCCTTTAGTATTTCAACTGCATGTCCGGTGCTTCGTCACTATGATGTCGCCGTGCTGTTGCAAACCCACCTGGAATCGCCTCATGATTAAGGACTGGCACGGCGTATGTGCTCAAGTTCGTCTCTGCAGCGTTGATAAATCCTAGTGACCGAGCTCTGTCCCGCTGGCTCGCTCCCGTGTGCATCACCTCCCGTGGCCCTTGGTGCCTTGTTCTCGCATGAGCTAATCGAGTGTGGGACAGTAAGGGCGCGCGAACCGGTTCATACAACCGTGGTTCGGCGCTTTGCCGCAGCGGGAGCTGTGCACTTGTTGTTTTTCCGTGGGACTGTTGCATGAGAAGACTTGGCACAGCGTCTGTGGTCGGGTCCGTCGCTGGAGCGTCGATAAAAACAATGGTTGAGCTCTGGCTGGCTGGCCGGCCCCGTATACGTCACCTCCTGGGGTCATTGGTGTCTGGCCTTCTCATGCGATAACCTCCGGAGGGGCATTCGACGCAGGACCCCCCCATAGCCCGACAGTAAACCCGAGCATGGGCAGCAAGGACCGAGCCCGGCCCGAAAAACCCGGGCCGGGCCGGGTCGGGCTTGACATTCAGGCCGAGCTCAGGCTTTGTTTTGCTGCCTGAAAGATAGTTCGGGTCAGGCTCGGGCTTCTATTTTTTTGAATTTTGGGCATCGGCCGGGCTTGCACGTGCGTGTATTAAAAAACTACATTCGGGCCGGGGCTTTCGGGCTTCAGGCTTGACTTCAGGCCGGGCTCGGGCTTGAAACCCTAGAGTATTTCAGGCTTCGGGCTGGGCGCGGACTTGAAAAATGAAGGTCGGGCTTTTCCATGCCCGGCCCAAAACCCGTCCTGGCCCGACGTTTGCCTGGGTTTACCCGATAGGTGTCTTACGCACGCCCCGCACCAAAAAAATTAGGCGCAACCCGCCTTGAGGTAGGGCCTCATGAGTCCCGCGCTGGCTCATGAGTGCCCAGATGCACCTCCTTAAGTTTTTCCGTGCTACCCACTCATACGAACGGGGATGTACACGCCCCGGGGTCTCCCCAGAGGGAACTCCCACCCACTCACAAGTGGAAGCCCCATGCTCCCCGCTGGCGGACGACACAGTCAAGGAGCGACTATGCCCACAAACCATTGGAAGCCCCATGCTCCGCACTGGCGGACAAAACAGTCGAGGAGCGACTGTGCGCACTTCAAAGTGGAAGAACAATGCTCCGCGCTGGTGAATAAACAACTAGGGGCACCTTTGTGGCCGTGCCAACCTTAGGAAAGCCTCTCGGCTTTTCGTGTGGTAACACCCCACAACTTTCCCCTCGGGAGGATCGCGTGAGGGGGCTGGACACGGGGGCTGTGTTCAGGCCACGCCTGGCATACCCCACCCTACCAACTACATACACCTGTTTTTTCGTGTCCCCCCTAGGTGGAAGCTGGTGAGCAAAGGTATGGAGGACTCCTGTTTAGCTTGGACGAGTGCTCGCTTTTCCTTCATGAGGGTCGTTCGTATGTCAAGGGGTGCCCCTGAGCATCGCAAGTCAGGGGCATCACTAGTCATATAGCCCATCGCCCCTTGGTCTCATCCTGGTGATACGGACGCCCGAACGACGGTCGAGGTATGCGTGGGGCTGGTCCCTGCTGACATAGAACATTGAGCTTGTTCGGACATGTAGGGGGACCCCTACGCATCGTGATTGAAGGGCCTCACTAGTCACGTAGCCCCTTGCCCCTAGTCTCGTCCTGGTGATCTGGACGCCCGAATAGTGGTCGAGGTATGCGCGGGGCTTGGCCCTGTCGACGCAGAACGCTAAGGCAAACACGAAGGAAACCAAGCATGAAAAGGGAACCGCGGAGTTCTAGTAGTTATTACAAAACACACAGTGTTTCACAAATTCAAGCAGAAGGTTTATGCCTCCACGAGGCATGGTAAATGATTGTAGGAAGAAAGTCAGAAGGAAGCGTCGACACCTCCTTGGCCATCACCTCCGCTCGCTCTGGCTACTGGAAGCCTGTTGTCGATGTTGCTGCCACCATCATCGCCGCCACCCCCAACCTCCCTGCTGGAGCCTCAGGGTTGGGGGCGCAGAGGAACTTCTTGAGCAGGGAGTCCACATGATCCTTCATGGCCTTTGTAGCAGCATCGCGGGAATCAAGAGTTACCGATTGGATCAGCGTGCTGAGGTCCAAGCTTGGGTCCTAGAGGTAGAGATGGCTGAAGACGCGCGTCGCAGGCACGGTGAAATATGAGCGACACTCCACCTCCAGGAACGAGTCCACTAAAGTGGCGGCACCCTTGAGCGCCTCGGCAAGCTTGGGGAGGACCCCTACAAGGACATATTCAACGGTCGCTAGCGAATCCTCGCATCATTCCCCACTGATGGAACACAATGCCTCGCGGGACCCAAGCTCGAGGGCAAGGAAGGTCTCGCGGTCCATGGCCGCTTTCTGCTTGGTGGCGACGAGGGCCTTTTCCCTGGCCTCCAGCTAGGCTGCTGCTTTGGACACATACCGGGCATGGGATGCCTAGGCCTCTTCCGCTGTCGCCTTTAGTTTGACCAAGCGGTCGCCTTCCGTCGCCTGGTCGGTGGTCACCTAGGCCAGCTTGGTGTCTCGTTCGGCGAGCTTTGCCTCACGGGCCTTGAGGCCCTCCTCCTGTTGGCGGAGCCACGACGTAGCCGCGGCTTGCTCCTCATGAAGGGCCTTCAAGCTCTCCTCCGCCTCCCTGCAGCGCTTCGCGATGGACGCAGCCTCAGCCTGCGCCGTGTCGCGAGATGACCTAGCGTCGGCGGCCTCCTTCCTGCTCTCAGCATTGGCGGCTTCAGACCGGCTCCAGGCCTTCTCAATGGCGGAGTTGGCCTGGTCCCACCCCGAGACGAGCCCCAGGCCCTCCCTCACAAAGCATGTGTCAGCATCTCGAAGGTCCGCCAGGAGATGGCCAAGCGCAACGTAGGCCTTGTTCAGGGCCCCAGGCCTAACCAAGGGTCCCTAGTTCGCAAGTGCAAGGGTTGGAGAAGAAGGCGGCGTGAGCACAGTGGGTTGCTCCGCAGCTCCGGAGGTGCTGGTGAGGTCGGCCTTGGTTGGCGCAGGCTCAGAACCTCGCCCGGGCGCAATGGGTGCAGACAGCTCCGCGACCTGCAGGCCCATAGGGACCGGCTCCTCCTGAGGCCGCACCTTGGCGTCCTGAGGGCCATGCTCCACCGCGAGAATATGGGGGATGGCCTCCCCACCTGCGCCGGAGCCGCCACGGATGCAACGAGAGGTGGCGCCTTCGGAGTCGGTTCACCCTCCTTCCTCTTCTCTACTCGCACCCTGGTCATCAGGGCGGGAGCACTGTGAGCATGATGTGAACATGTGCTGGACAGAAACAAGGTATGGTACTTACTCTTCAGGGTCGATGTACGCCCTCTTCCGAACCAAGGCTGGGGCACCCCTACTCTTCTAGGGCGCAGTCTCCGTCGTGCCTAGGGGGTGAGCGGGGCGCTCTGTGGCTGTCCTCAGGGTAGCATCATCGCCTCATGAGGCAGAGGCATCGCCCTGAGGGGGTGCCACCCCATTCTTCTTCAAGATCGCCTGGCCTGACCTCTGTCGGGCCTAAGGAGGAGCCCGTGACCTCGTAAGGACCCCGATGGAGCACGTGGTTTCCATGATCGGGGGCTTGTCGGCGTCGTCGGCGGCGAAGAAGCCACGGAGAAGCTCACTTTGTGATGGTGGGAGAGATCTCCACCATGTCATCCTCGGTCGCCTCCGAGTCCCCCTTTCCCTCTTCGCTGGCGCCGTCGCCAGAGGACACCAGCAACCAGGAGTTGGGGGGGTCGAGTGACACAAGCCCTAGTTCGTTGAAGATGGGCATGGCGCCGACCAACGCCTCCCTATCGGCAAGGTGGTACAATGGGGCGTAGGCCTCTGGGAGGTCCCCTGGCTCACCCTCGAGCAGGATGCTCATGGCCTTGTACAGCTCCTCGCCTGTTAGGCTTCCCGGACGCAGCTTGATGTCATCCTCCGCGTCCTGGAGCTCCCACATAGGGCACGTGTGCAACTGGAGCGGAGCCAACCATTGCCTCAGGAACTCCTTCACAAGCATGCCCCCTGTCTCCGCCCTGGCATCCACGTCCGAGATCATCTTCCTCTCGACAGGCACCGCCTGGGGGTCAGAGAACTTCTTGTGGCTCCACCTCTCGAGTCATGTGAGCAGCATGGTCGGCAGCTCCAACCGCTCGTTGAGGCCTCAGGTCTCCATGAAGACCCAGCGATGCCGGAAGTTCTCCACCTTCTTCCCAGACCTCATGAGCACGCTGTTCTTATGGACCACGATGAAGGACATGCGGCCGGAACACTGGGTCGGATCCTGCATGCATAGAGAGATGAAGTGCCGGAGGAGGGGCACGGAGGGCCTCACGCCCACGAAGGCATCGCAATAAAAGGCGAAGATGGACAGTAGGAGGACGGAGACAGGTTGGAAGTGCAGGGCCTGAACCTGGTAGTGATAAAGGACGTCAGTGAAGAACTCGAAGAGAGGGGGCATGAGCCCCGTGAAGATGCCATGGAGGAAGAAGGTGTAAACTGTCTGCGCCAGGGTCCGCCACTCGGTGCAGCCGGCCTAGAGTATGGTCTCCTTCCAGTCGTTCTCCTCGCTCGCCGTATACGGGAGGCTGAGGGCAAGGTACCCCTCCTCGGTGATGGAGGACGCGTTGAGCGCGGGTGCAAGAGAGGAGGAAGAGCTTGTGGTGTGCGCCATGGGCTATGGCTTCTTGGGAGCCATCGACGAGGTCACCCACGTCGGAGTTGTAGAAGGACGAGGGGTCGAGCTCGATTGGATCTGGAGATGTTCTCTGCTGGGAGAAAGAGGATCTGGAGTGAGGTGAAAGAGAAGCAATGATGGCGCGGTAGCAAGCGCCAGTAATTTTGTCAGCCCGATCAGTTGTCGACACAGCATGGGGAAGCGGAGACGCCCATGTCCCGTCAAGCGCCACGCGTCATCTTGGCCCACATGCGATTGGAGCCCATGGCGCATCGCCCTTGCCCCTTGGCTTTGCCTCGAAGCCAAGTCCGAGCGCGCCTTGTGCCCGGGGGCTACTGTCGGCATTTTCGGAACCAGGGTAGCTAGACTTGCCTGCCTGCGGCCCGTGCCATGGCTCCATCTACGGCATGGTATGGCCCATCTAGAAGGCCACCAAGACAAGACCCTCACGATGGGCCAAGCCTCGCTGGGCGGACAACATCAGGACCTGGCAAGGGAGCGGCCTCCCTAGACGACCTCCCGAGGAGCGGAGATTTCTATGCTGGTATCCATCCTGATGAGGCTACCATGACGCAAGCCATGATGACCAAGGCAGGTGGGCGCCAGCAGCCGCAGAGAAAACAGTTTCCTCTTTGGTGCTAAGGAAGCAACGACAAGCGTGGTTTCCTGAGGAATCAGGCAAAGGTTTCCATTCCGGTGCAATGAGACCAAGACCGCCAGCGTGGCGGGACGGGTGTCTTCACTGAGCCCACCAATGAATCATGGCCAGAAGCTTTTCAGGCGAAGACCACCTTTAGTCGGGATAAGATGTTCTACTTGTCCCCTTTCAAATTGGCCACTATGGGATCCCATCCCGACTACGTGTTGGGGGAAGAGGATTGAGGCCATTATACATATAGGTTAGCCACCACTATGGAGGGGGATCGGATCTTTTCCACCCTCACCCATAGACCTTGCGAGGTTGTTCATCCCTTGTACTAGTTCATCCTCGGCCCCTCATGAGGCCAATCCACCACAAAGAAGGAGTAGGGTATTACACCACAAGGTGGCCCGAACCTGGGTAAACTGTTGTGTTCATCTTCTTCCTAGCTCACGCGAATTGAGCTAGGCCGTGGGGCAAGGGGCTGGTTGGCTGCATAGGTTGAGTTCTTCACACACGCCCAGAGTTGGAACTTTTCTTGGGTCTGTCGAGCCTTGAATCCGACAGAGTTGGGCTCATGCCATGATTCTGAAGCGGTGCTTGGCATAGACGACGAAGCGGACTGCACGCGACGTCGCTCGACTCCTCACGGTGCAGGTAGTTGCAGCGCCTTGCTCTCGCCCCCGCGTGCGAGTCGCCATAGCGGTACGGTTGATGACCCCGTTTGGTGCTTTGTCCTGATTACCCTGCCCTGGGGAAGGCGCGCACCCTATAGTTGCACCCGTAACAGGGACAATAGGGTGTCGCGACTCGCACAACAGCGGGCGTTGTCGATACGGCTGCGCCCTCCAGCGCGGTGAGCAGGCGGAGACTGAACATTCTCCCCCCGCACCTTGTGGAAAACAGCTGTCGGGATGCTATTGATGCCTCCCTTATCCGACGTCTCCTGCCCCCACTTTGGTCACGGCGGGAATGATAACCGTGCCGCCTGCACCGGTCACGTCCCCTACGGCGCCTGCGTCCCGCAACGTCCCACCGCATCCACAGTACTAATGGCCGCATGTGAGGGAGCCTTCGAGGTGGAAGGGTGAGCTGTTGTGCAAGACTTTTTCTTGGGCGCCATGGATGGTGAAGCTAGTGACAAAGAAGATGATGATGAAGATTGATGCGCCGTTCACAACCTCAGGTTGGCGCAAGTGCTCCCCCCTACCTGGCGCGCCAAAGATGTCGCGGTGGAACACGATCACCTATAGGGCCAACAGCCCCTTGTGGTTTCGCAAGGGGGGAGGGCACATTGCACCATGAGCGGAAGCCATGGGACAGCACGACTGGGGTGACACTAGTGATTTTTACCCATGTTCGGGCCGCTGTGAAGCGTAAATCCCTACTCCTTCTTTGGTGGATTGAAGGAAGGACAGCAATGGACACGCAATGCTCAAGCCCAACAAGGTTGCCTTGGGGAAAGCAGCTACGTGCGTGTGGGTGTACAAGGGTCCGAATCCTTTTTTAGGTTACCATGGTCTTCCTTTTATGGGCTAAGGGGTTACCATAGTGGAAAATCAATCATTGATACTGATTAGATAGCTAACAGTGCTATCATACCTAACTCTGGCAGTTAGGACAAAGTGCATTAAATGCACTGCTAGGTGTCATGCTGTGGATGCAGCCCGACAAGCCTGCCGAGCCGCTTAACCATCTTCTATCTGCCTACATGACACGCCTCTAGACGGGTGTCATTTAGGGGGAGTATTTCTTCCAAATGGTTGCTACGTGCCAAATGACAGCCACTTAATCACATGGGGGCTCGACACCACACTGAAGAGTGACTTGCGTCGCCGTGAGGTGGAGCGGTGGAGTCTTGGCGGGGCGACTCACCCTTAGAGGCCCTGGCAAGCCTGTCGAGGAAATATCAGGACTTGTTCTTGGTGAGGCCTTGACCTGACCAAGCTCGCCTGCCCGGTAAGGGAGGTTTTTCCTTAGTGACATCTTGTTTCCTTGGCTTGTCTTGGTCCTCTTGATCTGCACATTGATTCCTCAAAGAGCTATCTCTCTGGCTTGGCTTTGTCTTGGGAGCTTGTTGCTATTGTACCCCTACTGTTGTGCCTGTGTACAGTCTAGGAAACATATATGTAGGTTTGTTGCACCGACATACTAGCATCCGTGTGAACTAAAAATTCCTTACTAAAATCTGCAAGTGCCAAAACTGAAACAATTGTGAGTACTTTTATCAGGTGATCGAAAGCTTTTTGAGTTTTAGAGGACCAGACAAATGGAACATTCTTGTGCAACAAATGAGTTAAAGGCTGACTATTGACCCCATATTGATGAACAAATTTCTGATAATAGCCAAACAAAGCAAAGAAGCCACAGAGTTCCTTCACATTTTGAGGTTCAGGACAAATGTCACAACAGAAATCTTCGTAGGTTAGCTGATATACCTTGTTCAGAGATAACCTAACCTAAATAGGAAACACTCCACTAAGGAAATGAACACTTTGAGCCCTTAACCTTCCATTGGTGTTGATCCAGCAACTGTAAAACCCATCATAGTTGTTGTATATGATCTAAAGGGTTTTACTAAAATCCAGAATATCATCAATGAAAACCACTGCATAAACTTGCAAAATTGGCGCTAGAGTGACATTCATGGCTGACTGAAATGTGGGCGGGCCATGTGTCAATCCAAAGGCTAACACATTAAACTGGTATTGCCCGTTGTTTGTGTAGAAAGCAGTCTTGTATTCGTCTCTAGGGGCCAGTCGAGTATGATGATATCCGGCTCGGAGATCGTGCTTGGTGTACCAGGAAGCACCAACCAGTTCCTCCAATAATTCCCCTATAACAAGTAAAGGAAACTTAGTCTTCAACATTAACAAGTTCATACGCTCGTAATCAACACATAATCGGCACTGTCCATCTTTTTCTTTTACCATGATAATAGTAGAAGAAAAGGGGCTAGTACTAGGCTCAATAATGCCAGCTTTCAACATATCAGCTATCTGCTTTGCAATCTCTATTTTAAATCTAGAGAATAGCGGTACAACCAAACATTAACGAGTGAAGCTCCTTCCATGAGAGGTATATGGTGGTAACACGCCTGTTGAGGAGGAAGGCCAATAGGTGGTACAAATAGTGAAGAAAACAGTTCCAGTATCTCTTGCATAGGTGTCGAAAGAGTACAATAGACTTGGTATCTAAATGTTCATGCAACAAATGCAATTCCACCATAGTGCAACTAAATTTTTCTAGGGGATCTTGCAAAAAGACAGGAAGCCCATGGTAATCAAATGCTAACCATTGCTCTCGCCAATTCACTTGCATAGTCCCTTTTGTTGACAACCAATCCATTCCAATTATCCCATCATAATGTTGCAGAGGAAGGAACTTAAAATCACTCTGAAACTCTCCGTCACCAGCTCGCCATTTGCAACCAGGAATCACTTGAGTACAGAGAAGATGGCCTCCACCAGGAACTCTGACCCGCTGTTGTTTCTAGAAGGACTCAACCCCTGATAAGTGAGCAGCTAATCATTCACTGACAAAGAAATAGGAACTAACGGAGTCAAGCAGTAGTACTACAGAGTGCTCCCCTATCTGACTGTCCAAACAAATGAAACCGGAGCCTGCGGTGGGAGATTGAGTATCTTTTGATAATAGCATCAAATCCACAACACTATCTTCAGACTCAAGCTGATCCAAGGCACAAAATTCAAGCATCTCTTTGCATTGCATGCAATTGGATAGTAGTGTTGCACATGTCCTCTCTGCTCCAATGCTCGCCACACATAAAACAGAGCCCTTTGGCTTATAGATATGATTTTAGTCTCGCCAACATATTCTCAGGTGTAGTGTTTCCTTTGGCCCCTTCAGGTATCTTGAGATCATCAGGGGATCTGCTGGTGTTGTATGTTTTTCTCTGACGATAACTGGAACCAAGACCAAACTTACGAGCTCTATTGCCGAAATCCTGGTCCATTTCTCCCGTTTCTTCCTGAACAGTGGCAATGGATAGGCTGAGTCTAGATTAGTAGGTCATTCAACCGCAACAATCATGCGAACACAAGGTTTCAAACCATCCACAAATCTAGTGGTATAATGTAACTGCTGGGGAACGCAGTAATTTCGAAAAAAATCCTATGCACACATAAGATCTATCATGGTGATGCATCGCAACGAGAGGTGAAGAGTATTGTCCATGTACCCTCATAGACTGTAAGCAGAAGCGTTATGACAACGCGGTTGATGTAGTCGAACGTCTTCACGATTCGACCGATCCTAGCACCAAAAGTATAGCACCTCCGCGATCTGCACACGAACTCTTGATCCAGCTGAGTGTCGAGGGAGAGCTTTGTCAGCACGACAATGTGATGACATGATGATGAAGCTACCGAAACAGGGCTTCGCCTAAGCACTACAACGATATGACTGAGGTGGATTATGGTGGAGGGGGCACCGCACACCGCTAAGACAATAGTCAACTTGTGTGTCTATGGGGTGCCCCTGGCCATGTATATAAAGGAGGGGAGGGAAGAGGTGCCCGGCCCTAAGGGGGCGCGCCAGGTGTTGGGAATCCTACCAGGACTCCCCAGTCCAAGTAGGATTCCCTCCTCTTTCCTATTCGGAGTAGGAGAGAAGGAAAGAGAGGGAGAGGGAGAAGGAAAGGGGGCTGCGCCCCCACCCCTTGTACAATTTGGTTTGGGCAGGGGGGAGGAGCGCGCCACCTCTTGGCGCTTCTCCCCTCTCTCCACTAAAGCCCAATAAGGCCCGTTAGTTCTCCCAGTGAATTCCCGTAACTCCCGGTACTCCGAAAAATACCCGAATCGCTCGGAACTTTTCCGATGTCCGAATATAGCTTTCCAGTATATCTATCTTTACATCTCAACCATTTCTAGACTCCTCGTCATGTCCGTGATCTCATCCTGGGTTCTGAACAACCTTCGGTACATCAAATCAAATAGGCTAAATCTATATCATTTTGGAGCTAACAAAGATTATCACGCCATTTTTACCTAAGTATGTCATAAATGAACTGAATAAGCTAAGTATAGCTCATTTTTTATCTAACTTAGGTAATTATGCCATTTAGGAGGAAAATAAGCTAAGTATCCATTTGTAAAGCAAAATACTAGAGAAAACTTACCCTGATCACAACAAATGTGATGAAGATCGCAACTAAGGTAACAATTGATCCAATGGCATAATGATACCAAGCATCATTATCAATGGCATATTTTCTAATCTTCTTAAGCTTCGGGCGCATTGCATTCATCTTCATCTTGTGATCATCGATTACATCGGCAACATACAACTCCAATGTCATCTTCTCATCTTCAATTCTTTTAATTTTTTCTTTCAAATACTCATTTTTTCAACTAAATTTAACTTCTCGACAAGAGGGTCCATTTCAAATTCCGGTTCACATACCTCCTAGATTAAAATATCTCTATGTCAACTTGATGGCCATAATTTTTATCAATGCGAAATGCAACAAATAGTTATGAAAGAGAATTTACCACATTCGAATCATAAAGCGGGCGAGGGCCGACCGGGACGGACATTAGGACCATGGCACTATGTATAAGAAACAATCATACAAAGTAAGAGAATTATAAATACCAACTATATAAATCATACAATCATACAAATAACTATATAAATCAAGTACAACATAAAAATTTGAATACCTAATAATCACTATCGGGAATGACGTGTTCATCATCATCATTAATAAAAGCATCATCATCATCACTATCGGTAAGGACGTGCTCATCATCATCATTAATAAATGCATCATCATGTGGAAGGCCACCTTTACGTAATCGTTCAAGCATTGACAGGTCACCTGCAGCAGTAACTTCTTCTTCCAGCTCTTCTTCTTCCGGCTTAGGGGTGAAGTCGGATTCACTATCGTTGTCTACTTCAATGTTCTGGGGTGGTGTAGAGCGGTTCTTGAAACGTTTTTTGGAAAGACGTGTTTCTTGGAAGAATTCTCCTTTGTCATATGTGTCTTGGTTAATGTCAGGTTCATAATCCTTTTCATTGGGGGAGGTGGTCTAACACGTGGCGGCACTTCATAAAAGACGTCCCAACCATTGAGATTTGGATCACTTTGACAGGCCCACGGTAGATAGAAAACTTGGGTTGCCTGTTGAGCCGTAATATAGACATCGGGAACATCCAAATGGGTGCTTTGTTTGAGTTCGACTAGCTCTATATGTTCATGAGTCCTTCTAGTCTCCCTCGGCTGGAACAAATAACATCTGAAGACTACGACATTTGGTGGGTTTTCACCATAGAATTCAAGTTCATAAATTGCTTCAACTCTTCCATAATACTCGATACCTCCTTCGCCGATAGCAGAGACACAACAATTTGTAGACTTTCGGTCGGGCATAGATAGCTCTTTGCCATAGGTACGAAAGCGATACCCATTGATGTCGTATTTGTCAAATGAACAGACCTTATAGTCAAAACCATTAGCTACTTGTCTCAATTCGGCATCCATAATCTATGAATTATCCTACAAGTTTAATATGAAAGGATTATTGCATTAGTCACAAATTGGGCAAAGAAATGAAAGGGTCAAATGGAAATTCCATTTTTTTGAACGAAGAGATGAAACCGGGATATTTGGCTCGTTGTTTTGCCAGAAGCTCATACTCTTCGACTGAATCCTTTTGGATCACCACTCCATACGAGAATATGGCAATGTATCGACTGTATCAAATATCCAGGAATAAGAGAAGTTCAAAGGAATTAGAAGTCCGCGATCTTACTCGATGTACGGCTGCACTTCTGTTAGGTTGTTGAAGAGATACAGCGAAATGGTCTGCCATTCTTCAACATCCAACCTTATTGGTTTCCAACCACTGGCTGGTGCGAGATTCCCTTTGAATATGCTGAGGTTGGATTGACCCTTTTGAGGTTCGTCAGCATTGTACCGAGGCTTCGGATTATGCAAATGATGTTTTTTTGGCTTCGTAGTGTGCTGTCACAAAGTTTGCCGCCTCCTTAGTGATGAATGCCTTCTCCATCGATGCTTCTATTCTACGTTTATTTTTACATTTTGCTCGAAGCATCTTCTGTATACTCTCAATTGAGTAGCGCCAACGATTTTGCACCCCCCCCCCCAAATCGTGCATCGGTCAGGAGATGCAAAATCAAGTGTTGCATTGGATTAAAAAAGCTTGGCGGAAAGATCATCTCTAACATGCAGATCAACTCCGGTGCCAACTGTTCCATTTCTTCTAGGAGGTCAGGCGATAGTTCTTTCGCATAAAGAACACAGAAGAAATAGCTTAGCTCTGCCAGTACTAGCCATTCATCCTCAGGGATGAAGCCACACAACATCACCGGCATTATCCTCTCAATCCATATGTGCCAATCATGACTTTTTAGACCAAATATTTTCAATTTTTGAAGACTCGCTCCCCTCTTTAGATTTGCTGCATACCCATCGGGGAACATCAACTGCATTTTCACCCATAAAATAATTTCCTTCATAGGTGGCCTTCCAAGATTGAACCATGCCTTTTGCTTTGTCTAGTTCCCCTTTCCTTTCGGTTCTTTCATGTTTTGTAATGGTCTATCACATAGCTCCTCTTGATCGACTCTAGCCTTAGTATTATCCTTTGATTTCCCCTCTATGCCGAACAATGTACCAAAAATGGCTTCGGCAATATTCTTTTCAGTGTGCATCACGTCGATGTTGTGTGGGCAAAAGAGGTCTTTGAAGTAAGGAAGATCCCAGAAGCATGTCTTGTGAGTCCAAGCATGTTCCTTATTATACCCCTTGAAATACCCTCGATGCTCTGGATCTGGCTCGAGAGTGTTTAACTGATCTAGAGTTTGTTGGCCTGTTAACACAGGGGGTGCAAAGTGTTTGACAACTCTACCTTTGATGAAGTTCTTCATGTCTTTCCTGAACTTATGGCCAGGATGTAGAAACGGTCTATGCAAGTCGAAGCAACTATACTTGCACCCTACCGTCAGCCAACGAAACTCAAGAGCTCCCTTGCATGTGGGGCACGGTAACCTTCCATGCACACACCAGCCAACGAATAGCGCATACGCCGGCAAGTCATGCGTCGAGTACATGTACCAGGCACGCAATATGAAGTTCTCTTTGCTAAAGGCATCGTATGTCTTGAACCCATTATCCCAAGCTTCTTGCAATTCGTCCTTAAGCGGCTGCATGTACACATTCATATTCTTCCCTGGATAGTTGGGCCCTGGAATTATCAACATCAGGAAAATGTTCTTTCTTTGCATAATCTGCCCGGGGGGGATATTGAGTGGAATGACAAACACGGGCCAACAGTTGTATGCGGTTGCCATCTGACCAAACACACTGAACCCATCTGTGCTGATGGCGACTCGAGGATGCATTGAATCTGCCATTTTTTCCTTATGTAATGCATCGAAGCGCTTCCACGCTTCACCATCCGATGTGTGCACCATCATCACATTCCCATCTACATCTAGTTCACTTCGTTTGCCCGTTTTCTGCCATGTCATCTGTATGGCCGTCTCTTTGACCATGAAAAGACGTTGAAGTCTTGGTACGATTGGCATATACCGAAGAACATTAATGGGTATTTTGGTATGCGTCTTCTCACCCATACCAATCGTCATCAAACGTTAAGCATGCGGACCCTACGGGTTCGAGATCTATGTAGACATGACCAAGACTCATCTCCGGTCCATAACCAATAGCGGAACCTGGATGCTCATATTGGTTCCTACATATTCTACGAAGAACTTTATCGGTCAAACCGCATAACAACATACGTTGTGCCCTTTGTCATTGGTATGTTACTTGTTTGAGATTCGATCGTCGGTATCATCATACCTAGTTCAATCTCATTACCGACAAGTCTCTTTACTCGTTCCGTAATGCAACATCCCGTAACTAACTCGTTAGTCACATTGCTTGCAAGGCTTATAGTGATGTGCAATACTGAGAGGACCCAGAGATACCTCTCCGACTATCGAAGTGACAAATCCTAATCTCGATCTATGCCAACTCAACAAACACCATCGGAGACATCTGTAGAGCATCCTTATAATCACCCATTTACGTTGTGACGTTTGATAGCACACTAAGTGTTCCTCCGGTATTCGGGAGTTGCATAATCTCATAGTCATAGGAGCTTGTATATATTATGGAGAAAGCAATGCTTATAATCGTTCGCTGCATTCTACTACTAAGATGTGCCCTTTTGAAATTGTGTAAGATTTCCTACCTCATGCACCTATTGATTTGCTACCTCTTCCATCTTTGAAGAAGGTTAATTTTGATGCTAAACTACGTGCTGAATTAATCTTTAAAATGCATGAGTTAACTAAGGAAAACATTGAGCGTATGAATGCTAAATATAAACTTGATGGAGATAAAGGTATAAAACCTGTTGTGTTTGCACCTGGAGATCTTGTTTGGTTACATTTGCGTAAGGATAGATTTCCTAATTTGTGCAAATTGAAGCTAATGCCATGTGATGATGGTCCTTTTAACACTGTAGATTTGAAGCCTTATTTGGGTGAGGAAGATGAGCTTCTGTCGAGGACGACTTCATTTCAAGAAGGGGAGGATGATGAGGACATCAATACCATTGTTACACCCACAGCACCTGCTGTAATAATACTAAACCAATTGATAGAGCTCACGCATGCCAATGGAATTACCAGGTACTTTCCTTTCTTGGTAACAATTCTAATGTTCATGAGAATATGATGCTGCCTAAATTGGATACATTTGTTTTGCTTACAAATGAAGGTCCTAGCTTGGACAAGAAAGATGAACCTTGGAGCAAGTTCAAGCATGAAGATGATGGCATGCGCAAGGGGAATAAGAGCGGAGTTACAAGTGATGATTCCAAGACTTCAAAGCCACCATAATGAGTGCATGAAGCCTTGGACGAAATATACAAGATGCCACATCATAAATTTCATCCAGAGGCTATTCTAGGTGTTGCATCACCTTATTATTGGGCCAGGCCCATTTAATTTCGAAATACTTGATTATAGGCTGTTTTTAGAGTCCGTATGTGTGGGGAAACATGAGCTAGGGGTGGTTTCAAACCCCTCCTCCAAGGGCCACGAAATTCCCCCATCTTCCTCCATATATACAGCCCTTAGGGCATTGTTTAGACTTTGGTTTTTTTTTAGATTAAAAGTTCGCCATAGCTGCAACTTTGCCTACTTCATTTGTGTTCAATGACCAGACCAGGACGTGATAGAACCCCACTTGATGAATAAAGTTTTCCTCTTTTATTCGCAATATCCAGATTGCAATTTCAGTTTCTTGCTTGTTCATTGTTTTCTTGTTGGAAATAGTCCTTCATGGTTAGGTTGATCATGCTCCGGCGTGGTCAATAACCTCTTGGAGTTGGTTTAGCAATTGCTAAGGCGCTACGTCCTCGCACATTCGTAGTCGAATTGTCAAAGTCTACTCCATAAAAAACGATAGCCACCATCTGATCGAAAGACGGGACA
The DNA here is from genome assembly GCF_003073215.2 of Triticum urartu. Taxonomy (NCBI): domain Eukaryota; kingdom Viridiplantae; phylum Streptophyta; class Magnoliopsida; order Poales; family Poaceae; genus Triticum; species Triticum urartu. Next base: position 203,178,841 of record NC_053022.1, on the reverse strand, counting down.
CCTTAGCCTCTATCAATGTTAAACATTTCAAAGTAATCCACACATCTTGTTTGCCACAGCTTTGGGTTCTCACCATCAAAACGAGGGAAATCCACTGACGGTGGCTTGCCATGGCTCAGTGAAGAATATGAGGCACTGCGCTTCTCTCATTGCAGCAGACAAGAAATGGATGAATTTGGTCTTGGCACATCGGTATTACCTCGGGCGGGCGGAGGGATGTAAGGCCCAGTTGTTGCACCCAGTTCTCTTGTTCGCCATGGACGCGCGAAGGCCTTCAGCCCCAAGCTCTAGACTGCCCCGCGGTGCTCTGGTGTCCTGCTCCACATCACTAGTGTTGGGAAGGAAAGAATAGTATGCCCAAGCTCTTAGATCTGCTTGATCATTGATGACCATACCGATCGCTGCACTGACCGGTTTCTCGACGGCAGACCCGACCGAGCACGAGACCACCGCATTGACCATGTGTGATGGCCTGGCTTATTAGGGATGATACACTACTCATATCAATAAGGAATTCCTTCTTTTTTGGGAGCCCATTCGGACAAAACTCCAAAGTTAAGCATGCTCAGCTTGGATTCGTGTCAGGATGGGTGACCGACCAGAAAGTTGCTCCCGGGTGCGCACGAGTGAGGACAAAGTGCGCAGAAAAGACTAGTATTGATCTGTGGGGCCAGTCTAGATCCCGGCAGGAGTAACAACCACCGGTGGGTGTGTCCGGGGCGTTACAAGTTGGTATCAGAGCCGACCCTCGTGGTTACATGGATGTTTGCGGACAGGTGCGCGGTCATGTTGTTCATGACGTTTGTGACCCGTCATGGCACACGGCATGGTACATGTACCGGACTAGATGCACAGACGTATGTGCCAAGAGGGAACGTTCCTGTGGCCCGACGAGGATGTCGATTCCTCTGAGTGGGGGTGTATGTGATGGTCTGGCTTATTAGGGATGATAGACTACTCATCCATAAGGAATTCCTTCTTTTTGGGAGCCCATTCGAACAGAACTCCAAAGTTAAGCGTGCTCAGCTTGTAGTAGTGTCAGGATGGGTGACCGACCGGGAAGTTGCTCCTGAGTGCGCACGAGTGAGGACAAAGTGCGCAGAAAGGACTAGTATTGATCTGTGTGGCCAATCTAGGTCCTGCCAGGAGTAACGACCACCGGCGGGTGTGTCCGGGGTGTTATACCATGTTCCCCACCGCCGCCATGATGAGCATGTCGAGCTCCCTCTGGTGCCGGAGATGAGCCGCCTCGCCCACTTTCTAGAGCATCTCGTAGATCACACAACCCTCTAGATTGAGACTCGCCATGAGTTCCTGTCGCTCGCGCATTGCCGCGGCTGCCAAGCATATGTCGTGCGGGTGATCCAGCGTGGGTGGGCAAAAATCCTCCGGCTCTGTAGTGACCTGACTGAAATGGATCAAGTCTTTGTGCTTAAGTGTCATCCCTGGATCGGTATGCTGACACACACACAACACTCGAGTATTTATAACACAGTGCAATCACATGTAAAAAGTAACGTAAATACTGTTACCTCAGTCCATATAGCGGAAGTAACAACAAAGTTGTGGAGTCCCAACAACACCAATGGCAAAGTTGAGTGTAGACATCGTAACCCTAATGTATCACCTACTCGTCGTATGATTCCTGCAACATGAGATGTTGCGGCCGTATAGGTCAGTACATTGGATGTACTCGCAATTTCACACCATAGAATAATAACGAAAATATATATCTCTATAAGCATATTTGGCTAGTGGAGGCTCTAAGTTTAATTTTGCATAAAGCTAATTTTTCCCTACAACAAAGGAATAAATTTTATTTTACTACCAAGTTTATGCCAATATTGAGAAGGTTCCTCCAACTCAATCCAAAAATTCCCAAATTTTTAATAACCCAATACATTAATTAAATAAAGTGATGAGATCAACCAATAATTCACTTCCAGATACTCAAGTTGTCCATAACCAGGGACACGGCTAATCATGATTAGATTGTACACTCTGTAGAGGTTTGCACACTTTTCCCCACAAGACTTGATCTCCTCCGTTGAATTCCTCGCATTGCCTGATGTTTGAGAACCGGATGATCGAGACATAGTCTTTCCGAAGAGGTCCCCTTAACCGATAGATAGGCTAGTACACCTACAATCCCCTACATCTGCTAGCCTATCTTGGAAAGGATTCCCACAACTTACTCAACTACGCCAGAGCCCATATTAGCTTGCGGCTGCACACGGAAGCGTCTAGGCATGAAATATCATACGAACCCTTTGAGCCTGGGTGGTGTTTTCCGTTCACATTGAAAGGTCCCCTTAACCGATGGAAATCTTTCCGTTCACATGGGCTAAAAAGGGAATATTTCCGTTCACGTGGTGCTTTCCTTCCACCCATGGTGAAATATCGTATGATCCATTTTTTTATTCTAAATTTTGGAATATTATATTAAATAAATAGTTTTGATTGTTTGTTTGATTGTGGTGTGGTTGCTTGTGTGAAATTGAGTGCATTTGAAACTTTTTCAAAGTTAAATGAGAGGGAATGAAATGACTTTCCCCAGATTTTCACCTTGCATTTATGATATCCATGAATTCAAATTCATTTCATCACAAAACCCTAGAGTGAAGATGATATGACTTCTTCCATTTAAATAAATTAAAAGGGTTTTGAAAAGATTTGAATTCCACTTGTAAATATTTCAAATTCAGAAACTTTATGCAACTCAATGATTTTCATGAGAGAAAATAAAATGACTTCTTCAAATGCTAACGAATAGATTTGGAATTTTTTTAAAAAATCTAATTGAAAGTCATTTGGTACTTATTTTGAAACCCACTTTCAATTTGGAGTTATTTGATTTTTATTCAAATTATTTTTCTCCAAAAATAAAATATATGGAAAATAGGGTAAAGTGATTCCCTATAGTAGAAAAGTGGAGAAAATGAGTTTGAAATCATTTTGGTATTTTAAAATATTTTATTTCATTTTTAAATGAACCAGTAGTATTGTTTGATTTATTTAAATTTTGGCAGAATTTATTTGCCACTAAAAATATGTTCACATTTTAGGAAATCTTTTTCTGAAAATTTTGATATATAATACGCCTATATAAAATTTAATTTTATTTTCATTGATCAGTTTTCCTTTCTGTTTCTATTTAAAAAACACTCTATGTGTAGCTCGTAATTATTTGTCGCCCACGTGCGCAGCATAGTGGCATCGTGCGCCCCATCATTTTTTTCTTCTCTCCTACATGCGCCAGGCCCAGCCAGCAATTTCCTTCTCAGTTTTTTCTTTTTTCCTTTGGTCGAATAAAAAAACTACAGCATGTGCGCGGCCCGCTCGTGGTGCTTTTTAGCCCATGCGATTCCCTTCGTTTTATTTGTTCGTCTATGTTTAGTCCCACATTGTCTAGCCTTTGACTCCTAAACCTCTTTCCCACCTATAAATATAGACCCATATAGCTTATTATTTCTAGATAGTACGATAAAATAATTGGATTATCGATTAGTCTCTGTATTTACACTTTAGACCTAGAAGTCTTTTAGGCGTAGCTTTCTTTTTCTTCCGTAAAACAGCTTAGTTCTAGTTTTTTCAAATAGCCATAACTTTTTACTCGTTCATCCAAACTAAATAAAACCAACGCCTATATTTTCGTCTTGATTCCACCTATCCAGTGAATCTATCCCGTCAAATTTTTGAAATTTTCAAATTTTGAATATTTGTTCAAATTCATATTCAAACTTCTTTTAATCATATCTTTTTATGCGTAACTCCGTTTGTGATGAATCCAATTGCGTTGGATTCGTATCGAAGAAATCTTTCCGTTCGTAAAATTAGTATTAACTTTTCAACATATAATTTTGATCATAGTCAGATTACTCTGCTAGTCCACCAAGAGTTATCACACAAAATTCTAAGCAGATTCAATGCTATGATTCAATGCTATGTTGAATTACTTGTATCTTTGGATCTGCTATTTCCAATCTAGTAATTCTTCTTCGTACATGTTCCTATTGAATCCCTACAACATCATTATTTTTAGCTTTTGAACCTTTCAAACTATTTGAACTTTCATTTGATTATATCTTGTAAATTGTAGCGCATTTTCAATTGATTCCTTTTGCAATTGAATCTTTAGTCGTAATCTAACATCTTGAGCCATCACCACACTTTTGCACCGAAATTAGGATCTGATCTTCCAGAATAATTTGATTTGGTTCTTTTGGAGTTTTTGCAATCTTCGTTTGCATTTTTTGGGTCTTTTAGTGATCGCTTATGTGTGGATAAAATTTCTTGCTTACGATAGATTGATTAGAGTGTGACGTGTAGAACTACCAAAATTTATGAGTGCGCAGAATCTTCATCAACAGTACAAGGCAACTGCACATCTTGATCGTACTTTTCTTGATGTAGGGTAGAACCCTAGTGGCCCGATCTTTCACGAAAGGAGCAGACCCCGCGAAGAACACGATGAACACGAGAGGGAAAACGAGGGAAATCATGAGGGGAGACACGAGAGAATCACTCAACCAACAAGAAATAGTCACACATGTGCTAGATCCTCGAATACATAAGAAAAGATACACGATCCACAATCAACAAGGGACGCTACATAGGTAGCCGGTCTTCTCCGTGAGGAGGTCTTGAATCCACGGGGGGGGATCTTCCCTTAGAAAGGGGGCTTGAATCCAAAGGGATCTTCTCCGAAGAGGCCGCGGTTTCTCGCAAGGAGGAGATCCGATATGGATGAGCGTAGCTCTATCTCTCAAATGAGCTATCACAACGCTGACCCTAGAAAGGAGGAGGTGGAGGAGTATATATAGTCTAGGTCCACGAAGGGGTAAGTGAGGGGCAAAAGGGTACATGGGCTTCGGCCCGATTGTCTGCGTGCAGGCAGGGCAGGATGTTCCGGGGACGGCCGGAAGGTCCGGGCGCCGGAGGTTCCGGGCGAAGGTCCGGGCTATCCAGAGAGTTGGCACACTCTCGGACGGCTTCGGTGCAGCAGGGCTGGAAGCTCCGGGATGGCCGGAGGTTCCGGTGGCCAGAAGTTCTGGGCAGCAGCCGGAAGTTTCGGGCTTTCCTGAAGCTTGTCCAGGCTTCTTCTTCCTTCTCTTCCATGCTTCCCTCGCAGATGGTGTAGGTGATCCTTGGCGCTTGCACTCCTCCTCGTCATCCGTGAAGCTCCAACAATACCTATGCATGCACGATGGAGGGTCAAGTAGTATACCATCCTCGAAGGGGTCAAATGAGCACGTGTAAAGGAGAGGATTCACCTTTATGTTTGTGAAGTAGATGTCGCACATGTCACTTGCCGAATGAACTCTTCACATGGTGATGTCCATAGGATGCTCCACATCATGCCCTCCCCCTTGGGAAAGATCCGACCTCGGATCGAAATCCAAATCACCATGGGATAGAGATGGCGTCGCCGTGTAGTAGTGGTCGATCACCAAGTTCTCGTCATCTTGAAGCTTGAAATGGGCACTGTCCAATGTCGCACCATCTCGTGATTCCTTCAAAAAGAGCAAGGAGAAGAAACACTTGGAAAAACAAATGCGGTTAGCGTTAGTGCAAAACCAAGCATTCAAGAGGTGATTCACCCAACAAGTGTTGTCATCAAGCATAGCATATAGTGTGACAAAGGATTGTGACATGGCATGTAAGCACATAAATTGAGCATAAAGAAGGACATCATGGAAACAAGCATGTAAATGTGAGGTAGTGATGCAAATATGTGTAACAAGAGAAGAAGCATCTACCTCAAGTTCATAGAAAGCATTCACAAATTGCTTGATGTAAGGTCGATGGCAGGCATATGAATCATCACAACACCAAGTAAAATGAAGTGTCTAAACACATGGGTCAAGTGGAAGACAATCCAAGCATAACATGCATAGGGTGTAGTGAAGATAGTGTGGCACTCAACACAATAGAAAGAGCAATTGTTCATCATGTGTGCGGAAATCAAGGCAAGCATGTAGCAATCAATGGGACATGGCATATGTGAAGTGATGACATTGTTGCAACCAAACATATGGGAGGAGCAAGTAATCCAAGAATTGGATGCAACACACAAGGCATATATATCATGATGCATGGAACGGTGAAAATGACAAGTTGAAGCAAGATCTCTAACATGTGTGCAATCAAGTGGTCCAAGATGAACAATAAGTCTCATGGTGCAAGCAACACAAGTAGTATGATCCGCAATATCCATGCTCAAGAAAGATGTCACCTGGGAGGCGTGTCCTTGTGCATTCTTCACAATGCCGAAGTGGTAGGAAAGGTATTGTAGAAGCGAGTCGTGGTCGAATGTATGAGGCTCGCTCTCAAGAGCTCGAATGGTCAACTCATGTGAAGCGGAAGTCCCCACAAGGTCCAAGTATCCTAGACATGTACAAAAGAAAGCAAAGAATGTATGCGCATGGTAGATAAACACATCATCCATCATGATGGTTCTCTTCTCTTGCACATAACCATTAGAAGCACAAGTGCATGAATAATAAGATGCAACAATGGCTATATTCATGACACTAGGTATATGGTGCAAAGAAGGAAGACAAGCATGCTTCACAAGAACTATGTCAAAATCACCAAATATATGTGAGAATGCTATGGGGGCAAACTCATTATCAAGACTAAAGGCATAGTTGCGCTCAATACATGGCAAATCATTTAGCATGAGGGAGGCAACATATGGAGAGATATGACAAGAAGCAAGAACAATCATGTGCAAAGAATGTAGATGGTTGTCATCAACCGCATGAAGTGAGCAAGTATGAGTCATCGGTGATGCAACAAGGTAAGAAATCATAGTAATCAAGTCATGCAAACTAGTGGAGCGAAGATGCACCACACTAGAGGAAATCATGGCAATCATGTCATGTGAGCAATTAATGGGCATAGGCAATGCACAGGACATATCGCAAGCACGAACACAAAGCAAGCTCAAAGCATGATCATAAGCATTGGGCACAAAGTAAACATGGCAATAACAAGTGATATCTCCACCAAGCTTGCAAATACACATACAAGTACTGGAATCAATCATCATGTGTAATGCAAAGCATGGGTCACAAATGCATGTCAAAGGCATAGGAATGATCATATCATGCAAAGTGAACATGGCAAGATGGGCATAGAGTATGTAATGGAAAATAACCCATAACCATGTGAGAGCCATGTAGAAGAAATGCGCGAAGTCTTTGCGTGAAGAGAGCGGCGGGAAATGCAATCCATGGGATCCCAAGTCATCATTGCTCTCTAGAGCTTGTTTTGTCAACTCGTGGGATTGCGAGGTTGACAAGAATTCATGGGTACCTACACAAAAGAGACACAAACCAAAGAAATTGTGCGCGTGGTAAATGTACACATCATCCATCATGATGTGTATGTGCACGTGTGAGTTAGCACAAGATAAGCATTGGTCAAAGAAATTTGATGCATGGTATAAGAACATGTCATCCATCATGAAAGAATAGTTATTGTGTATAACATGATGGGGATGCAAATTGAGCATACAAGTATATGGCGCATCAATAGCATGTTTATTCATGGGAAGCATATTGTGCACATAAGTATTGGGATCATGCAATGAATGGGATGAATAAAAATCTCCTAACATGTATGAGGAAACTATGGGGGTCTCCTCATGAGAAATATTGGAAACATCATATGGAGAAAATGGACAACATCCAAAACAATGCATATCCAAAGCTAGGTGGTTATGGCATGGCATATGAGATAAATGATGCAAAGGTAGCATGTCAATATCATCACTAGAGAAACAAATGCCAATAACCATAGGCTTGTCATCTATGCCATAAGTGCAAATTGGGTTAATCTTAATGGCATATGCATAGTCACTATGAAGAGATTGCAAATATGACATATGATTGATCTCATGCATAGCATATGACAAGTCAAGCGGATTGGCAAACATGATGTGACCGAGAGAATTATCACAAGAAATCCTATGCAACATGGCATCACAACTAATAGACTCCACATGGCAATCATCATACTCATCGTAAATGGGCAAGAAATCATCACATGAGGAAGTCGCATTAGCACGAATCATGGTACTAGGTGGATCATCATCATGCAAGCAATCATTGTCAAGAATGTCCACTAGTGGGACTAGAGCATCACCGTCACCTATGTTACCATTCTCATTCCACTCAAATGGTGTAGGTGAGGTGGGAAAGACCAAATGGTGGTCATCTTCATCTTGATGAAACCATGTGGGGGGTGCATCATATTCCACCATAGCCATCGTCTAGTCCAAAGGTAGGACGATGTCGTCGAGAATCGGCGCGTCATCATATAAGGGACCTAGCACCAAATGAGAAGACACAATAGAGGTAGAGGTCAAGTCGTTAGTGTTGAAAGTGTCCTCACATGACCTATCAACTATCTCACTCTCTCTATGTGGTGGTTCACTCACTCCCTCAAAATAGGTGCACTCAAACTCACATATGGTGTAGTCACTCATCTCACTCAAGTGGTGGGGGTTGTGGCTCTCCTCACATGGGAATTGTGGAAACACATCATATATGGGGCTAGTGGTGAAATCACTCTCACTCTCAATATGGTGGCTAAAGTCACTCAAGTCATCACATGTCGCCGTGGTCGAAGGGAAAATCCCATGCTCAACCATCTCGTTGTTGTCGTCGTGGATGAAGGATGAAGATGGCACATCATCATTCTCGCCTCCTAAGATGCAAGCATCATCCTTGCTTGTCACCATGTCGCTCGCCTCCAAAGCTTGGTCCTTGATGGTCTTCGTAGTCGTAGTCGTCGCCTCACCATCTTGAAAAAGAGTCAAAGTAGACTCGGCACCATCAATGCCACAAAGAGGGAAGGCGGTGAAGTCGAACTTGGGAGCATCGTCTTGGAGCTCGTCGGGCTTGGACATCATGGTGGTACTAGCCTCATGCTCGTTCTCATGGAGCTTGGTCGTCGCGAAGTGAGCTTGGGGTGCCGAAGCTTTGGCCTTCATGAGTTCTTGTTCCGCCTTGAGAGCACCAATGTAGTTGTCATCGAGGGACTTGTAGTTCTCGAGGAATATCTATTGGGGAACGTAGCATAAATTCAAAAATTTCCTACGTGTCACCAAGATCTATATATGGAGTCATCTAGCAACGAGGGAGGAGTGGATCTACATACCCTTGTAGATCGCGCGCGGAAGCGTTCAAGAGAACGGGGTTGATGGAGTCGTACTCGTCGTGATCCAAATCACCGATGATCCTAGCGCCGAACGGACGGCACCTCCGCGTTCAACACACGTATGGAGCAGCGACGTCTCCTTCTTCTTGATCCAGCAAGGGGGAAGGAGAGGTTGATGGAGATCCAGCAGCACGACGGCGTGGTGGTGGAAGTAGCGGGATTCCAACAGGGCTTCGCCAAGCGCTGCGGGAGGAGGGAGATGTGTCATGGGAGGGAGAGGGAGGCGCCAGGGCTTAGGTATTGTTGCCCTCCCTTCCCCCCCACTATATATAGGGCCAAGGGAGAGGGGGAGGGCGCAGCCTTGCCCCTTCCTCCAAGGAAGGGTGCGGCCAAGGGGGGAGGAGTCCATCCTCCCCAAGGCACCTCGGAGGTGCCTTCCCCCTTTAGGACTCTCCCCTCCTCTTGTACCTTTGGCGCATGGGCCTCTAGGGGCTGGTGCCCTTGGCCCATGTAGGCCAAGGCGCACCCCCTACAGCCCATGTGGCCCTCCGGGGCAGGTGGCCCCACCCGGTGGACCCCCGGGACCCTTCTGGTGGTCCCGGTACAATACCGGTGACCTCGAAACTTGTCCCGATGGCCGAAATAGCACTTCCTATATATAATTCTTTACCTCCGGACCATTTCGGAACTCCTCGTGATGTCCGGGATCTCATCCGGGACTCCGAACAACTTTCGGGTTACCGCATACTAATATCTCTATAACCCTAGCGTCACTGAACCTTAAGTGTGTAGACCCTACGGGTTCGGGAGACATGCAGACATGACCGAGATGAGTCTCCGGTCAATAACCAACAGCGGGATCTGGATACCCATGTTGGCTCCCACATGTTCCACGATGATCTCATCGGATGAACCACTATGTCAAGGACTTAATCAATCCCGTATACAATTCCCTTTGTCTAGCGGTACGATACTTGCCCGAGATTCGATCGTTGGTATCCTGATACCTTGTTTAATCTCATTACCGGCAAGTCTCTTTACTCGTTCCGTAACACATCATCCCGTGATCAACTCCTTGGTCACATTGTGCACATTATGATGATGTCCTACTGAGTGGGCCCAGAGATACCTCTCCGTCACACGGAGTGACAAATCCCAGTCTCGATTCGTGCCAACCCAACAGACACTTTCGGAGATACCCGTAGTGTACCTTTATAGCCACCCAGTTACGTTGTGATGTTTGGCACACCCAAAGCACTCCTATGGTATCCGGGAGTTTCACAATCTCATGGTCTAAGGAAATGATACTTGACATTAGAAAAGCTTTAGCATACGAACTACACGATCTTGTGCTATGCTTAGGATTGGGTCTTGTCCATCACATCATTCTCCTAATGATGTGATCCCGTTATCAATGACATCCAATGTCCATGGTTAGGAAATCGTAACCATCTATTGATCAACGAGCTAGTCAACTAGAGGCTTACTAGGGACATGGTGTTGTCTATGTATCCACACATGTATCTGAGTTTCCTATCAATACAATTCTAGCATGGATAATAAACAATTATCATGAACAAGGAAATATAATAATAACTAATTTATTATTGCCTCTAGGGCATATTTCCAACAGTCTCCCACTTGCACTAGAGTCAATAATCCAGTTCACATCGCCATGTGATTAACACTCAAGGTCACATCCCCATGTGACTAACACCCAAAGAGTTTACTAGAGTCAATAATCTAGTTCACATTACCATGTGATTAACACTCGATGAGTTCTGGGTTTGATCATGTTATGCTTGTGAGAGATGTTATAGTCAACGGGTCTGAATCTTTCAGATCCGTATGTACTTCGCAAATTTCTTATGTCATCTTGTAGATGCAACTACTACGCTACATTTGGAGCTATTCCAAATAATTGTTCTACTATACGAATCCAGTTTACTACTCAGAATAATCTGGATTAGTGTCAAAGTTTGCATCGGCGTAACCCTTTACGACGAACTCTTCTACCACCTCCATAATCGAGAAAATTCCTTAGTCCACTAGTTACTAAGGATAACTTTGACCGCTGTCCTGTGATCCATTCTTGGATCACTCTTGTACCCCTTCACTGACTCATGGCAAGGCACACTTCAGGTGCGGTACACAGCATAGCATACTGTAGAGCCTACGTCTAAAGCATAGGGGACGACCTTCGTCCTTCCTCTTTCTTCTGCCGTGGTCAAGCTTTAAGTCTTAACTTCATACCTTACAACTCAGGCAAGAACTCCTTCTTTGACTGATCCATCTTGAACACCTTCAAGATCATGTCAAGGTATGTGCTCATTTGGAAGTACCATTAAGCGTTTTGATCTATCCTTATAGATCTTGATGCTCAATGTTCAAGTAGCTTAATCCAGGCTTTTCATTGAAAAACACTTTCCAAATAACCCTATATACTTTCCAGAAATTCTACATCATTTCTGATCCATAATATGTCAACAACATATTCTCATCAGAAATTCTATAGTGCTCCCACTCACCTTTTGGAAATACAAGTTTCTCATAAACTTTGTATACACCCAAAATCTTTGATCATCTCATCAAAGCACACATTCCAACTCCGAGATGCTTACTCCAGTCCTTAGAAGGATTGCTGGAGCTTTGTATACTTATTAGCATCTTTCAGGATTGACAAAACCTTCCGGTTGTATCACATAAAACCTTTCCTCAAGAAAATCGTCGAGGAAACAATGTTTTGACATCCTATCTGCAAGATTTCATAAATAATGCAGTAATCGCTAATATAATTCCAACAGACTCTTAGCATCGCTACGAGTGAGAAAGTCTCATCGCAGTCAACTCCTTGAACTTGTCGGAAAACATCTTAACGACAAGTCGAGCTTTTTAGTGGTGACATTTACCATCATTGTCTGTCTTCCTTTTAAAATCCATCTGTACTCAATAGCATTACGACCATCGAGCCGTTCTGCCAAAGTCTACACTTTGTTTTCATACATGGATCCTCTCTCGGATTTTATGGCCTCGAGCCATTTATCGGAATCCGGGCCCACCATCGCTTCTCCATAGCTCGTAGGTTCATTGTTGTCTAGCAACATGACTTCCAAGACAGGATTACGTACCACTCTGAAGTAGTACGCATCCTTGTCATCCCACGAGGTTTGGTAGTGACTTGATCTGAAGTTTCATGATCACTATCATAAGCTTCCACTTCAATTGGTGTAGGTGCCACTGGAACAACTCCCTGTGCTCTGCCACACACTAGTTGAAGAGACGGTTCAATAACCTCATCAAGTCTCCACCATCCTCCCACTCAATTCTTTCGAGAGAAACTTTTCCTCGAGAAAGGACCCGATTCTAGAAACAATCCCTTATTGCTTTCGAATCTGAGACAGGAGGTATACCCAACTGTTTTGGGTGTCCTATGAAGATGCATTTATCCGCTTTGGGTTCGAGCTTATCAGCCTGAAACCTTTTCACATAAGCGTCGCAGCCCCAAACTTCTAAGAAATGACAGCTTAGGTTTCTCTAAACCATAGTTCATATGGTGTCATCTCATCAGAATTACGTGGTGCCCCTTTTAAAGTGAATGTGGTTGTCTCTAATGCTAACCGATAAACTATTGTGGTAATTCGATAAGAGACATCATGGTATGCATCATATCCAATAGGGTGCAGTTATGATGTTCGGACACACCATCACACTATGGTGTTCCAGGCTGTATTAGTTGTGAAACAATTTCCACAATGTCTTAATTCTATGCCAAACTCGTAATTCAGATATTCATCTCTATGATCATATCATAGATATTTTATCCTCTTATCACGATGATCTTTCAACTTCACCTTGAAATTACTTGAACCTTTCAGTAATTCAGACTCGTGATTCATCAAGTAAATATACTCAACATCTACTCAAATCATCTGTGAAGTAAGAACATAACGATATCCACTACATGCCTCAGCACTCATTGGATTGCACACATCAAAATGTATTACTTCCAACAAGTTGCTTTCTAGTTCCATTTTACTGAAACCGAGGCTTTCAGTCATCTTGCCCATGTGGTATGATTTGAATGTCTCAAGTGATTCAAAATCAAGTGAGTCAAAACGGTCCATTTGCATGGAGTTTCTTCATGCATATACACCAATAGACATGGTTCGCATGTCTCAAACTTTTCAAAAACGAGTGAGCCCAAAGATCCATCAACATGGAGCTTCTTCATGCGTTTTATACCGATATGACTTAAGTGGCAGTGCCACAAGTAGGTGGTACTATCATTACTATCTTTTGTCATGAACATGTGTATCACTACGATCAAGATTCAATAAACCATTCATTTCAGGTGTAAGACCATTTGAAGGTATTATTCAAATAAACAGAGTAACCATTATTCGCCTTAAATGAATAACCGTATTGCGATAGACATAATCCAATCATGTCTATGCTCAACGCAAACACCAATCTCGATGGTAGAGGGAGCGTGCGATGCTTTATCATATCAATGTTGGAAACACTTCCAACACATATCGTCAGCTCACCTTTAGCTAGTCTCCGTTTATTCCGTAGCCTTTTGTTTCGAGTTACTAACACTTAGCAACCGAACCGGTATCTAATACCCTGGTGCTACTAGGAGTACTAGTAAAGTACACATCAACACAATGTATATCCAATATACTTCTATCGACCTTGCCAACCTTCTCATCTACCAAGTATCTAGGGTAATTCTGCTCCAGTGGCTGTTCCCCTTATTACAGAAGCACTCAGTCTCGGGTTTGGGTTCAACCTTGGGTTTCTTCACTAGAGCAGCAGCTAAATTGCCGTTTCATGAAGTATCCCTTTGTTCCCTTGCCCTTCTTGAAACTAGTGGTTTCACCAACCATCAACAATTGATGCTCCTTCTTGATTTCTACTTTCGCGGTGTCAAATATCGCGAATATCTCAAGGATCATCATATATGCCCCTGATATATCATAGTTCATCACGAAGCTCTAGCAGCTTGGTGGTAATGACTTCGGAGAAACATCACTTTCTTATCTGGAAGATCAACTCCCACTCGATTCAAATGATTGTTGTACTCAGACAATCTGAGCACAAGCTCAACAATTGAGCTTTTCTCCTTAGTTTGTAGGCTAAGAAAATCGTCGGAGGTCTTATACCTCTTGACGTGGGCACGAGCCTGAAATCCCAATTTCAGCCTTCAAAACATCTCATATGTTTCGCGACGTTTCAAAACGTCTTCGGTGCCTCAACTCTAAGTCGTTTAACTGAACTATCACGTAGTTATCAAAATGTGTATGTCAGATGTTCGCAACATCCATAGACAACGTTCGAGGTTCAGCACACTGAGCGGTGCATTAAGGACATAAGCCTTCTATGAAGCAATGAGGAAAAACCTCAGTTTACGGACCTAGTCCGCATAATTGCTACTATCAACTAAATTTTCTCTAGGAACATAACTAAACAGTAGAACTGAAGCGCGAGCTACGAAATAATTTGCGAAGACCTTTTGACTATGTTCAGGATAATTAAGTTCATCTTATGAACTCCCACTCAGATAGACATCCCTCTAGTCATCTAAGTGATTACATGATCCGAGTCAACTAGGCCGTGTCCGATCATCACGTGAGACGGACTAGTCAACATCGGTGAACATCTTCATGTTGATCGTATCTACCATATGACTCATGCTCGACCTTTCGGTCTTCTGTGTTCCGAGGCCATGTCTGTACACATGCTAGGCTCATCAAGTCAACCTAAGTGTTTCGCGTGTGTAAATCTGTCTTACACCCGTTGTATGTGAACGTTAGAATCTATCACACCCGATCATCACGTGGTGCTTCGAAACAACGAACTGTCGCAACGGTGCACAGTTAGGGGGAACACCTTCTTGAAATTATTATGAGGGATCATCTTATTTACTACCGTCGTTCTAAGTAAACAAGATGCAAAAACATGATAAACATCACATGCAATCAAATAATAGTGACATGATATGGCCAATATCATATAGCTCCTTTGATCTCCATCTTGGGGCTCCATGATCATCTTGTCACCGGCATGACACCATGATCTCCATCATCATGATCTCTATCATCGTGTCTTCAGGAAGTTGTCTCGTCAACTATTACTTCTACTACTATAGCTAACGGTTAGCAATAAAGTAAAGTAATTACATGACGTTTATGTTGACACGCAGGTCATAAATAAATTAAGACAACTCCTATGGCTCCTGCCGGTTGTCATACTCATCGACATGCAAGTCGTGGTTCCTATTACAAGAACATGATCAATCTCATACATCACATATATCATTCATCACATCCTTTTGGCCATATCACATCACATAGCATGCCCTGCAAAAACAAGTTAGATGACCTCTAATTGTTGTTTGCATGTTTTACATGGCTGCTATGGGTTTCTAGCAAGAACGTTTCTTACCTACGCAAAGACCACAACGTGATATGCCAATTGCTATTTACCCTTCATAAGGACCCTTTTCATCGAATCCGATCCGACTAAAGTGGGAGAGACAGACACCCGCTAGCCACCTTATGCAACTAGTGCATGTCAGTCGGTGGAACCAGTCTCACGTAAGAGTACGTGTAAGGTCGGTCCGGGTCGCTTCATCCCACAATGCCACCGAATCAAGATTGGACTAGTAACGGTAAGCATATTGAACAAAATCAACGCCCACAACTACTTTGTGTTCTACTCGTGCATAGAAACTACGCATAGACCTAGCTCATGATGCCACTGTTGGGGAACGTAGCATAAATTCAAATATTTCCTACGTGTCACCAAGATCTATCTATGGAGTCATCTAGCAACGAGGGAGGAGTGGATCTACATACCCTTGTAGATCGCGCGCGGAAGCGTTCAACAGAACGGGGTTGATGGAGTCGTACTCGTCGTGATCCAAATCATCGATGATCCTAGCGCCGAACGGACGGCACCTCCGCGTTCAACACACGTACGGAGCAGAGACGTCTCCTTCTTCTTGATCTAGCAAGGGGGGAGGAGAGGTTGATGGAGATCCAGCAGCACGACGGCGTGGTGGTGGAAGTAGCGGGATTCCAACAGGGCTTCGCCAAGCGCTGCGGGAGGAGGGAGATGTGTCATGGGAGGGAGAGGGAGGCGCCAGGGCTTAGGTATTGTTGCCCTCCCTTCCCCCCCACTATATATAGGGCCAAGGGAGAGGGGGAGGGCGCAGTCTTGCCCCTTCCTCCAAGGAAGGGTGCGGCCAAGGGGGGGAGGAGTCCATCCTCCACAAGGCACCTCGGAGGTGCCTTCCCCCTTTAGGACTCTCCCCTCCTCTTGTCCCTTTGGCGCATGGGCCTCTAGGGGCTGGTTCCCTTGGCCCATGTAGGCCAAGGCGCACCCCCTACAGCCCATGTGGCCCTCCGGGGCAGGTGGCCCCACCCGGTGGACCCCCGGGACCCTTCCGGTGGTCCCGGTACAATACCGGTGACCTCGAAACTTGTTCCGATGGCCGAAATAGCACTTCCTATATATAATTCTTTACCTCCGGACCATTCCAGAACTCCTCGTTACGTCCGGGATCTCATCTGGGACTCCGAACAACTTTCGGGTTACCGCATACTAATATCTCTATAACCCTAGCGTCACTGAACCTTAAGTGTGTAGACCCTACGGGTTCGGGAGACATGCAGACATGACCGAGATGACTCTCCGGTCAATAACCAACAGCGGGATCTGGATACCCATGTTGGCTCCCACATGTTCCATGATGATCTCATCGGATGAACCACGATGTCAAGGACTTAATCAATCCCGTATACAATTCCCTTTGTCTAGCGGTACGATACTTGCCCGAGATTCGATCGTTGGTATCCCGATACCTTGTTCGATCTCGTTACCGGCAAGTCTCTTTACTCGTTCCGTAACACATCATCCCGTGATCAACTCCTTGGTCACATTGTGCACATTATGATGATGTCCTACCGAGTGGGCCCAGAGATACCTCTCCGTCACACGGAGTGACAAATCCCAATCTCGATTCGTGCCAACCCAACAGACACTTTCGGAGATACCCGTAGTGTACCTTTATAGCCACCCAGTTACGTTGTGACGTTTGGCACACCCAAAGCACTCCTACGGTATCCGGGAGTTTCACAATCTCATGGTCTAAGGAAATGATACTTGACATTAGAAAAGCTTTAGCATACGAACTACACGATCTTGTGCTATGCTTAGGATTGGGTCTTGTCCATCACATCATTCTCCTAATGATGTGATCCCGTTATCAATGACATCCAATGTCCATGGTTAGGAAACCGTAACCATCTATTGATCAACGAGCTAGTCAACTAGAGGCTTACTAGGGACATGGTGTTGTCTATGTATCCACACATGTATCTGAGTTTCCTATCAATACAATTCTAGCATGGATAATAAACGATTATCATGAACAAGGAAATATAATAATAACTAATTTATTATTGCCTCTGGGGCATATTTCCAACAATATCGTCTTGGAGAAGTCGTTGTGCAATCCCATCATGAAGTGGAACTTCATCGAAATGGGGTCGTCCACGCCAGATCGTCGCAAGGCAATCTTCATCTCCTTGAAGTACTCGTCGATGGACTTGGTTCCTTGGATGGTGTTCTCCAATTGGCGTTGAAGTTGTTCCGTGTAGGTTGGAGGCACAAACTCTCGCCGCAAAGCTCTCTTTGTCTTGGGCCAACTCATGTCGTAGGTCTCTAAAGGTGCGTGAAGCCACCATGTGGACACGTAGTCATGGAAGTTCCTTGTGGTGCACTTCACTTGATCTTTCGGAGGAACTTGACGTAGCTTGAGGTAGTTGTGCATCAAACGCTCCCACTCGAGATACTCCTCAGGTTCTTGAGTTCCATAAAAATGAATTGCATGGTCGATGTCGAGGTCGTAGTAGCTCATGGAATACGCGGACTTGAGCTTGGGGAGCTTCTCTTGAGGTGCTTGTGGGCGAAGATGCCGTATGTCCATAGGCGAAGATGCCTTGAAGTCGCTTGGCGAAGATGCCAAGGGAGATCGTGAAGTCATTGAGCGGTTGTTGGTGTTGAGCTCTTGACCTTCACATTCGTGGTGGTGATGGTGTCGATGCCGATGTGACCTTGCCGGAGATGGTAGCTCAGAAGCGTGTGTACTTGAGCGTCTTCTCGAAGATGAGGAAGATCTCTTGTAGAACTTGATGAGGGCTTTGATCTCCTCCATTTGAGCTTGCATCTTGGCATCGTTGGAGCTGTTAGTGGCATCGAACTCGTCGTTGTTGTTGTAGACCGAAGATGAAATGCCTTGCCTATCCATCACTCTAAGAGAAAAATGTGAGTGGTAGAAAGAGAAGAACAAATACCAAATATACCTTGACCGAAGTTGAAAGTGGATCAATGATCACTCCAATGTGGACAAGGAAATAGCACAATTGGTACCAATTCTTGTCGGTTTCTCACACCTACACAAATAAGGCTTATGGTGGAGCTCGGTGAGGATAGTGGCACAAATTTTTTTTATGCAAAATGTTAGCAAGAGTCAATAATGTTGAAAGAGATTCACAAATTCGCAAGTGAAACAAGTAGATCAATAGCAATATGTGGCACACGGAAACACACACGGATAGATAAATGGGGTCGTGCAACCAAGGAATGAGCTCAAATGTGGAATCCATGGAAAATGCTCTTGTTGCACAACTCTAGAGAGACGCTAGCACGACTGCTCAATAGGCGGATACGACACTTGTGCACAACTTATAGGAGACAAAAATGTAACGACTTCTATCCCAAGTATGCTATGTATATATGGTTCCCGGTGTTATGATCCAAGATGATCTTATATGACAATGTGGTATGATGCTATGGCACTTGCTTACAAGCTCTTTGTTCACTATTTTCTTTGCTTAAAAGCTTTATTCTCTTTTTTTGTATGGCCACTTTTGCACAATGCACAAACCAAGATAGCTATTGTGTATATGCGGGAACAAAATTGAGGCACGAAGGATGATATGATACCAAGATGATACCGATATGGTATGGTATGTATGCAATGTATGGTGTAGATCACTAATGTGCACAAGTAACGTTGCCGGCAATACTCAAATGGCTAGTCTCGATAGGCAAGTGACGCAAAATGCACTAGGGGTTATCAATGCAATGGCAAGGGAATATACAATGGAGGGATACCACGATACCAAGATGATATGGAGGTTACCGTCCGTGTCGATGATGAGTGGCGGTGATCTTGATGGAGATACCAAGATGATGGAGACTTGTCCCTAAGTAGCCGAAACACCTTAGGAAACAGAAAAACCGTGAACTCAAAATCTCAAATGTCAAATGGTGGTAGCGGGATGCGGTGGTGGTGTTGCGGAAGCTTAATGGGATTGCGGCAATGCAATGATGGGTTATGCAAGTAGGCAATGCGGAAGTGGAGGGTTATTGGGTTTTGTGAGTCGGAGTTGGAAGCACGGTCCCTAAGTAGCCGAAACACGTTAGGGGACACAACTCACAACACAAACAAAATTGGGTTAGGTTGGGGTGTAAGAATTGTATGGTTGTTAAGCCTATGCGGAAGTTATGGTGGTGGTGGTGGTTGATGAAGAAGCAACCGTCCCTAAGTAGCCTAGACACCTTAGGAGACTCAAATCACTCCTCAAGCAACCACATATGCGATGGGGAACAAAATTGGTTTGGTTGCGGAAGTCTGTGGTGTTGTAGCGGATGATGTGGTGGAAGCCCTAGGCAAAGATGCCAAAATTCACAAAATTTGATTGTGTCAAAAGGTGGTGAAACCAAGGTGAGGTCCTCGGGCACGTCGATAGCTTCAAAACGAGCCAAAAAACACTCAGATCGGAATTCGGAGTGAAAAGTTGTGATGAAAACGGTGAACAAGGCTGATGCTGAAATTCTGTGTAATGTTTCGGGTTAGGCCGGAAGTTCCGGGCCTAGGGCGGGAAGTTCCGGGCTCCGGAAGTTCTGGGGGGTGGCCGGAAGTTCCAGGGGTCGCGGAAAAACTGTAGGGAGTCTGGGGATTTTTGGGGTAAACTTTCTTCTTAGCCCGGAAGTTCCAGGGCTGGGACGGAAGTTCCGGGGGTCGTGGAATTTCTTCCGGGACGAACCATAAATTCCAGATCTGAGAATGGGGGCGGAAAAACTCGATTTTCAGGGTCAAAATTGGCAAGATTTCATGGATAGAAATGGGGGAAAAGATGGGGAATGCTAGATCCACTTGAGACACAACGAATCCATGGATCAAAATCAACAAAACATCGTCAAACCAACAAATCACAAAAAAAAATTGGGGCTATTTTTGGTGGGGATTTTCAAAATTGGGGAAGAACACAACAAAATTAGGCTAGAAAACGAAGAGGGGAGGCTCCAAAATCGTGATCAACGTGGCTCTAGATACCAAGATGATGTAGGGTAGAACCCTAGTGGCCCGATCTTTCACGAAAGGAGCGGATCCCGCGAAGAACACGATGAACACGACAGGGAAAATGAGGGGAAACACGAGAGAATCACTCAACCAACAAGAAATAGTCACACATGTGATAGATCCTCGAATACATAAGAGAAGATACATGATCCACAATCAACTAGGGACGATACATAGGTAGCCGGTCTTCTCCGTGAGGAGGTCTTGAATCCACGGGGGGATCTTCCCTTAGAAAGGGGGCTTGAATGCAAAGGGATCTTCTCCGAAGAGGCCGCGGTCTCTCGCAAGGAGGAGATCCGATATGTACGAGCGTAGCTCTATCTCTCAAATGAGCTATCACAACGTTGACCCTAGAAAGGAGGAGGTGGAGGAGTATATATAGTCTAGGTCCACGAAGGGGTAAGTGAGGGGTGAAAGGGTACATGGGCTTCGGCCCGAGTGTCTGCGTGCAGGCAGGGCCGGATGTTCCGGGGACGGCCGGAAGGTCCGGGCGCCGGAGGTTCCGGGCAAAGGTCCGGGCTATCCAGAGAGTTGGCACACTCTCGGACGGCTTCGGTGCAGCAGGGCTGGAAACTCCGGGATGGCCGGCGGTTCCGGTGGCCGGAAGTTCCGGTGGCCAGAAGTTCCGGGCAGCGGCCGGAAGTTCTGGGCTTTGCTGAAGCTTGTCCAGGCTTCTTCTTCCTTCTCTTCCATGCTTCCCTCGCGGATGGTGTAGGTGATCCTTGGCGCTTGCACTCCTCCTCGTCATCCGTGAAGCTCCGACAATACCTGTGCATGCACGATGGAGGGTCAAGTAGTATACCATCCTCGAAGGGGTCAAGTGAGCACGTGTAAAGGAGAGGATTCACCTTTTATGTTTGTGAAGTAGATGTCGCACGTGTCACTTGCCGAATGAACTCTTCACATGGTGATGTCCATAGGATGCTCTGCATCATTTCTATACCCAGTTTTAGTATGCATTAGTTCACTCTTACGAATTTGCATGAGTAGGGTTGGGAATTGGGCTTTGCTATGTAGTTCTTGAGGTAGGAACCTATGATCCTTGAAACACCCCGGGATTATTCATTATGTTATATATTGCTTAGCCATGCTTGTAGACGGGGATTGGTATGTGAAATTTATGCAAGTTATGAGAGAAATAATAATTAAGGGTAACTTAAGGTGGCAACATCAACACACATCTAGGCCTCTAGGTGGAATGGTTGGGGCACCCTGGAGAAACCAGTGGCTTGCTCGGGAACCCGGAGAAACCAGTGCTTGCCCAAGGGGATCCCGGAGTACCCGTGTGATCACCCTATGGAATGCCACCCAGACTCAAAGGGATCATACGATATTTCATGCCTAGACGCTTCCGTGTGCATCCACAAGCTAATATGGGCTTTGGCATAGTTGAGTAAGTTGCGGGAAACCTTTCCATCATCGGATAGCAGATGTAGGGGATTGTAGGTGTACCAGCCTATCTATCGGTTAAGGAGACCTCTTCAAAAAGACTATGTCTCGATCATCCGGTTCTCAAACATCAGTAAGTGCGAGGAATTCAACGGAGGAGATCGAGTCTTGTGGGGAAAAGTGCGCAAACCTCTGCAGAGCGTACAAAATAATCATGATTAGTTGTGTCCCCGGTTATGGACAACTTGAGTATCTGGAAGTGAATTATTGGTTGATCTCATCACTTTATTTAATTAATGTATTGGGTTATTAATAATTTGGAAATTTTGGGATTGAGTTGGAGGAACCTTCCCAATATTGGCATAAACTTGGTAGTAAAATAAAATTTATTCCTTTATTGTAGGGAAAAATTAGCTTTATGCAAAATTAAACATAGAGCCTCCACCAACCAAATATGCATATAGAGATAGATATTTACATTATTATTCTATGGTGTAAAATTTCTAATACATTGAATGTACTAACCTACACGGCTGCACATCTCATGTAGCAGGAATCATTGGTGTTGTTGGGACTCCACGACTTTGTTGTTACTTCCGCTATACGGAATGAGGTAATAGTATTTACGTTATTTTTTACATGTGATTGCACTCTGTTATAAATCCTCAAGTACTGTGTGTATCAGCATACCGATCCAAGGATGACACTTAAGCATAGAGACTTGATTTATTTGGGTCAGGTCGCTATAGGCTCTGAGTACAAATTGTGAAGTACGAGCTAGGCATCAGGAATTCAAGCATGGTGGCATCTCGAATTCAACTCGTCTGCCCTGTTCATCTTGCAGAGGAGGTAACAAAGACGGAGAACATTACAAGCCGACGGCCCAGTCGTGTACCAATTCACTACCTTCCATAGAGAATGGCCACTAGTTATATAACCCTCACACACACCACTCGCTTGGGTCGTATCTGGTCGACAGCACGCGGGCCCTCTTGTCAGGCAGCTGGCCATGCTCTCTAGAAGGCAGTGCAATGCTAACATTGGCTAGGCAGATTGCGTGAGATTTATGTAATGTTGTTGAACTTTTTGATTGAAATAGAAGCCCATGTTCTAGTAAAAAATATGTGTTCATGCATTCTATTTTTGCTCAACCCAGGCTACACTTCCTCCGCACCTCTCACCATTTGCAATCAAACGCATGGCTCCTACAGAACTAGGAACCCAAGAATGGGACCCCTTCTTCCACTAGGAAACTTTAGAAATCCCACCAAACTCGCTCGCTCGGTGGAGACCTGGAGTTGGCGCCGTACATAGTCGGTGACTCGCAATGGACGCGACGATCGGCGACCCGTTGTTGGCAGCGTCCGTGGAGCGGGCGTTCGAGAAGCAGCCATTGCCCGGGTTTTGGGAGCAGGTGACACCGCGGGCAGTGATCGTCTCGGTGGTGCTCTCAATCGTCTTCGCCTTCGTGATCCTGAAGATCCACATGTCGACCGGCGTGGTACCTGGTATGAACATGGCAGTTAGCGTCCTCAGCTTTGCCTTACTCAAGTGGTTCATCAGCCTGGTTCGGACGTGCGGCCTCCCGACATCGCCGTTCACGCGCCAGGAGAACTTGTTGGTGCTGACCACCGTCGTTACAGTCATCAACTTGGCCATCACTGGTAAGCATATATAACTTCAATTGCTTCTTCTGTTGCTGAGATTTGATTCCCTGTCATTCTCAAGATCAGAGTGCCGGGTCATAGTTATTTCCGGTTTCTTCAAGACCCGACCAATGACTGTTGTCCTGGATGTTGTCTGTAGTTTTCCTGTGGAGTATGTCTTTTCTGATTTGAATTTCTTGTACGGGCCCGCGAGGCAAGGCACCAATGTAAAATGCTGCCATTTATTCTTGCTCGCTCAGCACTATTCGCTATTGAAGAAAAAATGAAATAAATATTAGGGATCGCTGGGACTCGAACTCGCGATCACATTGCTGTGAGCGCACCGCACTAACCGCTAGAACGAAATAATTTTATTGTCCACAACTACAAAACATTTGTAGTTAACCTTTTCGTGTAGGAAAATGTTAACGTTCACCCAATATAAATTATCTGAAAAAACAAAACGTAAATTACAAAACAAGTTCATCAAAATTTAATAGATGTTCAGTAAATTAAAAAAGGTTCATCGATGCTGAAAAAAGTCATCATTTTTCAAAAAAAAACGTTCATCGAGTTCAAAAAAAAGTTCGTCGAATTCAAAAAAGTTCATCAATTTTGAGAAAAGTTCATCGTTTTTCAAAAAAAATCATTGAATTCAAAAAAGGGTTCATCAGATTCAAAAAAAGTTCATCGATTTTGAAAAAAGTTCATTGAATTCAAAAAAGTTCATCAGTTTTGAAAACAGTTCATCAGATTTGAAAAAATTTCATCGAATATAAAAAAAATATTGTTTTATTGAAAAAAAAGTTCATTCAATTTAGGAAAAAAAGTGCCGAACAAAATTACTCCAAAATAGAAAGAAAAACAAAAAAAGAAAAGAGAAAAAGACATAGAAGGAAATGCTGAAGAATGTGAAACTAAGCACATGAGGTAACATCTCTCTGGTGGTTAGTGCAGCCTCCCCTCGAGCAGGTGGTCGGAGGTTCTAATCCATCGCACCGCAGCTCGACTTTTCTTTTTAGAAAACAGAAAAATAGCAAGATGGGCCGAGCCCAAATTGAAGCGCCTTTAGGCGCTCGTTGGCCAATCGGCGCTTAAGTGCCGAATTGGAAACACCCAATAACCTCACTACGTGCCATCAGAGAAAAAAAACATAATTACACAACGCGCTGAAAATGTCTCAGAACATAGACAGAATTATGGGTCATTTCTTAGATTCTCTCTATATCTAACTTCAATTTAAGCTGCAATTTTTTTAATTAATATGTAGAGGAAGTATTTAAAAACAAATTTACACTTCCAGAAAAATAAATGACCGACACTTTGGCTTTTTGAAATAAAACCCCAAAATTTTATTCAATAGAAATAATAGATACATTATTTTAGAGAAAAGGCATACACCCAACTTTATAAATTAAAGCCACCATAGAAAGTACAATAGAGCAATGCAAAACCAAACACCAATCAAATAGAGAGTGGGGGAAAGCACACAGGCCAATATAGTTCACGACACACAGGCCAGACTAGACGAGAAGAAACTGGCACACTGGCCAACAATCTACTACCAAAAGAAGATGATCTACTAAGACTAAGCTTGGCCGTCAGAATTTTGTAGAACAAGGGACACAACCGAAGCACGAACTTTCGCAATCAGCACACCCAGGGCATCATGATCCACAACTTCAATCAATAACCTCCACTGCTGCATAGACAAGCACATTTTAAACATGCAATCAGCAGGTTTGTTAGGAGCCACATATTCGATGGTAAACTTGTTCCTGGTCATCCATAGGGACCAACACAGACCAATAAAACCCCGAGTAGAACAAGTGGTTGTTAATGCCCACAAGGCCAGTTGAAAGCAGGCACAACTTGAGAAACAAAGAGGGATCCCAGGACACCCCCAACCAAGATCTGATGCAACACAGGTCACCTTGGCGAAGATACAACCAAAGAAGATATGATTCGAATCATCCAGAGTAGAACAAAGCACACACTGGTCCGAGCCAGACCCATTACGTTTACAGATCTGAGCCGCCGTAGGGGGAGGTCCCCTAATGGCTTGCCAGATGAAGATTTTGATCTTAGGAGGAATCCTAGCATGCCGAATAGGCTTATACTTAGAGGTAGGATTGCCCAAAATCAGCCTGGAATACAAGGACTTGAAAGTAAATTTGCCAAAGGGGAGTTGGGCCAGGTAATAGACTCCTCTACCTTCGATATCACCGGGATGAAGGCAATAAGACACTGCTAGTAATCCTATTCTAGAGGAGAGAGAGAAATCATAAAGCCAGGTCCCAATTGTTGGCCAAGAGCTCTAAGATGGAGATTGAAACTCCCTCGATGCGGCTATATCTCCCACGTGTCGGAGCACGACTTAGAGGCATAACCGCATTGAAAGCAATGTCGCAAGTGAGGTAATCTTCACACAACCCATGTAATACATAAGGGGAAGAGATACATAGTTGGCTTACAATCGTCACTTCACACAAATACATGAATAAAGCATTACAACATCCAAATACAATCAAGGTCCGACTACGGAACCAAAATAAAAGAAGAACCCCAAAAGCGACAAGGTCCCCCGATCGACCCCAACTGGGCTCCACTACTGATCAACTAGAACGAAACAACACAAAGGACAAGATCTTCATCGAGCTCCTCCTTGAGCTTGGTTGCGTCATCTGCACGGACTCATCGGCACCTGCAAACTGGTTTTGGAAGTATCTGTGAGTCACGGGGACTCAGAAATCTCGCACCCTCGTGATCAAGACTATTTAAGCTTATGGGTAAGGTAAAGGTATGAGGTGGAGCTGCAGCAAGCGACTAGCATATATGGTGCCTAACATACGCAAATGAGAGCGAGAAGAGAAGGCAAAGCACGATCAAGAAACTATGATCAAGAAGTGATCGTAGAACAACCTACGTCAAGCATAACTCCAACACCGTGTTCACTTCCCGGACTCCACCGGAAAGAGACCATCACGGTTACACACGCGGTTGATGTATTTTAATTAAGGTCAACTTCAGGTTTTCTACAACCGGACATTAACAAATTCCCATCTGCCCATAACCGCGGGCACGGCTTTCGAAAGTTCAAATCCCTGCAGGGGTGTCCCAACTTAGCCCATCACAAGCTCCCACGGTCAACAAAGGATATTCCTTCTAGCGGGAAGCCCCGATCAGACTCGGAATCCCGGTTACAAGACATCCTCGACAATGGTAAAACAAGTCCAGCAACACCGCCCGAATGTGCCGACCAATCCCGATAGGAGCTGCACATATCTCGTTCTCAGGGCACACTCAGATAGGTCAAGCTACGAGTAAAACCAGCCCTCGAGTTTCTCCGAGGTGGCCCCGTAGGCTGCCCGTTTCGGACCAACACTCAGAGGAGCACTGGCCCGGGGGGTTTAAAATAAAGATGACCCTTGAGTCCGCGAAACCCAAGGGAAAAGAGGCTAGGTGGCGAATGGTAAAACCAATGTTGGGCATTGCTGGAGGAGTTTTATTCAAGGCGAACTGTCAAGGGGTTCCCATCATCACCCAACCTCGTAAGGAACGCAAAATCCGGGAACATAACACCGATATGACGGAAACTAGGGCGGAAAGAGTGGAACAAAACACCAGGCATAAGGCCGAGCCTTCCACCCTTTACCAACTATATAGATGCATTAATTAAATAAGAGATATTGTGATATCCCAACAAGTAAACATGTTCCAACAAGGAACAACATCTCCATGTTCCAACAAGGAACAAACTTCAATCTTCACCTGCAACTAACAACGCTATAAGAGGGGCTGAGCAAAGTGGTAACATAGCCAAACAACGGTTTGCTAGGACAAGGTGGGTTAGAGGCTTGGTTCAACGATATGGGAGGCATGATAAGCAAGTGGTAGGTATCGCAGCATAGGCATAGCAAAAGAGCGAGCATCTAGCAAGCAAATATAGAAGTGATTTCAAGGGTATGGTCATCTTGCCTAAAATCCCGCAAGGAAGAAGAACCCGTCCATGAAGAAGACAAACAGACGTAGACGAACGAATCCTCACAACACGACGTTACCGGATTACCGAGACGAAGTACACCGGAAAGAAAGCAAACAACAAAGTAAAAAACCACTACAACAACATGGCACGATGCGCAAACAAGTATGATGCATGTCCGGTTTAATGAAGCATGGCATGGCAAAGTGCACAAACAATACTACAAATTAGGTGGAGCTCAATATGCAACGGAGTTGCATATTGCCAAAACACCTCATAACGTATTTAGTTCGATCTTGTTTATGTACCCAACAATATTAAATGTTGTTAAACATGGCAAGAGGGTGAAGCAAAGTAAAACTACCTATCTAGTCAAGTTTAAATGAGGCCGGAAACAACGAACAACAATTCCGGAAACTCCTCATGAGCATATAATAGATTTGGTACTATTCTGCCCTAAACATTATTTTAGAGTTGTTAAACATGCAAGATGAGTGCACCAAGTTAAACTAGGAATTTTTCTACCCCATTTACATATAAAGATTATTTAAATCCGAGCTACGGTTATTTAGTTATGTGTTAAGTCATTTTAACATGGCATAGGAGAAAATTTAAACAAACATCATTTTAAACATCTTAAACATAGATGAAAGTTGCATATTATTAAACTAGATGAAAATCTAAGCAAGTTTCATATATAAAGTTTTTACATATGATGCATGGTTGGAGAGTTATTATATGCATGAAGCTTAGGGGCTAAACCGCAAAACTGTTGTCTCAGGATATAGGAAAAAACGTAGATCTGGAAAAAAACTACACTGGCCGAAACTGGATGGGCTGGGGTTCTCACAATGGTACTTGGGCCGGCTCAGAGCAGTGACTGGGCCCGGCAACGCAGCTGCCTGGCGGCTGGGAGGCCCACGCGGGCGAAGGGAGCTGGGCCTGCGCTCGCTGGGCTTGGTCAACGCGTACGCGCGGGCGAGCGTTGCTGCCCTCGTCTCTGAAAACAGAAACAGTAACGGGGCGCAAGGTTCAGAGCAGCAGCAGGTGAGGTCGGCGACGCTGGAGGAAGGCGACGGCAACAACAGGCACCGGTGATGGACTTGGCGGTCTCCGGTGGGGCGGCGCGACGACCTGGAGCCAGGGACGAGGCCGGGGTGCAGGCGCTCGCCGGATCTAGCAGAGACGGCGACGAACGGAGCAGGAGAGGTTCGAGCGTCCCTCTGACGCAGAGGATGGCGGCGCTACGAGCGGGCTTCATCTTGCCGGGAAGCAGAGCGGCCGCGCGAGTGCGGAACTGGCCGGCGGTGAGGACGTGGTTGCGGGGTCGAGGTTGGACTGAAGGCACACGATGACGGACGGGCGAGGGGACGGCCATGGCGGCGCTGGTCGCCGGCATCAGGCCGCGTGGCCCGCGGGCAAGCAGTGAGGGCGAGGAAGGCAGTCACGAGCGGTCGTCTCGCGCGCGGGGTGTCCTTCCTGAAGGAGCTTGGCGGCGGCGGAGGCATGGGACGCGCGGCGAGGAGTTCGTCCATGGCGACGGGAACCTGCAGGGGTTCTCTGGCGCTGCTGCTTGGGTGGCCGGCGACCACCGGTGAGGCAGAGGCACGGGGACGAGGAGGCACAGCCTCGTGCGTTTCCTCGGGCACGCGGGCGTGGGGAAGGAGCTCGAGCTCCTGGTTGCTGCTGGACGAGGAGGGCCATGGGGATCTCTGGTTGGAGGGGATGGATCGATGGGGTTGGTCCGGTGGGGAAAACTAGGTGGAGCTCGGGCTGGCTACGAGGTGGATCTGGGAAGATCCCGAGGGGAATGGTGAGTGGGTGGCGGCGGCACGATGGGATAAGGGGAGGATTTTTAGGGTTGGACCCTGTGTATTTATATGGCAGGTGGATTAAGTTGGGGCTATTGGATCCCTCCGATCGTAATCGGGCGATCGAGAAATAAATAGTTAGGAAGTCCAAATAGGAAAAAGGAGATGTTTTGTAGACATTTGGGGATGATCCGGACACAACGGTGGCGACAGTCCGGGTCGGGTTCGGGACAACTTTCGGACGCGCGCGCGAGGAGGGCCGCGGGCTAACGAGAGAGGTTAGGTTGGGTCTGGCGGATTGTGAAGAGCGGGTTGGTCTGAGAGAAGAGGGGAGAGATGCAGCCCGACAGGGTTTCCGGAGACCAAAAACATCCGACAAAAAGACCGGCTATACTGCCGCTATAGTTTAACGGTTGGGCTATCAAACGAACTCCGAATGCGATGAAACTTGACAGGCGGTCTATCTACACTATAATAAGACCGCACGTCAACTCTCACCCCATTCCGAGAACATATTCCGGCCACTTATAAAATACTATTTCGGACATGCCGCGGGCGCGTGCAAGTGTCTGGACTCGGAACGGACAACAGAGAGAACTGGGGAAACCCGGACGAATGCAAGTTTTGAAAACATGATGATGCCATGCATATGATGACATGATGAAATTCAACACGCAAGCAAAAGACATGGCAATGACAGCGAATAACTGGAAGACACCTGGCGCAACGGTCTCGGGGCGTCACAGAGATCTCCCAGTCTGAGCAGTTGGAGAAAAGGACATGAAAAGAAACATCTAACGAAGACTCACCACAACACCAATCTATCCAAAATCGAGTGCACTGGCCATTACCCACCACAAACTTGATGTGTTCTTTAAAAACATCCTTGACTTTCACCATGTCTTTCCAGAATTTGATGCAGCTAGAGGCTAAGGCAACATCGGGCTGCCATGAGGAAAATACTTGGCTTTCAGAAGAGAGTGCCAGAGACATCCATCCCCAATGGTCATAATCTTCCACCACCACTTAATAATAAGACATGTGTTCATCACCGATGTATTCAAGATGCCCAACCCCCCCCCCCCCCCCCCCCCCCCCCCCCCCCCCGCCAAGGTCGTTCGGTATACACATAAGCTTCCATTTCAACAATCTATTTTTGTGCTTATTGTCCATTGTGTTCCAGTAGAAAGCACCCCTATGCTTGTTGAAACACTCATGGGTCCCATCAGATAGATTGTAAAAGCCCATGGTGAACATAGGGAGAGAGGAAAGACACACTTTAATGGGCCCGCGTTGGTGTTGTACCTGCCCCACCAAGGCATGAGCGGTTCCCAACCTTGGTCGCTATAGGAGCAATCTCCTTGGCACACATCCTGGCTAGCGAAATGGCAGACCCAGATATGTAAAGGGGAAGGACCCCAAGGAGTAATTCAGATGCTGAGAAACCCTAATAGCTTTCTCCTTAGAAACACCCGTGGTGACAAACTTGTTCTTGGAGAAGTTGATCTTAAGCCCCAATAGGGCCTCAAAGCAAAGAAGCAGAAAATTGAAATGGGCAATGCAAGAGTCGTTCAACTCCACCATAATGATCATATCATCTACATACTGGAGATGAGAGACCCCTTTCGGAATGAGGTGGGAAACTACTAGAGATATGTGACCAGCCACAACAACCCGCGAGAGTATGCAAGAAAGAGTATCGGCTATAAAATTGAACAACAGGGGGGAGATGGGATCCCCTTGCTGTAGGCCCCTATCACTGGCAAAAAAATTGCTGGTCTGTCTATTGAGAAACACAACAGTGTAGCTCCCAGAAACAATCTGCATAATCCGATGCACATAGGCATTATCAAAACCTTTGTCCAGCAGAACCTGGCGTAAGAAATCCCAACTAACCGAGTCACACGCCTTCTCAAATTCAAGCTTAAGAATGACCGCCTTAGAATTCCTCACCCTAAGGTCATGGACAATCTCATGAAGACTAAGAATCCCGTCCAAAATAAACATGCCCTTCAGAAAAGCCAATTGGTATGGACGAAGCACCTGGTGGGCCACGGGGGATAGATGAGTAGAAAAGTCCTTAGCATGGAACTTAGCAAAATTATTCATGAGAGCAATATCCCAGAATTGAGAGATCAGATCAGCCCCTTTAACTTTAGGAATGAGGAACATGACAACATAGTTCAACCACTGGATGTCCACTGTCCCCAAACAGAACCCATGTATAACCACACACACCAAGTGATGCAAGACGGGTCAAAATTTTCTAAAGAAAGGGATAGAGAAGCCATGAGGGCCCGAGGCCGAATTAGCATTAGTAGACTTAATGTCACATTCAATCCCCTCCTTGAAGAGAGGCAACATAAGGGCCTCATTTTCCTCACTAGACACCCTCCACCATTGCGACCAGGAAAGAAAAGGAAGTGATAGACCTAGACGCAAGTTTAGAAATGAGAAGAGGTGCAAAAAATTGTAAACATGTGCTAAAATAGGATGTTGATTGGCAATCATAACACCATCCACAACGAACTTATCCATAGATCATTGACGTCTCCTCCCATTAGCGATAGCAAAAAAATAGGTCATCAAAGAGTCCCTCTTCAGTGGCCAATTCAAAGTTCCCCTCTGACACTAATAGACCTTTGCTTGGCGATGCAACTGCATCAGCAAGTCTTCCAAGCTATATCTTAGTTGCCACTCATCCCAAGAGAGACTAGGTCCATCAGCCAACAAATCCAGAGCCGAAATCTGATCCAACAATACCGATTTCTGCCTCCGGGCTTGAGCAGCCCTATTACGGTCCGAAGCCCTCAAAAACTTGCTAAGGTTATATGCGAAGAAATGCCAATCATCCATAGGGACAAAGCAGCTCCTACTTGCGGTAAACATAGAACTAATCTTGTTAGAAAGCATAAGGTGGAAACCCTTAACAAGCAGCCTGGATGCATGAATTGGTGATTGCTTGTATCTGCGTTGGTATTTCCCTGAAGAGGAGAGGATGATGCAGCATAGCAACGGTAAGTATTTCCCTCAGTTATGAAACCAAAGTTATCAGTCTAGTAGGAGAACCAAGCAACACTATGTAAATGCTACGTGCACACAAAAGAACAAATACTTGCAACCCAACGCACAAGAGGGATTGTCAATCCCTCCTCGGTATTGAGATAGATAAAATTGTAGTATATTAGATAAATAGATCTTGCAAAAACACCAAATAAATAAATAAATAAATAAAAAGTGTAGCAAGGTATTTTTGGGTTTTTGGAATAATAGATCTAAAAACAATATGATAAAAGATAGACCCGAGGGTCATAGATTTCACTAGTGGTTTCTCTCGAGAAAATAGCATATGGTGGGTAAACACATTACTGTTGGGCAATTGATAGAAGAGCAAATAATTATGACGATATCCAAGGAAATGGTCATGTATATAGCATCATGACCAAGATGAGTAGACCGACTCCTGCAGGCATCTACTACTATTACTCCACACATCGACCGCTATCCAGCATGCATCTAGTGCATTAAGTTCACGGAGAAATGGAGTAATGCAATGACAACGATGACATGATGTAGACAAGATTTATTCATGTAGGAATAGATCCCATATTTTTATCCTTAATGGCAATGATACATGCATGGCTCGCTAACCCTTCTGTCACTGGGTGAGGACACCGCAAGATTGAACCCATCAAAAAGCACCTCTTCCCATTGCAAGAAAAACCAATCTAGTTGGCCAAACCAAATCAAAGTTTCGGAGAGAAATATGAGGCTATAACAATCATGCATATAAGATATCAAAGAAGACTCAAATAATATTCATAGGTAGATCCGATCATAAACTCGCAATTCATCGGATCCCAACAAACACACCACAAAAAGTCATTACATCAAATAGATCTCCAAGAACATCGAGGAGAACATTGTATTGAGAATCAAAAAAAGGGAATAAATCATCTAGCTACTGCCTACGGACCCGTAGGTCTATGGTGAACTACTTATGCATCATAGGAGGAGCACCAATGAGGATGATGAACCC
Source organism: Triticum urartu (assembly GCF_003073215.2). Classification (NCBI taxonomy): domain Eukaryota; kingdom Viridiplantae; phylum Streptophyta; class Magnoliopsida; order Poales; family Poaceae; genus Triticum; species Triticum urartu. The sequence continues at coordinate 203,145,369 of NC_053022.1, read as the reverse complement.
CTCTATGATCGTGTCCCCTTCGGCATGGTGCCGGAATAGGGCTCTAGATTGGATCTTGTAGTTCTAGAACTTGTGGCGACTGTAATTGTGTTTCGTCGACTCCCATAGGGTTTCTAGAATATTTGGGTATTTATAGAGCTAAGAGGCGGTGGAAAGGACTCCCATGGGCCCCACCACCCATCAAGGCACGCCAGGGGCCTCTGGCGCGCCCTTTTGGGTTCTGGGCACCACGGGCCTCCCCTCATGTACTTCCTTGGCTCCCAAGCTTTCTTCTGGGAAAAAAAACTCCAAAAAATTTCATGGCATTTGGGCTTCGTTTGGTATTAATATTTTGCAAGTAAAAAACTAGCAAAAAACAGAAACTGGCACTGGGCACTATGTCAATAGGTTAGTCCCAGCAAATGATATGAAGTTACTATAAAATGAATGTAAAACATCCAAGAATGATAATATAACAACATTGAACAATAAAAAATTATAGATATGCTGGAGACATATCAGCATCCCCAAGCTTAATTCATGTTCGTCCTCGAGTAGGTAAATGAGAAATACAGAATTTTTTATGTGCAATCTTGTCTAACATGTTCATCACATATTCTTTTCTTTTGTAGCATGGACATTTGGATTTTTAGATGATTCAAAGCAATAGTCTATATTTGACATGAGGGCTTCAATACTCAAGCATATCAACAAGCAACCATGTCTTTCGAAATATCAACACTAAAGAAAGTTATCACTCGCCCATCATGCTCAATCCTTGATCCATTCATGAAACAACCTCGAATATTAGCTACATCCAATGCACAAGTATGATCATAGTGCTCCCTAGTTGGTTCTTTATAAGAGAAGCTGTAGACTCAAATAAAAAAAATTGCATAAAGTAACTAGATTGGCCCTTCGTAGAGGGAAGCAGAGATTTGTAGAGGTGCCAGAGGTCCAAACTTAAATTGAGAGATAACAATATTTTGAGAGGCGGTTCCCAAACATAAAATAAAGTTTATTCCTTTTTCCACCATTCTTTCATAATGCATCACTAGCCATATCCACGGGTGCCTTCCATACCAACACTTTCCAAGGAATTTATTATTTTACAACATAAAGTAAATTTCTTTTTCATTTCGGGACTAGGCATCCCTATTACCGCCACACTCTTGTGCAATGACAAGTAAATAAATACTCATCTTGAGAATAACACATCTAGCATGGAAAAATATTGGCCACCCTCTCCCACTTCTTGAGCGGTACGGGCACACAAAAAGGAAATTCATTTTGAAATTTAGAGTTGGCACATACAAATTTACTTAGAACGGCATGGAAATACCGCATATAGGTAGGTATGGTGGACTCATATGTCATAACTTGGTTTAAGGATTTTGGATGCACAAGTAGTATTCCCACTTAGTACAAGGAAAGGCTAGCAAAAGATTAAGAAGCTACCAACCAAGAAACGAAAAATTCCTATAAACGAGCATTAAGCATAACAAACACTGAATAATGCACCACAAGTAGGATTTAATTTCAATGCATAACTATTGACTTTCATGCTTTCATAGGGAATCACAAACCTTAACACCAATATTCTTACTAAAGCATAGTTACTCACCAACATGACTCACATATCACTATCATGATATCTCAAAACTATTACAAGGAATCAAGTTTATATTGTCCAATGATCTTCATGATAGTTTTTATTATATCCCTCTTAGATATCTATCACTTTGGGACTAATTTCATATATTATCGTTGCTTATATCAAGCTCTCAAACAAATTTAAGTGAAGAACATGAGCACAAATAGTTTTCATCATATCTCAAAAATATATAAGTGAAGCATGAGAGAATTTGTTCAAAAATTTACTAACTCTCAAATTAATCTAAGTGAAGCATGAGATTATTCATCAAAAATTAAAGCACCACTGTGCTCAAAAAGATATAAGTGAAGCACTAGAGCACTTCCATAGCTGAATTTTTTTAAGTGAAGCACACAGAGCAATTCTAACAAATCATAGTATCATTATGGCTTTCTCAAATAGGTGTCTCCAGCTATGATGATTATGACAAACAAAAATCAAAACAAGCAAATACTCATATAATACAAGATGCTCCAAGAAAAACTCATGATATGTCACGAATAAAAATATAGCTCGAAGTAAAATTGCTGATGGTTGTTAGAAGAAAGAGGGGATGCCTTCCGAGGCATCCCCAAGCTTAGTTGCTTGGTTCTCCTTGAATATTAACTTGGGATGCCATGGGCAACCGCAATCTTAGGTTATTTTCATTCCTTATTTCTTCATCCATCGTGACCTCACCCAAAACTTGAAAACTTCAATTACACAAAACTTAACAAAACCTTCATGAGATCTGTTAGTATAACATAGCAAATCACCACTCTAAGTACTGTTGCAAACCCATTTGTATTTTATTATTGCATTATACCTACTAATTTTAAATTTACCATGGCTTATACCACCCTATACAATCCATAGATTCATCAAAAGATATGGACTTTGATCATACTTCTGTAACTCCAAATATTCTGAAAAATTAGGACAATGTAGGTATATCAATCTTGTGTAAAAAATTCAGAATTTTATCACGCTTATGTGATTTTTAACAATTCTGTTACTGTGCACAAAAGTTTCTGTTTTTCAACAAGATCAAATCAACTATCAACAAACATGATCCCAAAGGCTTTACTTGGCACAAACACTAATTAAAATATAAAAACACAATCATAACAGTAGCATAATTGTTTGAACACAAAAAATAGAAAGAAAAAGGCAAAAATAAATTTTATTCATTGGGTTGCCTCCCAACAAGCGCTATCGTTTTATGCCACTAGCTAGCCATAATGCATAGATTCAAGTATTGTCATCTTTCTTCATATTTTCTGTAGGTATGTTTCTTTTAGGTGGTTTCTCAAATATAACTTGAAACACATTGTCCATAGAAATTTTAGCTTTATCAAGTTGTTCATCTTTGTATCCCCTTTGATTCCCGGCTCCAATCCAAGAATATTGTTGATTAACATCATTAAAAACTTGTTGAATAATATTCAAGATTGGAATTTCCTTTTTAAGCTTCTCATCAAAAAATTGTTATTACCAAGAAAATGTCTTCATACATAATCACTATTGTAAAGCATCTCATCTGTTACTAATTTTTCATGGTTCATACTGTAAAAAACCAAAAATTTCCCTAGCCTCCCGCACTATGTGATCAAATTCATTCATAAGAACAAGGGTGGTTGTCTTTTTAGCTTTACGATCCTTTATAATGTGTAGCTCATAAAACAATCTTTGCAAGGTAGGATGAGAACGAATAAATCTATTTTCAAGTTTTAGAACTAGTGCTGAAATAGCCTCTGCATAAGTTTTAGTCCTTTTAAGATTAGGAGTGTCACCACAAGTCAAAGTTTCAACACAATTAAATAATTCTTGGATGGTTTCTTTTCCTAGAACGTTCCCTTGTCCCAAAACAAAATTTTTAGCATCCAGATTACCAGAACGTCCAATTTTAGGAGTTCTACCATCATTTGTATCTACCATAACAAATTCACTCATGATGACAAATTCGAGTAAACAAAAGAATGAACAAGAAAAAGGCAAACAAAAAGAAGGCAAATATTTGTGTGCTTTTCGCAAAAAAGATTTCGAAGTGGGGAGATGAAAATGAGAGGAAAATGGAAAATAATGTCAATTGCAAGTAGATGGTATTTGTGATTAGGAACCTGATAGATGTTAATGATGTCTCCCCAGCAACGGCGCTAGAAATTCTTCCTGATTGCTTGTATCCGCGTTGGTATTTCTGCAAAGAGGAGAGGATGATGCAGCACATCAACGGTAAGTATTTCCCTTAGTTACGAAACCACAGTTATGAATCCTATAGGAGAATGTCGGTGTACAAAAGTTGGGGCTCTCCTTTTGACCCCTTTACCTGTGCCCGGGCAGTCAGAGCCACGTGTCGCGGCCACACTTAGCAGGGCAGAGGAGGGAAGCCGGAGAGAACCCGAAGCACAAGACAACCAAGGCGACGCCAGAACCAGAAGCGTAGGAAGGCAAGAGGGCGAGGTGGACTCCGTCGGCAGGATCCTTGCCGAGGCAGCCTCCGCAGCCCCGGCAAGGGCCTTGCTGGGGCAACTTGCCCAACACCCGCAGAGCGAGCCAGCCTTGAGCCCACAGGCTCCAACCCAATCAACTACATTGGAGCCAAGGCTCGGGAGGCGCCTCTATGGTGGCATGCAAATCTTTGTCAAGATCATAAACATATGAGTTCAGATGAGGACCAGAAGACGACGACCCTCGGCAGGATCCTAGCCGAGGAAATCCGCAAGACCCCCGGCAAGACTCTTGTCGAGGATGACAGCAACGCCATGGCAAGACCCTTGCCGGGAACCTGGCAAGACCCTTGCCGAGGGCATCAGCAGGGCCACTGCCAGGCCTGCACCAGCCAAGACTCCACCGCCATCCCCGTGCAGCTGCCAGCTCAACCAGTTGAGCACGCGCCTGCATGGCGACGTGCGCCCTCTACACCAACCCAGAAAGCTCCCACGTTGTGGCATGCAATTCTTCCTGAAGGCTCCAGCACAGTGCCAGCCCAGCAGCTAGCCAACCTGGCGCCACGACACCCCGTCAGCTCGGACGCGTGTCAAGGCCAAACGAGGCAGTGAAAGCTGGAACGTGCTTCCCTGGCGTCCCTGATAAAGCAAGGGGGCATGTCGACAGCGCATTTAATGCGTTTATCCGACAGTCCTAGAGGATAGGCTCATGGACTGTAGACCTTTCCACCTCCTATGTGCCACTATGGCAACCCCTTTTGCCTATAAAAGGAGGACCGAGGCGACCAGGGGAGGGATTCGGCTCTTTTGGGCAAATTGCACCCTGTAGCTAGCTTGAGAACACAAGAACACACTCGAATACATCCACCAAAGCAGCACTAGGGTATTACGCATCTTCGCGGCCCGAACCTGGGTAAACGATCTGTGTGCTTCCTGTCAAACCCGCCGTTCTCACAACCCCGTGCCCGCCTACCGTAGAAGGGATCCCAGTGACCCCATAGGTGTCGTTCCCATCGACATCTCTGGCGCGCCAGGTAGGGGGAGCGGTGTGAAAATCTGGTTTGATCGGGGCAGCAGCTTCGTTGTGGCCGTCGTTCCAAGGAAGAAGATGACAAAGCTTGGCAGCTCCATCTGCGGATGTGGTGGATGTCCGTGCAACGACAGAAAAGCTAAGTCGTGCGTAACTTTAAGCAATATCTTTTTATATATATGGTTATTATCCTCGAAGGTCCTGCCCTGTGTATGGAAAACCTACACGCAAAGGGGCCCTTCCATGATTGGTAACGCCCTTGTTCTGTTTCGAGTCCGCTCAACAGCTCAAGTGGCCACGTCAAGAGTGGCGGGGTAGCCTTCCGCAATTGGCCGCGTTGAGAGCGGTAAGGTGGTTTGCCGGGCAACAAGAACACCCGATAGGCTATTGGGGATCCGTACCCAAGGTGCCGCACTGGATTTACGCACCGACGAGCCTACCCGGTTAACGTAGGGCGGACATACAAGGGAAGATCAGATAGGAGAATAACATGCGTTGTATCAAAACTACTGCAGAGTTATATTACATCAATTGTTGCTATGGTTCTAACTAAAGATATAAATAGTCTTGGCCATGAACCTGCAGCGGCAACGAGAAACAGGGTGCCTAATCCCGGCGCTGGCCCTCCACCCTCTTGATTCCACCGATGAGGCTGATGATGGGCTTGATATGCTCCTTGAGCGTCGTGAGGTCTGCATCCTTCGGCAAGCTCTCCAGCGCGGCATCAAAGTCGAGGTTGGGGTTCCAGTGCGCCACCTTGGTGAGAACCTTGGTCATGGCACCCCGGCAAAGCCTCCGGTACTCATTGGCCAGGGAGGCCGCCCGGTTGGAGTGGAGCTGCTCCATGGCCCCGAGGACACCCTCGAAGAAGATGGTCAGCTTTGCGTTGGGGCTCGCGTTGCACTCCGGGGTATACCTCACATTTTGGCATCCCCATGGTAGCCAGCTGCGTGGTGATCTTGCCGGCGACGCATTAGAGATGCCTGGTCCAGCGGTTGTCGCCTTCCACAGAATCCTTGTGGTTGGCGGCTTCATTCTTCCGCAGCTGCTTCCCAGGCCTTGCCCTCCGACAACATCCCCTCGAGACCCTCCAGCTTTAGCTTGAGGTCTTTGATGGAGTTGTTGGCTTCACAGAGCTACCCGGCCTTGTCGAGGACTGCAACATGCGCCTCAACCAGGGCACCATTGAGCGTGTCCTTCTCCTTGGACAGCTTCAGGAACTGATCCTTCAGCTCGTCCTGCTCCACCTCCAGCTCCTTCACCTTGTCGGCGTGAACCAGAGCTTGTGCATCGAGCGCCTCCTTGTGCCTTTGCTCCAGCTCCTGGGTCCACTGCACGACAAGCTTCTCCATCTCCTCGTCCTTGCCACGGAGTGGTGCGGCAAGCTTCTCCTCGCGCGCGGCAAGATCCTCCTCCTAGGAGTTCAGCGTGGCCTGATGCTGGGCTCGAGCGGCCTCGGCTTCGGTGGCCAGGTTCTTCGCCGTCTCCTGGGCCTTCTCGACGTCGACCCACTCCATCGTGAGTTCCACCTCGTGCCTGGCCAGCTCGCCCTGGGCGGCCTTTAGCTCCTCGCAAGCTTGGCGAAACCAAGTTTGCGCCTCGGCGGCGTGTCCATTGAGGTCCACCTCCGCCTTGTCCACCATTGCCATCCTGGACTTGGCCTTGTCCAGGCCGGCGGAGTGGAGCGCCTTGAGCTTCCGAAAGCTGGCACCCATGGCCTGGAGAATCCGCTCCTCCTGAGAGCCGTCACCTCCGGCGTTTGGCTCGTCGACGACCTCGAGCCCGGCGGCAGCAAGCACCTCCTCATTGAACACCTCTCCCTCGATGGGCGACCTGGAGCTTGACGCCCCTGGGAGGTGGACGAAAAGGTCGTCGCTCACCCTCAGGTACCTGCCGGAGCCAGAGGCAGCGAAGGAGGAAGGCTGGTCATCAGCCACCTCCTCCTCAGCAACGGGCTCGCCGGCCTCCCTGGCAGGTCCCTTGCCGGCCTCCTCAGCAGTAGCCTTGCTGGGCTCCCCGACAGGCCCCTTGGTGGCGCCCTCGGCGGCGATCTTCTCGGCCTCCGTCGCGGCGTCCTTGGCGACATCCTCGATGATGGTGTCCCGGTCCTCCGGGAGAGGATCTGGATATCGAAAGGTGGGTGAAGTGAAGCCAAGACAAAGATTCAAGAAGAAGAAAAATGATGGAGGGCGAATGGCTTACCCGTGCCGGGCTGGGAAAAATAGGCCCCCTGCCTGCCAATATCAGGCGCCGAGGTGTGGCCACCAGTGCCCAAGCTTGCCTTCTCCGCCTCCGTGTGCATCGGCTCGTTGCTTGGCGCCCTTGCCGGGGGCGCCCCTTGGGGCGGCGTGGTCGATGGAGGCGGCGCATTAGGGGTGACCCTCAGTAGCTGCTCCTGCTGTTGTCCTCCTCTTGCGATCTCCGCAAGGTCAGCGCCAATGGACCATACCCTCGGCACACGTCGACGAGGGGTGAGTGGCGAACTTACGCTGGGGGCTGCTATCCGGGCTGCTCACCACCACCATTGCCGCCCTTGAGGTGCCCGCCGAGGGATGGCCGCCCGCCGTGGACCTGGCCCTCTTCACCCTCTCGGCCAGCATCTCCGCATCCCTACCGAGATGAAAACAAGTCAAGATAAGAAGCACAGTTAGAGGAGCCGGAGATGACAAAAGGAAACAACACTTACTCGTCCTCCACCTCCTCTTCTGCTGCCTTCCTGTTCCTCCTCGGACTGAGAGACCCGAGGTCAAAGAAGACCTCCGTGTCATCGCCTGTGGGAGGAGGGGAAGCAGGTGGAGGAGGGGAAGCAGGCAGAGTTGGGGAACACTTGGACGAAGAAGAGGCAGATGTTTTCTTCTTCACCACCGCGGCCTTCACCAACTTCTTCGCCACCGTGGCCCTCGTTTGGCACGCGAACGTCTCCTATGAATGTCGGGGTTGCGCGGCCCTGCCAAGCCAAACCGGCTCGCCGAAGCTGGCCCGTCGCAGGACTCGCCCTTTCCCCGTGGCTGGGAGCTTGACAGCTTCGACTTCCTCCTCAGACGACTCGTCGTTGTCGTCCTCGACAGGAGGGGCCCCGAGCGGGCGCTGCTGGCCTCCCCTTCGGACTGCACCCACTGGGTGAGTTCCTTCTCCTCTGCGGCCGCCGCGGCCTTGTCCTCCACACCACCGACACTGCCGGCCTCCTTGGCGAGCTCCGCCTCCGCCGCCCTGGCAGCGAAGTAGTCCATCTCCGCCTGGGTGGTGTCCTGGACGAGCCGTGGCTCGTCATGGACGTACTTCTCCTCCAGACAGTCGAAGAACTCCTGCGCCTGCTCCTAAGGCAGCTCGGCCCAATTTGGGATGGGGTTGTGCGCGTTGCAGTCAGGCATCATGGCGATGATGTCGTTCCTGCGTGAGTTATTACTCAGCGGGACCACCCCCACCGGCAACCCAAACAAGGGCCCCTTGGCGACCTTGCCGGCCTTCGCAGCCTTGCCGGACCTCTCGGGCTTGCCGTCGCGGCCCACGTCAAGCTGGAAGGCCGACCTCCCCTTGTTATGCAGCGGAGCGATTCGGTGGCGGATGAAATCCGCCCCGATCATTTGAAGGGTGAGCCCGGCCTCGGTGAGGCAAAGAATCTGGGTGATGGCGATCTTGAGCTTGTCGTCCTGGGCGTTGACGTCGCCCAGTCGGGCTTGCGAACTGGCGGTGCCAGGCGAACCTGGCAGCACTCCTGTGGGTCGTCCTCCTTGATCCAGCACCACAAACCCCGCCATTCTTCCCACCTCTCCTTCTGGGCACCCTCTGGGTACGTCCCTTTGGACCTCGGGATCCAGGTGACGCAACCAGAGATGGCGCCTCCCCTTGGATGCAAGGGTAAAATTAATGGTGGAAGAGCGCCGTGTTGGGGACGACTCTGGCGAAGCCCTCACAGAGGTGGGCAAAAAGATCTATGCATGACACATAATTTGGAGTAAAATCCAGAAGGTGGAAGCCAAATGTGTGCATCACATCATTGAAGAAATCGGAGAAACGGGGCAGAGGCTGCAAGAGAAGTAGTCGACGAAAAACGGGTACCGATTCGGGGCGGCCTCGGCGCAGTTGGAGGGGCGATGCACGTGTGTGGATGCCCTGTCGTCCCCCCCCCCGTCTTGCACCCCCACAGGGGCTTGAAGTTGTCCCGGAGCTCGAAAACATCGACCGTCGAGGGTAAGTAGGCGAGGTATGTCCGCCGCACCGCCAACTCACTCTCCGCTGGCTCCGTCGCTCGGGTGTCCTTGGCCATCCTTTTCCCTTGTTGGTTTTGGGGGCCATGGCGGCTGCGAGAGGCGAGGGGCAGAGGAAAGCAAAGACGCAGCAGCGGCAAGAAGGGGCAGAAGCATGAGAAGGAAGGAGAAAGGGATGGAGGTTCCAAGATTGGAAAAGGCGCAGGCGGGTGGTAAAGTGAGCAGCGCGCCCGCGGTTATTCCTCCTTTTATTGTGAAGGCACGAGCCGCATCCTCTCCCATTAACCAAGATGTGAGGCCTGCGTGCGAGAACCGCCCCACTAATGACCCCCACGTCATGCAAGACCCTCCACGTCGCGCGTTCAATGCGGGTCGTGGGGAAGCGCAGCGGACGAGAAGTTACTGTGGTAAAATCCGCCCCACCTGCCCGTGCACCGTTCTGGGCCGAGCCCAACAATGCTTCGCGCTTATGCGTGGCCCAGGCCTGGGGGCTCCTGTCGGTGTACAAAAGTAGGGGCTCTCCTTTTGACCCCTTTACTTGTGCACAAGTAGTCAGAGCCACGCGTTGCGGCCACACTTAGCAGGGCAGAGGAGGGAAGCCTAAGAGAAGCCGAAGCACAAGACAACCAAGGCGACGCCAGGACCAGAAGCGCGGGAGGGCAAGAGGGCGAGGTGGACTACCTTGGCAAGATCCTTGCCGAGGCAACCTCCGCAGCCCCGGCAAGGCCCTTGTTAGGGCAACTTGCCCAACACCAGCAGAGCGAGCCACCCTTGAGCCCACAGGCTCCAACCCAATCAAGTAAATTGGAGCCAGGGCTCAGGAGGCGCCTCTGTGGTGGCATGCAAATCTTCGTCAAGATCATAGACATATGAGTTTAGATGAGGACCTGAAGACGGTGACCCTCGGGAGGATCCTAGCCGAGGAAATACGCAAGACCCCCGGCAAGACTCTTGCAGGGGATGACAGCCACGCCACGGTAAGACCCTTGCCGGGCCCCCTGCAAGACCCTTGCTGAGGGCATCAGCAGGGCCACTGCTAGGCCTGCGCCAGCCAAGACTCCACCGCCGTCCCTGTGCAGCTGCCAGCTCAACCAGTTGAGCAAGCACCTGCTTGGCGACATGCGGCTTCTACACCAACCCAGCAAGCTCCTGCGTGGTGGCATGCAAGTCTTCCTGAAGGCTCCACCACCGTGCCAGCCCAGCAGCCAGCCAACGTGGCGCCACGACACCCTGTCAGCTCGGACGCGTGTCAAGGCCAGACAAGGCGGCGACAGCTGGGTTTTCCTTCCCTGGCGTCCCCAATAAAGCAAGGGGGCATGTTGGCAGCACATTTAATGCGTTTGTCCGACTATCCCAGAGGATAGGCTCATGGACAGTAGACCTTTCCACCTCCTGTGTGCCACTGTGGCGACCCCATTTTGCCTATAAAAGGAGGCCCGAGGCGACCAGGGGAGGGATTTGGCTCTTTTGGGCAACTTGCACCTCGGAGCTAGCTCAAGAACACAAGAACACACTCAAATACATCCACCAAAGCAGAACTAGGGTATTATGCATCTTCGCGGCCCAAACCTGGGTAAACGATCCGTGTGCTTCCTGTCAGACCCGCTCTTCTCACAACCCCACACTCGCCTACCGTAGAAGGGATCCCAGTGCCCCATAGGTGTCGTTCCCACCAACAGAGAACCAATTAACACTATGTAAACAACACCTACGCACAAAGACCAAATACTTGCAACCCAACGCATAAGAGGGGTTGTCAATCCCTCCTCAGTATTGAGACAGAGAAAATTTTATTAGATTTGATAAATAGATCTTGCAAAAACACAAAATAAATAAATAAATAAATAAAAGTGCAGAAATTTATTTTCGGAATAATAGATCTGAAAACTATATGATAAAAGATAGACCCGAGGGTTGTAGATTTCACTAGTGGCTTCTCTCGAGAAAATAGCATATGGTGGGTAAACAAATTGCTGTTGGGCAATTGATAGAATAGCAAATAATTATGACGATATCCAAGGCAATGATCATGTATATAGGCATCACATCCAAGATTAGTAGACTGACTCCTGCCTGCATCTACTCCACACATCAACCGCTATCCAACATGAATCTACTGTATTAAGTTCATGGAGAAACGGGGTAATGCAGTATGAATGATGACATGATGTAGACAAGATCTATTCATGTAGGAATAGAACCCATCTTTTTATCCTTAATAGCAACGATACATGTGTGCCTCGCTACCCCTTCTGTCACTGGGTGAGGACACAACAAGATTGAACCCAACACAAAGCACCTCTTCCCATTGCAAGAAAAAGCAATCTAGTTGGCCATACCAAACCAAAGTTTCAGAGAAGAAATACGAGGCTATAACAATCATGCATATAAGAGATCAAAGAAGACTCATATAGTATTCATAGAAAGATCTGATCATAAACTCACAATTCATTGGATCCCAACAAACACATCGCAAAAAAGTCATTACATCAAATAGATCTCCAAGAACATCGAGGAAAACACTATATTGAGAATCAAAAAGCCATCTAGCAACTGCCTATGGACCCGTAGGTCTATGGTGAACTACTCATGCATCATCAGAGGAGCACCAATGAGGATGATGAAACCCTCCATGATCGTGTTACCCTCCGAGAGGGTGCCAAAATAGGGCTCTAGATTGGATCTCGTGGCTCTAGAAATTGCCGCAGCTGGAATTTTCTATCATCAAATCCCCTAGGGTTTCTGGAATATTTCAGTATTTATAGAGCTGAGAGGCGGTGGAAAGGAGTCCCGTGGGCACCACCACCCATTAGGACGCACTCGCTTGTGGGTTGTGGGCCACACGGGCCTTGCCTGAGGTACATCTTGGCTCCCAAGCTTTCTTCTGGATAGAAAAAATCTCCAAAAAGTTTCGTGGCATTTGGACTTTGTTTGGTACTGATATTGTATGAAGTAAAAACAAAAAAAAATAACAACTTGTACATGGCACTATGGCAATAGGCTAGTCCCAATAATTGATATAAACTTGCTATAAAATGAATGTAAAACATCCAAGAATGATAATATAATAGTATGGAACAATAAAAAATTATAGACGGGTAAGGGCTGATGATTAGACCAAGTCAAGCGAGCGCCCACCTACGAGATCTCACGAAGAGCACAATAAAGGATAAACTCATTAATTGAATCAGCAAGAGGCCATGAGAAGTTATTGTTGCTCTTATTAGTAGGTGATCTCAGGAGATTAAAGTCGCCTCCAATCGAGAGCTGAAGGGAACATGACTCAATCTTAGTGGAGAGCTCATCAATAAATAGAGAACAAATCGAGTGACCATCCATACCGTAAATGACAATAACCTCCCAAAGCATGTTCAACTGCTTGTGCATCAGCGCCATGCTAGGCCAAAAAAATCCTTGATCAAAAGCCATAAAATCAAAAAACATCTTGTTTCTCCCCAATAAGGATTCCTCCCGAATGCCCGGAAGTTGGAAACCATTTCCAATAAAATATGTCAGCCCAAGCTATGGAAGATAATTCATTTTTAGAAAATGAAGCTTTAAACGTTTTGATTAGGCATGCCAAATCCACCTCATCACCCTAACCAAATTATGAATCTAATCCCGGTGCCCCCTAGCGTCGAAATCCCTAATATTGCAGAACAAAGACCTCATTTGAAAGAAAGAATCTTAATGTGAAGACTTGACCTACACGGGGCAACACATGATTTTGGATGCTTGAGATGCACCAGTTTGGCAGGAGCCGGAGAAGGATGGCCCCTACTAGCATCCAATGGGCCTACACCCTATAAGGAGGGAGATGGTCACTTCCAAGCCGCCACCTCCTTTGCTTTAGAAATAGCACCTTGGGCAACTTGATTAGCACACACGAAAGAAAGGAGGGTGCAGGGAGACCCAACATGAGGACCAAAAGATACCCCAACATCCGCTAACACACTCACCAAGTGACTATTAGGTAAATATGGAAGAACCAACCGAATAGGAGAGTGCAAGGAGGGGGATGCAGTACCTGGGCGAGGAAGATCCTTGGCCACCACTAGCCTAGCCGCACGCGTAGCCACTAGTTCCCCGCTATCTCGGACCTTGCGGCCATTGCGTGTAGTGGAGACAGGAGACCAGGGAGGAATCGAACACGCCGCGAGCAAAGGCGCTGCCCCAGCAGAAGCAGACCCTGTTGTCATTCCAAAGTGATCATCAAGCCAACTGTGGAGACTAGCCATCAAGTGCTTGGAGCCAGATGAGGCCCTGCTCTTGGCTGAATACTTCTTAACTGAACATTTATTCTTCTTTCTCATGGGCACCACAGCGGCTGGGATAGGAGATGGGGAACATCCACAATACCAGATATGGATTGGGAGCTAGGGCCAGTGTGGCACATTGGAGCAGACATCATAGAAAGGGGTGCCCGAACTCTTTTCAGTCAGAGCCAGTGGGATGAGAGGGTTACAATTTAATACAGAGGTTCCTCAAGCCAATCTAAAGTCGAAGAAAATCTAGCCAACCTAACCAGTTCATGTGCTACCTTATTAGCTTCTACATTGCAATCTTCAAACCTAGACATAGGAAAATCATAGGCAAAATGATAATAGTCATCAAAAACCGCCACCGCCGTGCCTGTAGAATATCCTCTACTCTTCAAGGTGTCGATGACCTTCAGGTTATCCGAGTTAATGACAAGACGATTACACCCCACCCTTTGCACAAGAGAAAACTCAAATTTGAGTGCCAAAGCTTCAACTTTAACACATATGGGCATCATTCTATCTTCCCATTCAGGCATGCAATGAATTTGCCTTTATCATCCCTCAGGACTGCCCCGACTGTACCCCCAAGTTGATCATGGTCAAAGGATACATCAACATTGTGTTTTACAAAAAACTGAGGGGACGACTCCAGCCCCCCTTTTGTTATTGCCACCCTTGGAAAGGAAGCAATATCGACACTTAGGCTTGTTCACACATAGATGGGTGGACTAGAATGCTAACTTCTTATCATGGTCATAAATTACAAGAAAAATACACACGGTTGACATAGACTGGAAAAATAAAATGAATTGTTGAAAGAACATATATTCTTGAACCAAAAAAGACTTATATATGATTGAAAATAGTCCCACATACCAACACCAACTAAAGAAGGTCATATGTATGGATACTGATGTAGTTGTATAGGTCATTGAAGTGAAAACCAGAAAGCAAGCGGCACATCCGCGGTGAGATATTATTCATACTTTGAGACTTGAGACTATCTAATAAATGGTTGTGTGCATCGCTTGATGCACAAGCTGGGTAATCATCCTTTTTGGAAAAAAATAAAACATCCATGGCATCTCAAGATAACTTTTCAGCACAACCTCTTCTAGCCAGCCTTGGAAGTAAATGTGACCATCGTGTGTACTCCTATCTTATGGTTTTGTGGAGCCTCCACCCATCTCCAATGCAAAATATGACAAAGATAAAGATAAAAACCGAGTTTGTTATGACAAAAAAACTGGTTTGGGGCTAACTTCAAATTTCTTATGCTAAAAAAATACAAATTCATGTCAAACTTCTATAAATTAAAAACGTAGTGGACAACAAAGATTCTGAACCAGTGTAAATAGTTGAGGTATTCAATGGACCGGTACACTCCATTTATGGTCATCTCTACATTGTGTGGAGAATCGGGACCTATTTATACAGGTGTGTACATGCTTGGAGAACACGGGGAGGGATACTTTTACCTGACATGGATGGTAGCATGATCTTAGGATTGGCCCTCCCATTGAGTAGACATCATACAGTCTGAATACTTGAATTTTGTCGTTTCCTTTTTAAGAGTGGATTTGGTTTGGTTGTGTGCATCTTAGTTATTGAGAGGCTGGGAGTAATACTTAAACTTTTTATGTAATAAAGCACCCATATCGGAAAAAGGTATTCAATGTACACAAGCAACTACTGAAAATGATGCATGGAGTGCACACCAACACATCAGCGGTGATAAAAATTGCACAATGCAACCTAGGTGACAGGAGCAACACAACTAAAAGAACAAATTCAGAGAATGAGGCATGTTCATTATGTAAATATTCATTATTTTGCCTTCTGCCTTCATGATGTTTTTCTTCAGAAAGACCCTCCCATCTTCCTCCTTTACCAGTCCTGGTATTAGGTGCACTAACACATGGACTTCCAAATCTTAAAGATACAAATACACAATCATCCAATAACAGAGAAATACATAGAAGCTGCCAATACCATGAAAAACTGTTCATCGTCCGAACTACAAGATGGATTAGAAAAATAAGGTCGATACACTAACATTTGGTTAATGACACTACAAGGTTCCGGGAAGTCCTTTCATTTAGTAACACCACCACTGATAGTCCGATCTACCCCTCCAGCCCAATAAGGACTCCTACTAGTGTCGTGCAAGTTTGTCAATGAAAAATTTAGTATTAAGAAAATGAAAAGTAACTACATATGTGGAATGAAGAAATCAAATAAAGAATGAAGTGCGAGATGGAAGAGAGAGTGAAAACATAATACAAATGTTTTGATGAAATCAACAGTGACAAGTATTTTGTAGAAGCCGCGTAGTTTACAGGAGGAAAAAGTCCACGAGAACCCAGAAAAAACAGACAAACACTTTCTCCAAATAAAACGAGGAAACTGATGATAAATGTAGGTAAACATAGATATTTATACGAATAATCACATAAAAGACCTTAAATTGCAAATTGTTGGTGAAAGAAAAATTCCAGCTATTTTGGTTATTTGAAAAACTATTATATTGCTCGTGATAAAAGAATGGTAATGATAAAGAATAAAAACATAAAAAGGCATATGCGTTATTACAACTTGGCTGCTAGTAATACTTCTGAAGCTAAGCATCAACATGATATATACACATGGAGCAGGAAGAAACAAAGATTAGTGTGTTAGGTATCACTATAGTACCACAAATAATTATGTGATTCATGTTCCATATATGCAATTGGGTATAAGAATAGTATGCCAAGATCAAAAGGATAGCACACAACCTAACTTGGCTATGTGACATGAGGAGAAAAGAGGGGGAGGGAAACACCGAATAGAGTAAAGGTATTTCAGTTGAGCAGTAAAGTCTTAAACTAAACACCACATTTTAGCACTGCTATCAAGGTTGAATCCTTGGTGGGAAAAGAAGAAAATAAAATTAATACATAGTATCGACAACGACATACTAGCCAAACAAATTATCTCAACAAATCATAATTATCTCATAAGTGAACTAATTATATCTAGTAGTAAGAAGATAGCACCTCCTATTCTCACGAGTAGAGAAAACTAGGCACCCGATAACAAATGCACAGTATATGTCCAAGCATACGGGTCAAATTCCCAAGAGGCAACTAGTAGAACATATTATATTCAGAAAAAGGAGAAATGCAACTATAAACACAGTAAAAGGAGAGAATTCATATCAAAGGTGCACACGATGCTGGCTAGTTATTTTCAATTAGGACAAGATCATGCAATTGATAAAGACATGATTGAATCATCGCTAGGTTATTCTCCAACGAAAAATATCAATGCTTACCCCTTTGAATGATGGATCACAAAGCAACGGCCACACCAAAATAAAATGTAAATTGACATGCAAATAGAAAATTGTGGGAGTGTTTGCAGAATTTGTGTGCATGCGTGTGTGTGTGAGGGGGGGGGGGATACTTTGCCTTCAAGAAGTGAGATAAAACCTGCAGGTACATGCAAACGCTAAGAAAATAACTAGGTTCTTATTGGAAAAAATAAGATTGACGACAGACTGATTAAGCACTAGGGACTTGCCAAAAATGATGATTAGAGCAGAACAATTCATTGTGTATTTCAACGAATTATGATCATGCATTGAAAATTCTCGTCATGTATTAAAATATTAATCTTGTATTTTAAGATGTTCATTAAATTTTGGAAAAATGCTCATCATGTATTAAAACACACACAACACACACATTAAACCACTAATCATTGGGTATTTAACATTTGTTTATCGTGTATTCAAAAAATGTTCTTGGCGTATTATTGTTACTCATCATGCACTTCAACTAATTTTTTAGTTTAATTTTTTCGCACATTTTCAAATATGTTCATATACTTTTTTTAAAGTGTTACAGATTTTAAATAAAATATTTTTGTATTTAAACAAATCTCGTCTTAAAAAACTCTCACATTTTAAAAAGTGTTCATATATTTCTCAAACTAGAAAAATTGTAAATGGAAGAAGAAAAATAAAAACCGGAGAAACACACACAAAAAGGCCAACAAGAACCGAAAGAAGAAAATAGTTGAAAAACTAAGGAGGAAATCCCAAGCTCGAATGTCAAACCGATCCTCGCGTGCGCCCTTGCTTAGTTAGGCCATATGTGGGAGTTGGAAGTAATGTGGTGTATATATCACATAAACAAGATAGTCTATGCGAACTTTTTGTGCAACTTGCTTTGCCCCCTGATGAGTCATTCCTTTCCTTCTTCCTTAATATTTGACATGAGCAAGAATGCAATGAACAAACTAAATTTGAAGTAGAAGAGAACCATAAGGGATAGAAGGCCTTCACAGCAAATTACAGGGTTGCTTGTGAAGTTGCTTCTTAATTCAGTGACGATGAGTAGACATAGCTAGGGGCAAAAGAGAGGTCACCATTCTTGTTCAGTAAGACTATGGCCATTAAGATGTGCTTCAGGTATTTGTACTTGGACAAGAGAAGCTTAGCTACTTGTATTGGTAGTCATCTTCGATATGCATAAAGGTTTGCAGGGCAATCAACTGATTGTTATCTTATTACCCATACAAAGGATGTTTTGAGGGTCCTAGCAAGCAAAGAATTTGCAAATGGTAGAGCTGCATGAAAAACCATGCCTCGCTGGTCGATCCTATAGAATTAACCCATTGGGTTGATAGAATATGAATGGTGTCATCCTAATTTTGCTGAATCAAGTTGCAAAATGTGCTCAGCCAAAAGAGTCGAGGCTTGAAGTGTTGCATCCAAGATCTATTTTGCAACCTTAGTTGTTTTCTTTTGCAACTTGAATTTTAAAAGTAGAAACTATGGGAGGGGATAAAGCCTTTATGTTTCGAAATTTCTAGATCAGAGGAATGAAAAAAATGGATTTGATCAATCACAAATAGTCATGAGCACTCAAGTCGAGAAGAGCTAAGAATTTGACTCATCAATACAATTTTCCAAACTTAGCCAGGGCTTGCGCGACGAGGACCATTCATATCAAACCATCAGATGGGAAAAAGTTCCCAAGGTAGAGGATTTTTTTGCGAGTGGTAGAGGATTAAAATACCACCAATGTTTTTGGCCCTACTGACCTTGCATTCATCACTACAGATGTTGTGACACCATGACAAATTAAGCATATACTTATATTATTATAATCATTAAAAAGGTCATGTATTCACCTCGAGCGTTATGCAGAAATATAATGTGTACGAACTTAAAACTGACATGACGAGACTTATCTTTCAAACTAAGGTGGGAAAAAATGCATGGTCAGGTAGAATTTGTTTCCACAAAAATTATTTGCAACCTTTGTAGGAAGAGATATAGGCCAATGTACTTTATTTGGAAATCAACACCTTATGGTTGAAGTTATACCATGACACAATGGAAGTAGACATATTCGCATCCGACCAAAGAAATGGGGGATCTTTGGATTCTTTTTCATGAGGCCAGACACAAGGGCAAAGTTATCCAGGATTTGCTTAAGGTTGTAGCAGTACCACCAAATAACATAGAGATGATTGTGGCATTATTAGCATAGTCTAGAATCTAAATCTAGCATAGAGCTATGGGAAGATGTTAGTTGTGAGCTTATAAATACGATGTAGAGAATTAAAGGATATGAGTGAGGGTGGCAGGGAGAGATGGTCTCCATGAAGAATACATATTTTCCAAACTAGAATGTCTAGATTTAGAGTCCATTAAGCATGATTTTGGATGAAGTGGAAAAAACTGGACTAACACAACCGCGTAGGCAGTTGGGTTGAAAGCAACTTAATTCTTTTTCACTTCTAACATTCTTAGAAATTTATTTGTTTTTTCAAATATATGAAAATTGTATTGTCGCAGGATCATGGCTACTAGAGTTAAAAACTAGATCAAGGTTTGGGAAAATATAATTTGCTACTCTTGTATATGTATCGATTCATAGGTTGGAGCTAGTTGCTAGTGTAATGCAACGAATAAAAATGACACATATATGTGTGTTAGGAAGGGAGACATGAGACGATCAACAATGGTTGTTTCTGTGAGATTTTGATATGAGGTTTGCCTGGTGGAGGATACCACATCATTGGCAAGAGGTTATACCTAAAATACGCCTAGAAGTGAACAAATTAAGAGGTGACGAATGTGTAGACTTTGTAGTCCTTGCTAGTGTAGCGTTGTACATGATATGATTGGGGTGACTATGGAGTTTAATATACGTGATTGTATGATAGTTGACAAGATGGTCTTACCTATGCAATCTATTTCATATAGAGAAGAGAAATTATTTTATAGAATAGATTATCTCTTACTTTCATCTCCTACAAGTAATACACCAACATCAGCAAAAACACTCTTCCCTGATTTAGTTATTGGAATATATGACCTATCAATGGTACCAACAACCATAACATGCAGAAAATTATGTCCCCGGTGGTGACTTCTACACATCACTGAGTTTTCACCAAAAACTTACAACTAATGGACCTAATTTCTTGTCTGTGACTGGTGATATATCAAACTCTAACATCTTGTTGGTACTGGTAGGTCCAATTTTACTCATTACTAGGGTGATGCACACTAGTGAAGGGCGAAATTTGGTATGTGAGCGGCAATAAGCTAGCCCACTAGAGAAAAGCCCACTAGATTTAGACTATCTCCCATATAAAAAGCCCTCTGAGAAATAATTCCACTCATTGCCCCCTCCCCTCATTCATTTTCTCCTAACCAATGGTGGATGCACCTTATTCTCTTTACCAAGCCTCCCTTCTCCATCTAATCTTCGCAAGCACCATCATCGGCGATACTATGCATTGACAAGTGTTACATGGAGGAGAGTGCTATTGAGGGGCTATATGGCAGTATTCAACTAAAACATTATCCAACATCCTCATGCTCATTGAGCACTAAATTCGGTGTCTTTAACCCAAGCTCTCCACCACTTCTAACTCCTCTTATCGAGGCACTCCAACCGTACCAAATCCCCAATTTTGCCTAGTTCCGACTCTCCTCCACCACATCGCCGCCTGGAAAAGCTAGGGGAGCATGACACACCATGGAAACCTCCTAGGCCATATGATGAGGTTGAGTTTGTGCTTATTCATCGCGTCTAGGATGGCCATTGTGTCATATGCTACTTTTTTAAGGTCAACATCTCTGTCAGGTTTACAAATGTTATGGCATCATGTGTACATGCACATCCTCTATTCATGATCTTGTGCTGACAAGGACCCCTAGTGGGTATCGTTGCAAGTAGGTAGTAGTGTAAGGTGGTTGATTCTGGGGTGTATGTCCATTCAGGGGTTAGGTACTCGCTAGTGGTTTATTTATCACCACTAACAGGTACTATGCCTTTGTGTGTAGTCGTTTGGTTGACCATATGTATATTGCCATTTTGTAGAATGTTTTCATGCATGCAAAAGTACATGATGATTAAAACCTTAATTAAGTTAAGGCCTATGAATATATGGCAGCTCCTTTAGTGGAGGGCATTACCCTATCTTTCATTTGACGAATCATTTCTGAGCTAATGGTAATATTACTGTATGTGCTACGAGGTTGGAGGTAGTGCATAGAAGCTAGAGGATTATAGCTAAGCTTTGCTAATTTGGTAGCTAAAGCACTAACTAACTACATGGAGGCATAGGTTTTAGAAGGGGGCACAAAATAGGTAACATTGGTGGGTGGGTCATGGGGGGCTACCGGAACCTCTGCATGCTACAATATTGGTACATGGGTCAAACTAGATTTTATTTTATTTTATTTCATTTGTAAATTTATCTGCACATACTTGTATTCTAACTCTAGTCATCCGAACTCATACACCCATGTAATATCCAAGACAAACATTGGTTGCATTTTTGGGATATATAACAAGGTAGGATTGCAAATTTGGTAACCGAACTAAGCTTTTCTATTGTATGTTTACATGAGTATTAATTTTCGAGCATGTATAGTACTTCTAAACCACTCAAAGACTCCCGAAACAAATCATGTTTTGTTCCGGTTTGTAGTGACGATTTTCTTTTTTATTTTCCCTCTTCTAGGTGGATGTGCCTTGTACATCGTATCAATGACCTCTGTTGTGGCAAAGTCACTCGGTGAAGAGTCAGATCCGAGAGACATTGTTGATAACTTTCCAACAGGGGGATGGATGTTATTCCTACTCTTGATTGGTCTAATGTCTATCTTCATTAGTGTCCCCTTTAACCAGGTAATGCTTCTTTCATATTACGCATGTTAAATGATTATTCTCAATCATTAATTGTGCATTTTGTGTGCAATATTCACACTATCCAATGGTCATCATGTGCGGATGGTTGCGTCTAGAATATGGCCTTTTTGTATGAAAACATAAATTTAAGTACCCACTCTGTTATTTTGCTCTACATATTTGGTCCCCTGATGAAAAATTATTGGCCACCAACTGCTCTATTAATATGTATGTTATGCAGCACATAATGGATGCCATTAAATTAAAATTCCAAAGTACTTATTTATTATTGTGATTTTGTATCACAAAGCCTTACATATTAATAGTGTAATTGTTGCAAAAGCTTATCCCTACATAGACCAAATATGTGGAGTACCATATTTACACTCATGTTGTCGTATTGTATATTGTTGTTGTTTCCCATCATAGATCGTTAGTTTTCAAAGAAAACTCTTTCCCTAAAAATTGTCTATGTCTGCACGTTAAACTAGTCATATTAAGAGTAGTTTAAAGAACAACTCTAGTTAAAGTATTAGTTAACATGAAAGAGATTCTTGTTTATGTTGATCACTTGATAGGACTGGATGTGCTGTCTCATCATTAAATCTGAGTTTAAGTCCTCGTGAATATGAATTTTGGTCCTTTTTATATGATGTCAAGCAGTGGAAGAGCCTACTAGGAGAAAAAATGAGTCATGGACAAACTGCAGATAATCGTAGGTACGGATAAAATTGGGCCTTAGAAATAATATTTTGTGTAAATTCCTTTAGCTGGCCCATCCAGAATACGACATGTAGGTCGACCACTACTATCAAGTTTCCTTACATAGTTGGCCAATATTAGGATGAGGTAGGGTCACACAAGAACTCCAAGGGAATCTCCAACACCGCACATCAAAACACACACCTTAAACTTGTATGGACAGTTTCAGCACTTGCGAAGCTGGTCATCCAACACTATACTTCAAATGTCCACTCCCGATCCAGCATCCTCCATTTGTCCTGCATACGTACATTAGTAGCAATTTATATGAAGTGCAAAGATATGCAATCACATCTAAAACACATTGAATGCTGGATTTCATAAAGTTTTGTACATGTAGCCGAGCAGAAAAATTGCCAGTCCGGCTGTCTGTGCAAAAAAACACAATCATTTTGCCTCCCAAACTAGTTGTTGTGCCGAATTCTTCACTGTGTGCCCGCCTCCTCCTCGCCATCTGACTCCTCCAAATCGGCCATCAAGCACTTCAACATCCTAGCATGGTAGGCTCACACGATCTTCACTACATCAGGATCCAAGTCAAATATCTCATAGTCAACACCTTGGTGTCCTCCAAATCATTCGGGAGCTCAACCTTTTTTCTTTGAGCTTGATCAATTTCTGTTGCACCACTATGAACTTGTAAACACTCTTGGCATTCTTTATCCCCTTCATGTCATTGCACTTGACGTACTCCTATTTTTTGCTAGGATTTCCTCAAAGCTCTATATCACATTGGCGGTTGCACCATCGCACTTGTCCTTCTACAACTCTGAATTTCTCCCTCGGTTCCTAGCCATCATTTTGGCTGGAGCAAAGGCCATTTGTTGGTTCACTATCCTCACCTACACTGGACATGGGAGTGGTCTTAATGGATTTTTCCATGACATTGAGCCACTTGTGGTGCACATTCAACTTAATCCAACAATGCATGAATATGAAGTGCTTCTCTCTGCATTTAAGAACAATGTGAGTGCACAACCAGGATACAAAGAAAATGCATGATGAACTACTTACATATTTGGCCAAATGACTAAACATAGAGCATATCAGACCAAATACCTAACACACAGAGCAAAAAAACTTATGTTCTATTGGAATGTCGCACCACTTAGCCATCGGACTTGCAACTGTTTGTAATAGCCACAATAGTTGCATGTGGCCTCTTGAATGGTGTACCATTGATTAGTGGTGACTTTGACTTACACTCACGGAACATCATCGTTGATACAGATCAAAGTGCTTGTGATAATTGAATGAATCATGCACTATTTTCTGAATGGTAGTTCCCTTTGCTCTGTGCCATGATTAGATCATTTCTTGTGGGCAACCATGCATCAACCAAACATTAATCCTCATTCATTTTTAAGTTTTTTCCTTTTCTTCTTCTTTGGATCTGCACCCACTGCCCACATGTCATCAAGATCACCTTCCAGGTGGTCTCTGCTGTGATGTTTTGTCTATGTTGGCTAGGTCTGTGATGGTTGGACCTGCGATCGTTGGTCGTTCGACATCCGAGCATGCATCAGCTGGGTGTCCACCTATGGTTGGAAATCATCCACTTGTCATTTTCATAGCCGCTGTAATCGTGGACCATATGCATGATCGAATCCTCATCATCCATCATCTAGCTAGGTCGAGAAATTCATGCAAACAGAGATGAGGCACCAATAGGCGTTGTCGGCCTAGTGGAAACCAGGGTACCACGACCCGTCTGCCTCTAGCCCAATGGATGACACTTGGGCAGGCCCATGACAGGTTGCCTGCTTTCACTTCTCCGTATGGACCCACCTCGCGAGGCCCCCTTGGTGACAGGCAGAGCTCTGTAGAGGCCACGAAGCACTCGGCTGCCTCACGAGGAAGGTCGTATGATGCCAGCCGCGGGGCTCCACGCCCGTCCCGTGGATGACGTCCCGCTATCAGGACAAGGACGACGTGGCATGACCAAGCCCAATTTCTATTCTGGTGATAAGGGAGCAGCAGTGCGTGTCTCGCCCAAAAAAGTCCCAAAGCATTTCCTCTTTGGTGAAAGAAGATCAGGGCAGATTGGCATGCTAGGGTAGAGGTCATTGCCGAGCCCACCAGTGTGTCATGAAGACTACTTTATCAGGCAGAAACCGCCTTTAGTCAGGATAAGACTGGGATCCTATCCACCTTTGTATTTCCGCCCTATGGCTACCCTTTCCCACTCATATTTTTGGGAAGAGGATCAAGGCACTACAAAAGGGGTAGGGCCGCCCCCATGTTAAGGGATCGAGCCATTCTCCCCACCTCTCGTGTACCTCGAGGCACAAGCTCTCCATTACAGAGAAATTCAACATATGTAGGAGTAGGGTATTACACCAGCACTATGACTCCGATATTTGGCGCGCCAGGTAGGGGGCGTTGTCGTCTTCGCACCTTCGACCTCGATGTCAACGCCCACATGGACGAAGCAGCCGCTCGCCGGGAGCGCGTCACGCACCGAGCTGCCACCAGGGTCCATGCGCCGCCAGCTGCCCGAGGTGCCCCTGGGAGGCGCCCTCGCACCACCACTGGGCCCATTGAGGAGCGAGTTGCCTCCACCGTCCACTCGTCAGCGAATGAGCAGGCGTGTGGCCGCTCCTCCACCGCCTCCTCGCTCGCGCGTCGCAACCCTCTCGCTCCGCAGGTCGCGCTGCTCATGGCATAGTAGCTGCTGCGCTATCGCCCCACCGAGGACAACTACGAGGCCTGGCTCAGGGACCTCACCGAGCTCGTCGACGCCGTGCATGATGGCCAGGTGCCCTCCCGCTCCCTGCCTGCTCCGCCAAACCTGCAACGATTGGCCTGGGCAAGATGTGCCTCCTCCTCCTTCCCTGCCCTGCAACGTGTCTGAGAAGCGTCTTGCGGCGCGCCCTCCAGAGCTGTCTCACGGGTCGTCTGCGTCGGCCGGCGATGGTGATAGCTGCCACATCATTCGCCACACGCCCCCGCACACGCATGTGATCCTTGAGAAGGCGCGCAACCGTCAGGACCACATCCTCCATGAAGTTGCCATGGCTGGGCGCTAGAACCGCACGGCCCTTGACAGAGGCGTCGTCACCCCCGGGGGGATACCTGACCCTCGCCCTCGGGTTGCACTGTTTGGTGTGGCCTGACAAGTTCAGGCCAGAGCTCCCTGATCGCTACGACGGCAGCACCAACCCACGGAGTTCCTCCTGCTTTAGAACATTAGCATCTAGGCCGCGAAGTGGGACGACCGGGTTATGGGGAATTGGTTTCCCATGGCCCTCAAGGATGTCGCACGCACGTGGATCATGAACCTCCCCGAGGCATCCATCTCTTCATGGGAGGACTTGTGAAAGTAGTTCATAACCAACAACATCATGCGGGCCGTGCGCCAGCGCCCTGGTGAACCCCTGCGCAAGTTTGTCCAGCACTTCAATCAGGTGTGCAACAGGTTCCCGAAGGCTTCCGATGCCGTGATAGTCTTAGCCTTCACCAATGGCTTCATGGCTGTGAAGGTATGCGAGAAGCTCTCCGTCTGGGACAAGCTCGACTCCGCAGCAGAGCTGTTCGTCCTCGTCGATCGTTGCGCAAAGGCCTAAAAAGGACGCCTTTTCCTCTACGGTGACCCTAGCGCTAAGCCTGGCGTGACGTAGGCCAAGGGAAAGGATGCCATGTGCAAGGGCCCCGCCGTCCTCACGGCAGAGCCAGAATACAAGCACGGCTTCATCCGCGGCGAGACCAAGAAGGACGACCGTCCTTTCTACACCTACCACAACGTGAACTCCCATAGCACTAAAGACTGCCACGAGCTCAAGCTGCCTCGCGAGGGCCGCACCAAGCACTGCGGCAACCACAGGGAGCATGGCAACGACCACGGTGGCGACAAAGGAGGTGGTCGCTGGGGCGACAACAACAATGGCACCGGCGACAACAACCGCCAGGGCTGGCAGAACCAGCCGCGGCAAGCTGACATGCAAGCCAATGCCACCCCACCCCGCGCCAATGACTCCCCTCCCGCTGAGAATGCTGGGGGCTACCAAGAGCCCCGCAAGGTCGCCTGCATTCTCGGCGGGGCCCAGCCCCTCCCATCCAACCGCCACTTCAAGAACTTCTCTCGGGAAGTGAACGCGGCCCTCCCGGCACTCAAGTCCGCTAGCCGCCTCAAATGGTGTGAGTTCCCCATCACCTTTGACGCCAGCAACCACCCCATGTCCACGAAGGCCATGGGTCCCGTTCCCCTGTTGTGTACGCCTACCATCAGCAATGTGGCCGTCACCAACATGCTCATTGATGGTGGTTGAGGACTCAATGCACTCTCTGTGGAGACCTCTGAGACGCTACAAGTGCCCTACGAGTGCCTGCTGCGCATGAGGCCCTTCTCGAGTGTCCCCGATGACTCCATTGTCCCCCTCGGGCAGGTGCGCCTTCCCATCACCTTCGGCATCCGCAAGAATTACTGTATGGAGTTCATCATCTTTGATGTGGCTCACATCAGCCTGCCCTAAAGTTCCATCTTGGCTACCCGGCGCTCTCGAAATTGATGGTCGTGACCCACCATGCCTACGGCCTCGTCAAGATGCCCAGCTCCAGTGGTACACTCACGGTCCACTACGACAAGAAGGATGCGATGCACACCCTCGAGCATGCCTACATGGCTACCTCCACTATGTACACAACCGATGAGGACGTACCCGGGCCTGCCAAGGAGGCGACCACGAAGAAGAAGCCCCTGCTCTGTCAAGAGTGGGCCAAGTCCGAGAAGGCGTCGCTACATGGAGGCAAAGCAGCCCCCTCCCTCGCCATCCGTGGAGGGCCTTCCCCCAAATAGAAAGGCTTGCTCGTCACCTTCCTCCGGGCAAGCCCTCATGCGTTGGCTTGGACAACATCAGGCATGCCTGGTCTACCGAGGGAGGTGTTCGAGCACCACTTAGTCGTATGCTAAAGCGCATGGCCTGTCAAGCACAAGGACAGGTATGAGGTGCCCGAGAAGCAGGAAATCGTCACCCAGGAGGTCAACAAGCAAAGCACACTAAGTGGATCATCAGCCCCAGCCCTGTCACCAAGCCGCGCAGCAGCGGGCGCATGTGCGTCAACTTTGTCATCCTCAACCAGGCTCACCCCGCGAGTCCCTTCCCTCCTCCGTGGATCAACCAGATCGCGGGCTCGTCCCGACTCATGCGGATGCCTCCCGGCCCGGAGGGTGCCGCAACCACCTTCGCAAGGCTGATGCGCATGAGCCTGGAGCCCTGCATCATAGTGGTTAACACCCACTCCCCGACCCACCGTGGCCCCACTTGTGATAGAGGACAGTGTTCTAGTACATAACACATGGAACACCCACCATCACGGTAAGTTCTGTCCATGTCCCCTTAGATACGAGCGATATGGAGTTGTACGCGCTTCGGGGCTCACTCTACCAGTGCTTCCATCGGCACGCGGGAGCTCCTTCTCACTCTCGTGGAAGCCCCATGCTCAGCGCTAGTGGATGCCCCATGCTCAACGCTGGTGGATGCCCCATGCTCAGTGCTGGCGGGTGCCCATGCTCAGCGCTGGCGGCCTACTTACCCGAGGGCCCCACATCCGTTAGATCCTCAAGCTGACCCATGTCAAACACGACAACATGTATCTTTCTGTTATGTTATGACCTCCTTCCTGCATTAGTAAAGCCTATTTCCTTCAAAGTCCTATGTGCTTGCAGCTGAGTGTGCCTAGGTAGGATAGAACTATGGTATGGTTTCTCTAAACCCAGTATCGGCAGGCCCAGTTACTCTCTTGCCCGAACTTATGCGAAGTAAAAATTTATCGAATTCGATCAGCACTATAAAAAAACCTAAGTATTTTATTAATTAGGCGGCACCCAGATTTGAACTGGGGATAAAGGATTTGCAGTCCCCTGCCTTACCGCTTGGCCATGCCGCCAAAAAATCCGATCAAAAATCTAGAAAACAACAACAAAAAAGTTGGAAAAACTCTTTGCTTTGGATCTATTTATACTTTTCGAGTATATTTACAATTCCAAAAAACTGCTCATACTATGATTATAGTATAATCACGAGCGGCTATATATGGCCCTATCGTCTAGTGATGCCCCTATCATCTACTGGTTCAGGGCATCTCTCTTTCAAGGAGGCAGCGGGGATTCGACTTCCCCTGGGGTTAGGGAGTATTAGCGCACTCGTAATCTCCCGCATGTCTGTCATGCGAGCGGGGGCTGGGGACGGTGTTTGTGCTTGGGTTAGTCCTAGTAGCACTACAAAATCTAAGCGATAGAGCTCTGGCTCGTGGACCTGCTCACGTGTAATTCACCTCAGCAAGTCGTTGGTGCTTCTGTCTCCTCGCGTAACACCCACATGCGACCTCGCGAGCGTGCCCTGCTGCACTACTCGCGAAAACTTTGCAATTCCCCTGGTGTAAGATATCAAAGGCCTCTGGAGCCCCATTCTGGAGGCCTCGCGAGCGGCACCCTATGGGAAGAAAGTTTCACGAGGGGATGCACCTCATGAGCCGCGCCATGCAAGGGATTCGCTCCAAGCTGCACGCCTCAAAGGAGCTAAGTCTAAAGCACCCCTCGGGTTCTCTCCCGCTCATTTCTCTCTTGTGCCATCCCGACTTCCCTGGCACGAGCCACCTGCGCGTCAAGGGTGTACCCTCAGCATCACGCCTCAGGGACTCCTACTAGTCGTAAGACTCCTACACCCTCTAGCCTTGCTAAGCGCACGCTCCAGGCACACCAGCGATAGTTGTTGCCCGCCTCAGGGGCTGGGTCCTAGTGACATAGGGCACAAGAGATGTAAAAAGGGAGGTAAAGGCCTTGGGAGGAAAATTAAAACACACATTAAGCATCGACTACTTAGAGCAAAAGTGTCATGCAAATCCCTTCATGCCCCCATGGGGCCGCATCTACTCTATTACAGGAAGGAGAGCAAGGGGGCTCAAGCAGCAGAGCCACTGTCAGCATCATCGGCGACGGTGTTGTCGTCTTCGCCCGACCCTTCGCTGATAGGTGCGAACCGCTCCAGTCGACTTGCCACATGGTCCTCCAATTCCCTTGCGAGCTCGCCTCGAATCGAAGCTCCTCGTGGATGAGAGATAGCACCTGGTCGAAGTCCAAGTCCCCATCGATGCACAACAGATTACTGAAGATGGGGGTCGACGCGTGGCGCAGAAAGTCGCGGCACTGAGCGTTGCGGATCTCATCCCACCGGGCGAAGCTCGCCTCCAACCGCTCCACTAGCATTGTGAGGAAGTCTATGTTGTTGGCGTCATCGGTTTCCAAAGGGTTCTCCGCCCCCTCAACCGAAAAAGAGGCCATGATGTTGCAGGCGCGCTCGCTGAGCTCGCGGAACATCTTGGAGCATTGGAGTTCCTCCCCGTGCCTCCGAGTAGTCTCGTCGCGGACCCTCTGTGCCTCGTCACTAACCTCACCCACTTGAGTCTGGAGGTCTTTCAACTCCTTGCGGGTTGTGGCATGGAGCCCCTCACCCTCCGCCTCTCGGTCTACGATGCCGCGAGCTCTTGCTTGAGCTTTGCAATTTCGGTGTTGAGCTCCCCATGGCTCTTTGTGAAGCGGTCCTCCTGCTTCTGCATGTTCTTGGAATAGGTGTCGACGAGGGCCTTGGCCTTTCGCGTGATCTCATCCTTGGTCTGCTTGTCGATCTCCACTTTGTACTTCGCAGCGTTCTCTTCGAGCCGCCATGGTGTCGTACATGTTCTCCAACCAACTGCTCTCACTCCCTCTCCTGCTCGATGGTTGTCCGTAGAAGTTGATGCTCCCGGACCTCCATGTCGAACTCGAGGACCGCCGCCTTGCTCTCGCATCAGGCGACTGCCCCTTGTGGGAAGAGGGTCGAGCCTCTGAGCCGCAGCGCGTTCTGTGAAGTCGTCCTCCGCTGACACCTCCTCCAGGCATTAGGCAGCCTCTTCCGCATCATGGATCGCCCTGCCAAGAAGCTCTCGGGTCTTACGAGCGACCTCCTCACTTTCCCTCCTTGCTGCGTCGGCTTGGCGGCGGCTCAGTTTGACGGCCACGTCTAGTTGCCGCCAGCCTTCTGCGAGGCGCTCCCGCTCCAGGCGGAGGCTCTCTTCCTCGGCCTTGAGGTCGGCCTCTAGGAAGCGGAGGCTGACTGGGCATGGCGCAGAGTCCCGCTTCACAGTAGGACCTGTAGCTCACCAGGAACAAGGCCCAGGGCACGTCCGGTCCTTCCACAAGGGGCGGTCACCCGGGCCTTGCTATCCTAGCTATCCAATATTGCTTTAAGATCTGTGCAACACAACTAACTTTTTATCTGAAATTTTCTCTTTTTTGTTTCTCTCGCATAAAACATGTTTTGAAGTTCAAACCTTTGCAGCGTGGCAAAGCTTTCTATCTAGAATCTAGGATAAATCTTTTAGATTTTATTTTTGACCAAAAAATCTGAAAGATTTATCCTAGATTCTAGATAGAATGCTTTGCCATGCTGCAAAGGTTTGAACTTCAAAACATGTTTTATGCGAGAGAAACAAAAAAGAGAAATGTGTTTGCACGAATCGCGAAGTGCAGAATGGATGGCTAGATAGGAAAGGCCTGGGTGCAGGCGTTCTATTATATATTTTCGCTTGTTGGCTCCGAGGACCCAAGGGCTGCAACATCATCAGACCTGTCCAGGTCTCCACCCGAGGGGGGCTCGTTCCCCTATGGGCGGCCAGGATCCACCTCGAGCTCCGCCTCAACTTCCGCACCTGCCAATGGTTCGGCCAAGCGGGGAGGGCTGGGCGCGGCCGCCTCCAGCTCATGGCGCTCTGGTGATCATTCAGAGCCTATGGTGGCCGCCGCACTAGTGCCTACCTACCCTCTGTGCAGACCCCTTTCAAAGGTACCCCTCCTCCAGTAGGAGGAAGGAGTTCCTCGGGCGGCTAGGAGAATTCAACAGGTTCCTCCTCGGTGACTCTGCCACGCTCCACGGGGCTCGGCGGGGGCGTTGGTGTATCCACCGCCCCCGGTGCCTATTAGGCCCCGGTCGGCCCTGCGGCATCCTTGTCCTAGGTTCCCTCCTTCTTCTTCGGTGCAGAGCCCCTCCTACATAACTAGGGGTCAGGCCAAGCCAAGCAAGACGAAGTTGTGGACACAAAGAGCGCGCAGGGCAAGGAGCCTTACTCGTCTCTAGGGACCCACCGCCTCTTCCTTAGCTTTCCTTTGAGACGGCTGCTACTACGTCCTCATGGCTCGCTGGGGCCTCCTCCGAGTCCCCTCCAGGAGGCCTGCCTAGGCACCCTCCCGAGGCTTTAGCAGGCGGGATCACCCTGCTAGGCGGGGGGCTTCCCACGCCAAGCACCTCCTCTTCCACTGGAGGCGCGGGCCACAGGGGCTCGACATGGAACCCCCCAGCATAACTACCACCGCCGTTGTAGGCCCTTGCCATTGGCAAGGGTTCTTTCACCTCGCTCTGGGCGTCGGCTGTGGCTCAAGATGGACGTACCGAGCGGGCTTTTCGGCCTGCTCGTGACCCGTTCGGTCTTGGCCCGCTCGGTCCTAGCTCGCTACATAAAATGGCCGGTCCGGTCTGCCATATCAGGCCCGAAACATTCTCGGTCCGGTCCGGTCTTTAACAAGTCCAACCGAGTGGACCGAGAAAACATAGCCATCGCTATTGCCTTTCCTCGTTGTCGCGGCCACCGGCAGAACTGGGCTGAACCACCGTGTCCCTGAGCTTGCCCACACCTTCCTTCCTCTCCTCCCCGTGCCCTGTGGCCTCTTGCCGTCGCTCGCCGTCGCTGCCCTGCGTGCACCGCCGCAGTTCGCGAGTTCTAGACCATGCCGTCGACCCCAACCGTCAGACCAATTCATGCCATGGCTGCGGATTTCAGTGCCATGGCACGACAAATACTATTTTTTGGACTGTGGGATAAATGCCCGGCCGTGATTTCCGGATCACTGGGAGCCGTTTCAGCACAGCACGCACGCAGAGGAATGCTTCTTCGTAATTTTCTCATCCAACAAATGAGGCAAGTGCTTTCTTGGAAGGAGCTAGATTTTATACCGGGTGCTTCCTATAATCACGCGCCATCCATGGTGTCGTTTCTTTTGCAGTTTTTTCAGTCGAACTGAAAACAGTAAGTACGAGAGAAACAAGGTTGGTTCCAAAAATTATGGCACCATCTGACGATTATCTACACGTCCGATTTGAGCCGCTAATCACGGCAAGGCCCGCGCACTGCAAATCATGGGTTCATGCACGCGCTATATTACTTGCATGCAACACAAAAACTGGTAATGAATCCACGTTCATGAGTAACAGCCGCGCCGCCCGCGCACGTCGCCCACCTCGAGCGGCGCTCGCGATGTTTTCCACCTCGCCAGAGCACTCCTGCACGTCGCTTACCTCGCCGCTGCTCCCGCGCACCTCGTTACTGATGGCGGTTGTCCAGTCCGCTCGGGCTGGCCCGGGCTTTGCCTCTACCGGTCCGGTCCCAAGAAACAGGACCGCAAGACTGGTCGGTCCGGTCCGTTCCGGACCGCCGCCGGCCGGTCCAAACGGTGGCTCGGTCAGGGACCGGACCGGATGGACCGTGTCCACCCTGAGCTGTGGCAACTGCCCCTGTGACGTTGTTGCCACTGGGAAGCGGCATCACTTGAATGATTGTCGCGGGGTCCCTCATGACCCGTGGGCACCAGCCCCACTGATCAAACAGCGGCATGATGGTTCACGTGTCCTCCCGGTTACTGAAGCAGAAGACCAAGGCTGCCTCTGGCGGCGGGAATGGCGTCCTCGCACCAAGGAGAACTCTCGCTAGCCCCTCCACTACCTTTGGGGAAGGATGATTGATGCTCAGCCTCATGGGGTGGCTGTTGTCGGGTGGAACCCTAAGTGGAGATCTTCTCACACTTGGACGGGGGGAAAGGGATGATCACAAGAACACAAAGAGGCAATTCACTCAAACAATACCCAGTCACACATCCACTAGAATAGCATAGTCGACATCCACAAGAATGCAAGAACAATCCAAGAAAACAAGCACAAAACGTAAGGTTCTTCCCACTCCTAAGTGAGATCTCGATGATAATCTTCTCCAATAGGGGGTCTTGATATCCACTAGGGATCCTCTCCTAAGAGGTCTTGATCTCCAAGAGGAATGGTAGAACGAGCAAAGCTCTATCAATGTCGCACATATACTTTGTTAACCCTAACAAATGTCTTAGACTCAAAATATATAACCAAAGATAGGAAGGGACGACCTGGGAGGCAAGACAGGGCGTCCACGGCCAAAGCCTGGGAGGCCCGTGCGCACGGGGTAAGTGAGGCTTGTGCACACAGGGTTCCGTGGGAACGGTACATGCCCGTGCGCATCGGGTGCTACAACGACAAGGGCATGTGTGCACGTGATCTGGAGGCCATGTGCATGGGGGTGCGTGTCTCGGTTATAGAAGCCTTCTGGGTGGCACGTGGGCACATGGTCTGGAGGGCCCATGCGCATGGGGTCAGCTGGATGGTGTTGTTTGGCTCATGTTGAATGTCTTCTTCTTCCTTGTGGTCTTGGGGTCCTTCTCCTATGCCCATGGGATGTCCCATAGCTGCTAGGTGGTGTTCGTCTTCGTTCCTAATGACACATATCATGTTTTGCTGAGGTAGCATCCAAGATCCATTCATATCCATATCGATCTCAAGTAGGAGCGAGTTGACCTTGGGTTCGATGGCGCGTGCTCGACCTCTTGTCATAGGTCCATGTGGTGCTTGATGAGTTGTAGTAGAGTCCATGGGGATGATGAAGGGATGCTCTACATCATCTCCCCAGCCCCTTGGGAGAGATCCATCCTCGGATCGTGTTCTTCATCACCATGGCAGGGTGCCAAGTCCTTGACATTGAAGATGTCGCTTACATTGTACTTATCCCATGGGATGTCGATCTTGTAGGCGTTGTCATTGTAATGGATTAGCACTTTGAAAGGTTCATCGGCTTGCGGTAGTAGATTGTAATTGTGCTCGTTCGTGAAGCGGTCCTTGCGGAGGTGTAGCCATACTAGATCACCCGGTTTGAATACCATGGGGGTCTTGTTGATGTTGAGCTTGGTGGCGAGGCAATGTACTTGACGCTCGATCATAGACCTTGTATCTTCATGCATCTTCTTGAGATAACTTTCTCTTGCACTTGCATCCATGTTTGCACGTTCTTGGAGTGGTAAAGGAAGGATGTCCAAGGGTGAAAAAGGGTTGAAGCCATAGATGACCTCAACGGGGGACTTGTTGGTAGTAGAGTGTCCTGCGCGATTGTAGGCGTACTCGGCGATGGGTAAGCACTCCTCCCACTTGTTGATGTTCGTCTTGATCAACATGCGTAGTTGAGTAGATAGCGTCCGGTTGGTGACTTCCGTTTGACCATCATTTTGGGGATGATAGGCCGTCAAGAATAATAGATTGATGCCGAGTTTGGCGCATAGTGTCTTCCAAAAGTAGCTTAGGAACTTGGAAGTCGCCATCCGACACAATTTTCCTTGGCACTTTGTGTAACCTCAAGATTTACCTATAAAAGAGATATGCAGCATGTGAAGCATCGTCTATCTTATTGCATGGCATGAAATGTGCCATTTTAGAGAATCGGTCCACAACAACAAATACCAAATCCTTGCCGTTTTGAGTCCTAGGTAATCGAAGCACAAAACCCATACTAATATCTTCCCATGGTTGATCTAGAATAGGAAGGGGCATATGTAAACCATGAGATTGATCTTGTGACTTACCTTCACGACGTGTGGAGTACCGATTGGTGAAGTGTGCAACATCACGGAACATCTTTGGGCAAAAGTACTTGAAGGAGAGTGTGGCAAAGGTCTTGTCTCGTCTGAAATGTCCCATAAGTCTGCCGCCATGAGCCTCATGAAAAAGTAACATATGAAGAGAAGACTCGAGTACACAAAGTTTGTTAGCGCGCATAAGATAACCGTCCATAAGGTAATAGTGCACCCTACAAATGTTAGCAAGACATTTGGCATAAGGAATCGCAAACAAAGGATCATGTGCATGTAGATCTTTAACATGCTCAAAGACGATAACATTCAATTCAGTTGAGGAACTAAAATGCACTTGCGGGAAAGAGCATCCGCGAAAACATTCTCTTTATCCTTAATAAACTTGATCACATAGGGAAAAGATTCAATAAATTCACTCCATTTAGCATGTCTTTGTTCAACTTTGTTTTACCCTTAAGGTATTGAAGCGTCTGATGATCGGTATGTATGACAAATTCAGGTGGGCGAAGATATTCCTCCCAAACATGCAATACTCGCACTAAAGCATATAATTCTTTGTCATAGATAAGATAGCCAAGTTGGGCACCAGAATTTTTTTCACTAAAATATGCAATGGGTCACTTTTCCTGCATCAAAACTCCACCAATACCATTTCCACTAGCATCACAATGGACCTCAAAAGTTTTGTCAAAATTAGGCAATGCAAGAATTGGAGCATGTATAAGCAAAGGTTTAAGCTCATCAAATGCGATAGATTGAGAGGGTCCGCAAACAAAGGGTGCATTCTTCTTACTCAAGGCATGCAATGGTGCCAAAGTCCTTAACAAAGCGACGATAAAAGCCATCGAGACCAAGGATACTACCCACTTGTTGCAAATTTATGGTTCTGGCCAAGTTTTAATTGCTTCAATTTTAGACGCATCAACATGAACACCCTTAGAATACACAATAAAGCCCAAGAAAACAAGCTTATCAATAGCAAAAATGCATTTCTCCATGTTAGTATAAATGCGGTTGTTTCTAAGAACTTGCAACACATCCCTAAGATGGGTGACATGATCTTCTAATGATTCACTAAACACAAGGATATCATCAAAGTAGACCACAACACATATGCCAATGTATTTTTGAAGAACATAGCACATCACACATATGAAAGTGTCGGGTGCTTCCGATAAACCCATAGGCATAACAAACCACTCATACAAGCTAAATTTAGTTTTAAAAGCCGTTTTCCACTCATCACCTTGTTGAATGCGAATTTGGTAATAGCCACTTTTAAGATCAATTTTTGACAACATGGTGGCGTCGATAAGCTCATCTAGAATATCGTCAAGGCGTGGAATGGGATGCCTATAGATAACGGTGATAGCATTTATGGGACAGAAATTGGAACACATGCGAAAATTACTATCTTTCTTAGGCACAAGAATAACCAAAATGACACAAGGGCTCAAGCTTTCACGTGCATTTCCATTGTCAATGAGGTGATGTACTTGCCTTTGTGTCTCATTAGTTTCTTCGAGGTTGACGTGGTATGGAGCCTTGTTTGGTAGGGGTGTGCCGGGATGAGTTCGATGCAGTGATTGATGCCACGTAGAGGAGGAAGACCCGGTCGTAGCTCATCGGGAAATACATTCGTGAATTCCTGCAAAAGATTAGACAACACTAGAGGTAGATGATTAGAGGTGTTAGTCTTTGCTGCTTCGTCTTTGCACACTAGGATATAGTGTACGACACTAGATGGGTTCTCACACACTTCTCTCATGTCTCTTTTGGTAGCTAAAAGCACTAAGTTTTTCTTGTCGCTCATCATGGAGGCACTCATTTGTGGATTGTGGCACTCACTCTAGCTTTGGTGGTTCACACTATCACTATTCTATCCATAATCGGTGGATGAATGTTTGTCAGCGATCACTCGACTTGGCGACATAGGTCATAGCATGTACTCCTTGCCCTTCATCTTGAAGCTATAGTGGTTGGTTCTCCCATTGTGGATGAAGCTGCGGTTGAATTTCCAAGGTCTTCCTAAGAGGAGATGGCACAAAGACATAGGAACCACATCACACTCCAAGGCATCTTCGTATGCGTCGATCTTGAAGGAAACTTGCACGGTGTGCTCCACTTGAATGGTGCTTGAGTTGCTAAGCCATTGGACCTTGTAGGGGAGAGGATGCTTCATCTTGACCAATTGTAGCCTGGAACATAGCTCTTCACTTGCCAAATTGTGGCAACTTCATCCATCGATGATGACCTTCATGAAACGTCCATTGATGCCCACTTTGGTGTGGTAGATGTGGTAGCGTTGATCGTTGTCTTGTTGGTGTTGAACTGTCAAGACCTTGGAGACAACGAGAGCGGGGCTCGAATCATTGTCACAAATGACTCGGTCATCTTCATCTTCATTCATGCACTGGTGCATGCACACATGCTCAAGGGCTTCCATTTCTTCCTCGCTCATTGAGTGCTAGGTTCCGTCATCGTTGGCGATCATGGTGTGTCGAGTGGGGCACTCAAATGTCTTGTGGCCTTGGCCTTGACATGTGAAGCATTTGCTGGAACTTGTGTTGACGGTCTCATCCGTTGCAGTAGATGATGATGAAGCTCTCAGCTTGAAATTGCTTGTAGTTGGAGGAGGACTTGGAGATGTCAAAGTTTTCTTGTAACTTGACCTGTGGCCGTTGCTTGGAGATGCTCTAGTCGAGGTAGGAGGTGTTGTAGTTGTGGAAGCTTGGGTGTAAGAGCCGTATGTCTTGGAAGAGTACTTGGCGTGTTTCAAATCATCTTGTACTTGTCGCATGGCCTTTGTCGCTTGGTGAACTAGCATGAGGAGGTTGGTGTAAAGTTGGAAGTCGGCAATGTTCTTTATTGGGTGATTTAGGCTGTTCAACAAGCGTGCCGTAGTTTGCTCGTTATCTTACTTGACATTGGCCCGTATCATGGCAGTCTCCATTTCTTGGTAGTATTCTTCCACCGTCTTCATGCCTTGCTTGAGGAGTTGCAACATCTTGGAAAGATCACGGGTGTAGTGTGTAGGCACGAAGCAAGAACTCATGACATCCTTCATGTGTGTCCAAGTCATGATGGGTTGTTCGCCTCTCTCTTGGTGCCGCTCGATCACTTCTACCCACTAAATGAGGATGTAGTCTAGAAACTCGAGGGAGGCCTTGGCGATTTTCTTCGCCTCTTCGTAATTGTGAAGAAGGAATATCTTTTCATACTTAAATGCCCATGAGAGATACTCCTTGGGGTGGTTGCTTCCGGAGAATTTGGGCATGGTGAAGTTGAGCTTGCCATAGTGTTGTTCTTTATCATGTGGACGATGGTGATGTCGGACTTGGCGTGGAAGAAGATCTTCAGTTTCACGCTCCTCTTGATGGACATGCCGATTAGGACAAGGCATGTGTTCCTGGTTCCTTCTTTCTTTTTGCTCCTCATGTAGAGCGGCATCATCTTGTCGTTCTTGGCGAAGTGCTTCTTCTTGTTCACGCACTTGGCTGTTGCGTTTGACGACGTCTCTAGTGGCTTCATGGAGTGCATGTTTTGCTCCAAGGGCTTGTTCATCACGACATTTTTGTTCTTGTCGAATCACATTGCCGTCTTTAGGTGCTTGACATTGCGGTTGTGGAGGTTTCTCTTGGTCGACGACGTCTTGTTCTTGGCGTCTCATTCTTTCACATGCTCTGACTCGGTCTTGCAAACCATTGCCATGGAATTGATTTTCTTCAGATTGGTGATCTTGAGTGTCGGTGCATC
Source organism: Triticum urartu (assembly GCF_003073215.2). Lineage (NCBI taxonomy): Eukaryota > Viridiplantae > Streptophyta > Magnoliopsida > Poales > Poaceae > Triticum > Triticum urartu. Next base: position 203,106,403 of record NC_053022.1, on the reverse strand, counting down.
AAGGAGAACGAGATGGAGGGGACTTGCATCAGAAGAAGAGTAGCCCGAAGAGTGGCGACTTGGGAGGCGTCGTCTTGACGAAGAGGTGGTGGAAGACGCGCGGCTCATGATCATGTTGGGGAATTTTTCCATTTTTGTGGTGAGCTTGGAGTTGAGGTAGTCCCGGTTTCTTGCTTCCGATTGGCGTAGGTCGGTGGCGAGTTGCTTTATGCGGTCACCCAAAGCTTCACTTTCTTGATGGAGGACTCATTGGGTGATGAAGAAGTGATTTTTGGTGACATAGTCACGTTCGTCATCTTGATCCTTGAAGAGTGGGTTCGCCGAAGCGCTTGGTCTATCCATCATAACCAAGTGGCAGTGAGTAGGAAAATAAGAGGACAATACCAAAGTTACCTTTTCAGACGATTGAGGATGTATCGAGTATCACTCAACGGAATGCTATAATAGGAGAATTGGTACCGGGTCTTGTTTTCTCACACCTACAAGTAAAGGCTTATGGAGTAGCTCTGTTAGGATGAGTGGCACAAAATTCAAGCAATTGTTAGCCAAGATATTGATAATGTTGAAGAGATGCACAAATTGCAAGTAAGACAAATAGATCAAACCCAAGGATATCACTAGGAACACACACACGGAAGATAAACAGGATCCGCACAACCAAGGAGTGAGCTCAAAATGTGGAACCACAGAAGATGCTCTTATTGTACGGATACTAGAAAGAATCTAGCTCGATTGCTCAAATGGGCAAGATACGCTTGTGCAGCAACCTTTAGAGATATGGGCCGTCTACAATCCCAAGTATGCTTATGTATGTATTGACCAAGATGATGGAACTATGCAAAATGGCTCAATGCTATTGCTTACAAGCTCTTTGTCTCTCTTCTTTTGCGTAAAAGATTCTCCTTTTTTCTTGAATATGCCACAATGCTTGATATTCGAGCTGGGAATATGAGACAACAAGTATGATATGCACGGGAGAGACATATCACTAATGGTGCTCAAATAGTATGGACCGACAATACTCAACTCGCTAGTCTCGATTGTTAAGTGATGCAAAATGGCTCGAGGATATCAAATGTAATGGAAATGTATCAATACAAGATGTCGTCGAGTTTACTATCCTTGCTTACGGTTAGTATGAAGATGAATTGGCCGTTGTCGATGTCGAGACCGGGGCAATGATGACTGGCGGTGATGTTGTAGTCGAACCATCCCTACGTAGCCGAAACACCTTAGGACACGGTGAACCGCCACCCAAAATCTCAAAAACCAACTGGATGTAATGCGAATGGTAAATGGTGGTGGTAAGATGGCAAAAAGAGGGAAAAGGGGTTGTGGCCAAACTATACTGAAGGGTCCGAGCGCACGGGGTATGTTATGCCCGTGTGCATGGGGCCCCGATGACCCATGCGCATGGGGTGCTCTGGCTGCAAAAGAACACGACCAGATCCGTGGAGAATCACCAAAATTCGGCCTAAATCGGTGGTGGGATGGATGGGGGATGGGGGTAAGGGGTAGATCCACTTGTCAAGCACGAAATTCGTGGACCAAATCAACAAAACCTGACAAGATCCAACAAATTGCAAGAAAAATTTGGGGCTATTTTTGTGTGGATTTTTGAATTGGGTCAAAAAGCAACAAAATTAGGCTAGAATATGGGGGGGGGGTAGGGACTCCAAGATGTGAATCAACCACGGCTCATGATACCAAGATGTTGAGGGTGGAACCCTAAGTGGTGATCTTTTCACACTTGGAGGGGGGAAGGGATGAACACAAGAACACAAAAAGGCAATTCACTCAAACAAAACCCAATCACACATCCACTAGAATAGCATAGTTGAGATCCACAAGAATACAAGAACAATCCAAGGAAACAAGCACAAAGCTAATGTTCTTCCCACTCCTAAGGAGGTGAGGTCTTGATGATAGACTTCTTCAAGAAGAGATCTTGATATCCACTTTGGATCATCTCCTAAGAGGTCTTGATCTCCAAGAGGAGTGGTAGAAGGAGCAAAGCTCTATCAATGTCTCACATATACTTTGCTAACCCTAACAAATGTCCTAGACCCAAAATATATATCCAAAGGGAGGAAGGAGATGACTTGGGAGGCAAGACATGGCATCCACGGCCAAAGCATGGGATGTTGGTGCACACGGGGTAAGTGAGGCCCGTGCGCAGAGGGGTCCCACGTGCATGGTAGATGCCCATGCGCATGGGGTGCTACAACAGCGTGGGCCTGTGTGCACGGGGTCTGGAGGCGGCGCACACGGGGGTGCGCGTCTCGGTTATAGAAGCCTTATGGGTGGCTTGTGGGCACGGGGTCTAGAGGACCCGTGCGCATGGGGTTTGCCTGGGAGGTGCTATTTTGCTCCTGTTGGATGCCTTGTTCTTCCTTGTGGTCTTGTGGTCCTTCTCCTATGCCCATGGGATGTCCCTTAGCTGCTAGGTGGTATTCGTCTTCATACCTAATGACACATAGCATGTTTTGATCACTTAGCACGTGTTGCTTGATGAGTTATAGTATAGTCCTAGGGGATGATGGAGGGATGCTCCGCATCAGTCATCCAGGCCCGAGTGGCTCCATGCTGAGCAAGCGCGCCTCTAGAGGGGAGCAATGCGCTTATGCATGAACTCTGTGATGACCATGCTCGCTGTGAGCCCGCGAGCTTGCAGCACCCGCATCCCCACCATGACTTGCTCCAATGCGGCGTCCGTCAACTCAGCGTGCTCCCACCCGGAGCTCTCCACCACTGGCCCCGCCGGGATTTTGAGAATGGGGCTGTACTGGCGCGTGTCTATGTAGACCCAGTGCTCCCTGAAGCCTTCCACCTCCTCAGGAATCCGCATGTCCATGATGTGCGCCCCCATGCCCGCGACCACCTAGAATGACACGCAGCCCGAGCACTGGTTGGCCGCGGTCGGCCGGAGGAGGAAAAATTTCCGGAGGAAAGGCATGAATGACATCACCCCTAGAAATGCCTCGCGGAGGTAGGCGGACATGGAGAGTAGCAGGACAGAGCTCGGGTGCAGGTGCAGCCCATGAACCAGATAATGCCTGAGCATAACATCGAATAAATCGGAGAAGGGAGTCACCAACCCGGTGAAGACGGAATGGAGGAAGAACGGAAAGGTCGTGCCCCTCGCTGAGCCGCAGGGCATGACGCCATGGGCCCTGGGGCTACTGTCAGCCCACTGGGAACCAGGGTACCCTGGCTCGCACCGTTCCTATTGTGGATGCCTGCCGTCGTCGGCCGCACCTTTCCTGGGCCCTCCTCGTTGAGAATCAGGGGCTTCAGTAGAGCAGGCCTATAATACCCACAATGCGGCTATATCTTCCACGTGTCGGGGCATGACTTAGAGGCATAGCCGCATGGTAGGTTTGTCGCAAGAGGGGTAATCTTCACACAATCCCATGTACTGAATAAGAAAGGGATAAAGAGTTGGCTTACAATTGCCACTTCACACATATAACAAGTTAACCATACATCATCCAGAATACAATCAAGGTCCGACTACGGAACCAAAATAAAAGAAGACAACCCCGAATGCTAGATCCCCGACCGTCCCAACTGGGCTCCACTACTGAACAATAGGAAACGAAACACAACAACGAAAAGATCTTCATCGAGCTCCCACTTGAGCTCGGTTGTGTCACCTGCACTATCAACATCGGCACCTGCGACTGTTTGGAAGTATCTGTGTGTCACGAGGACTTAGCAATCTCACACCCGCGAGATCAAGACTATTTAAGCTTATGGGTAGGATAGGGTAATGAGGTGGAGCTGCAGCAAGCACTAAGCAAAGATGGTGGCTAACATACACAAATGAGAGCGAGAAGAGAAGCAACGCAATGGTCGAGAAGCTAGAAGTGATCAAGAAGTTATCCTGAAAACTACTTACGTTCAAGCATAACACGAGACTATGATCTCTTCCCGGATTCCGCCGAAAATAGACCATCACGGCTACACACGCAATTGTTTCATTTTAATTAAGTTAAGTGTCAAGTTCTCTACAACTGGATATTAACAAATTCCCATCTGCCACATAGCCGCGGGCACAACTTTTGAAAGTTTAAACCCTGTAGGGGTGTCCCAACTTAGCCCATCACAATCTCTCACGATCAACGAAAGGATATTCCTTCTCCCAGGAAGACCCGATCAGACTCGGAATCCCAGTTACAAGACATTTCGACAATGGTAAAACAAGACCAGGAAGACCGCCCGATGTGCCGACATCCCGATAGGAGCTGCACATATCTCTTTCTCAGGGAAACACCGGATGAACACTACGTATAGCTAAAACCAGCCCTCAAGTTTCCCCAAGGTGGCGCTGCAAGTGGCTCTGGTTCGGACCAACACTTTGAGAAGCATTGGCCCGGGGGGGGGGGGGTTAAAATAAAGATGACCCTCAAGAGCGTGACTCCCAAGCGAAAAGTATAGGTGGTGGTGAGGCAAATGGTAAAATCAAGGTTGGGCCTTGCTGGAGGAGTTTTATTCAAAGTGAATTATCAAGGGGTTCCCATAACACCCAACTGCGTAAGGAACGCAAAATCAAGGAACATAACACCGGTATGACGGAAACTAGGGCGACAAGAGTGGAACAAAACACCAGGCATAAGGCCAAGCCTTCCACCCTTTACCAAGTATATAGATGCATTAATTAAATAATATATAATGTGATATCACAACATATCCATGTTCCAACATGGAACAAACTTCGTCTTCACCTGCAACTAACAACGCTATAAGAGGGGCTGAGAAAAAGCGGTAAAATTGCCGAACAACGGTTTGCTAGGAAGGTGGGTTAGAAGCTTGACATGGCAATATGGGAGGCATGATATAGCATGTGGTAGGTAGCGCAACATAGTGATAGAACGAACAACTAGCAAGCAAAGATAGAAGTGATTTCGAGGGTATGGTCATCTTGCCTGCAAAATTCTCAGAGTTGTCGAAAGCTTGATCCTCGTTAGCATACTCAACAGGTTCCTTGGTCATGTACTTGTCTCCCGGCTCTACCCAAGGCAAGAACACAAGCAATGGAACATCAATCAATCACAGTGCAATGCACAAGCAACATGATGCAATATGTGGCATGATATGCAATGCATATGCATGCTCCGAAAAGGAAAGAATGATCGAGGCATCAACTTGGAAAAGCAAGTATGCCGCTGGAAATATGAGATTATTTTGGTCGAAATCGATATAAAGATCACCGAAAACGGATGCACGGTTTGCAAATGGCAAGCAAAACAAGAATGTTGCAAAACTTTGATTAATAGCACGATGCCACTTAGAATGAAACAAGAAACTAATCCACGGCACTTCAACATAGCAACGAAGCATATGGAAGTGATGTACAAGAGATGTTTGACAAAACATGAACACTGAGCTACGGCTAAATCACACCAGAACATGTTCAAACAAGCATCGCAAAATTGCAAAAGATACCAGCTTCACAGACTTAGTGAAAATACTAACATGGCATAAACAGTATCAGGAAGCAATGTTTAGAGCAAGCAAACAACATGCTACAGGAACATATCATAGCAAACAAAGGCATGGCATGAATATACTAAAAGCATAGATCAAAAGTCCCTTATTGATCATGATCCAAAAAGGCACAGAAGATATGATGGCACCCATGTAAACATAGGAAGATTTATTAGCAGTTTTATGAAGGCATCTTCGCGAGCTCATGCCACTTACCACAAAGCATTGCATGACAAAATAAGCATACCAATAGCAGTATGACATGTTCATGAAGCTAACCATGGCAAGAGAAAGTTAATAGGATGCATGGATCACTAGAAACAACCATGGCAATATTGATCAATATGTTAACACTATGCCAGGAACATTTTATAGTAAAAGTAGAGCAAGAAAGTGACATGCTAGAGCACTCCACAATCGTATCCAGGGAAATGAATGGATAGATAATAACCACATGTTCAAAACATCCTCACTGAAGTATCCCAAAATAAGCATGGATCACTATGTAGCATCAAGTTTACATGGCATCAAAATAACAGCAGGAAAAAGACAGCAAAATCCTAAGTCCCTGAAAACAGCAACATTGTGAAGCCTAGTTTGCATGCTTGTTCTAGTCACCACATAGATCACAAAAATACAAGACAAGCACCCTTGTAAAGATGGCATGTTGTATCTCAAAACACATGTAGACCTCATGCCCATATGATGCACACATCAAATGCAACAAAAATGACAAATCACCATAAATTGATAAGTACCAGCAGTTAACATTTTATAGCACTCTTGCATAAATGATAATGGCATCATAATGAACATGAATATGCATGTAAATGCTTCTATCATGGAGAGCTCAACGAGACAAACAATACGACATATCATATGCATCATTTGGAGTCACGGTCCTGGATTTATGGCATGCCAAAGGGGGCAAAAAAAATATGACGACAGGAAAAGACTGTAGAATTTTGGACCTCGAGGAGGAAGTGGATGAAGGGTGCGAGATGAGCCGGTGTGGTGCGCCGTTTGGATTGGTGTCCTAGTGGATCTCATCCACGCAGACCAGATCTGGCGGGAGTGGAACTCCGGCGAGCGATGAGGCGGCGCTATGGAGGAGCCGACAAAGCGGCGCGGGGCGCGAGGCGGCGAGGCCGGCGAGGCGGGCGACGGTGCGGTGGCGCACGGCAGCGGCGGGCGCCTCCACCGGCGAGGCCGAGGCGGAGGGCGCGATGGCGGCGGCGCGGTGGAGATCCAGGTGGTGGAGCGCGGGGTAGAGGCGGCGCAAGAGAACGGGCGGCGGGGCGGCGCACGGAGCCACGGTGGCGTGCGGGATCCGGCGGCGGTGGACGTTTGGACCGAGAGGGCCCGACCCGGGCCCCGGCGGGCCGCGGCGGGTGCGGTGGAGAGAGGAGACTCGGGCGAGCTGACGTGGCGCGACGGGAGTGGTCGGCATCGGTTGTGGGGACGTGTCGGCCTCTGATTGACCGAAACGCATGGAGGCTGGCGGTGGACGCGTCCGCCGGCGGGCGGACATGTCCGACGGCGCGGAGGGAGGCAGAAGCTAGGGTCTGGACTGCGATTTTGGACGGGGAAGGCCTTTATATAGGTAGAGGGAGTTTGTAGTGTCCAAATGAGGTGTAGTTTTCGCCCACACGATCGTGATCCAATGACGGAGGACATGGAGATGGTTTAGATGGGTTATTGGGCTGGTTTGGAGGGGTGTTGGGCTGCAATACACAAGAGGCTTTTGCGGTTACCCGGTTAACCGTTGGGGTATCAAACGGCCTCCAAATGGAATGAAATTTGACATGCGGTCTAACGATGGTGTACCAAGGCCATTTGACAAATCTCAGACCATTCCGAGAACGTTTAATACCCGCTCACGAAAAGAGACAAGAGGGGTGCGCCGGGTGCATGTGGGAGTGTCGGATTGCGAAACGGACAACGGGGAAAATGCTCGGATGCATGAGACGAACACGAATGCAAATGCGATGCACATGATGACATGATATGAAATGCATGACATGAACAAAACACAAAACGAAAGACAAAACCCAACCACGAAGGAAAAATCATATCACATCTCCGGAAAAGGCAAGAGTCAGAGTTACAAATATGGAAACTTTTATCCGGAGCGTTACAAGGCCCCTGCTGCGGCTCGGCGGCAGTCTTCTTCTCCTTCTTTCTAGGGGCCATGGCAGTAGACGAGGTTGTGAGTTGGAGAAAGAAGAACAATGAAGTTCATTAGAGGATGTGATTTTTCTTTCTAAGTACCAGAAATATGAAAAGACTATATTTACTTCTTTTTCTACCCTATTTTATGTTAGAATGTTTATTATTGTTGTAAACATTTTATTATTTTCAGTTTTATTGGACGTGTTGGCTGTGTGCATCGTGTTATGCAAAGGCCATGCAGTCGCTCAGTACCTTTGTATCACCTCGATATATTATTTGACAAACATGCCCTTTACCAAAATAAACTTCTTTTTTCTAAGAATTATGACTCATATATAATTGGTGTCGTTTTGTTATAGGTGATGATTCTTGACTACAGATTACTATTCCCGACAGGAACAGCTCAAGCTCACCTTATTAACAGTTTTCACACCCCTCAGGGAGCTATTGTAGCAAAGTATGTCAAGTAGTTTCTTTGCTTGCTGCAAAATTAATTTTCTATTTCTGGATTGTTGAAACTAACTTTATAGTTTATCCAGGATGCAAGTTGCGACCATATTTAAACTTTTCATCGGTAGCTTTTCTTGGACTTCGTTCACATGGTTATATGCTTCAGGAAAAGGTTGTGGATTTTCAAGCTTTCCCTTGTTTGGACTAGAAATGTATAAGAAGAGGTAAGAAATATGTTTACAAATATTTAGTCACAAGATGTTATATGTTCATACTATCTCCATGATTAAATATTAATTAAGTTTCATTTTATCAAAAATGAGGATAACCCCTAGCCTCTATATTAATTAATGTCACAACGAAATATTAATGATTGAACAAAGCTAGTCAAAGCCAAACACAGATGCCGAACAAATCTTCTAATAGAAAGAAAAAGGAAAATAACCCGAACCTAACTTCTATAACTAGCTCACCACAATCATCTTCTCTGATATCTACCACAATCTATTGCTAGGGACAAATCACCAAATAAAAGAACACGAGGCCCAATGAAAAGCATGCTATGTCTTCAAGAAGAAATGAGGCTCACATGTTGATGGGTCCAACCAAATGTCAAACTTCGGATGTCATTCCCAAAGCAGAGTTTCAGGCCAACACCTTCACCAAGGGCACAACACAAGCATGTCGACATTGGTTGATATAGCAGAAAGGAAAGATCATGGGTGCAGACTTCTTGTCGAAACAATTTTTAGAACAACCTCTCTACTGGTTGGAGCCTTCTTGCTAGCCGAAGTTTCGATAGAAACAAAGGCCCACCCATGTAAGTGACAAAACACTGAAAGTAGGTGGAGGACCTCGCCACCCCACATCTATTCACTACGACCACACCCTTTAATCCCCGATGTTAGGAAAGGGAGGGGTGTTGAAGAAAGATCATGAAAATTTTGAAATAACTAGAGATGGCTAGGACTGCATCACCTCATATTGGGATAGCCTGATTCATCCTCCTATTGGAGCGCCACTAGTGTAGAGCAATGTTGTGCCTCCATCGCCATTGAGTCACTTCCATGTCCATGCCCAAATTTGCACCCCAACAACAGGGACGAAACCATGACTAGCACAATCACCAGGCCTCAAAATGATAATGATGCAAGTGATTTTCCAGATCCTTCTTTAGTGAGCATGTTAGGTCTTGTCCAACTTCATATTTCATATTATAGATAGAAATGTAAATGACAACCATTTAGAGAATAGTATCATAAATACATAAATAATGATATTTCCCAAAATATGATAACACATATTGTTGATTTTAGTAGTTATACTTTTACTCCAAAGGGTGTATCGGCTTTAAATTCAACATGTCTTCAGAATTTATAAATGAATATTCCCTTATTTCTCTATACAAAATTTTGAAATAGCATACACATGTAAAGCACATAACCCAAATATTAGATAACAAGGTTAACAATATAAGTGTCCTAGGCGATCTTCAATGAAATCAACATCCTAGACAACTTCTTAGAAAACCATCTACATTGGCCAAATGATGGGTATTAACACTCTACAAGTGCAAAGCCTTTCTAGAGGATATTTAGAAAAAACACCACAAAGCCCAACCCAGCCCATCAACTGCCCCCAATATAGGGATTGACTATTTGTCACACTGGGGGAGGAATAGTTATTCTTCGCCCCCTCTATTTTAACATCAATTCCTGTAATTTTATGTTCCATAAATTTTGTCTTATTTCATACATAAAAAGATACCGCAAAAAAATCACCGTATTTTTTTAATGTTACATAAAGTTACAAATGCAAAAACATAATGTAAAAATATACTTAAAATTCAAATCTTCTGGTCTTATGATCTATATATTTGTTTTCCTATGCCAAATTTTCTGTAGTGAATCAATATAAATGTAACTATTTGTATTCCTAATCTATTTATTTATGAAACGATCATAAGATTACCTCAGGTGAAGAATATATTATTCCACACCCTGGGTGATGAATAGTCAATCTATAAGCCATAACATGATCCCATTTTTCAGTTCTATTTTTTGTTACGAGTTTTTAATCATTCATCAAAACGAGGCATGTGATACGGCGTTGGAAAGCTATAGAATAGGCAAAACTTTTTCATGCCAGACACTGTTTTAGTTCCCGTAGGGTTTTAAATGAATTTTGAATATGGTGTGGCGCCCTTGAGTGGAGGTGGACGTATTTACATGAAATGTTTGACTGGTTGGTAGAAATGATGCAAATGACACACCTTGAGAAGATATCGACAAGACACAACCTTTTCATGTTGAACATTCTTTCTAGTTCATTATGGCTTAGATGCAATTTTAAAATAGTGAAAAGCGGATGTCATTTCTTTGACAAACCGCATCAATAGTGAGTGACATCTAATGGATAACTGAACTGTGGCCGCTAATAGTATTCAGCTAAACGCAGTTCACTAAACCGACAAAGAACTTTCTTTAAATGAACACCGAACTGCAAAAAAAATCCATAGGGAAAATTGTAGTTGGTGCGAATTGAATTGAACTACATGAAAAGTTTGGTCTTTTATCAACATTTTTAATGAGTATGGAGTGAGAGAATGAGGTGCGTGAACTAAAATTATTATTTCTAAGATAACTTTTTGTGTGTATAAAATCGTGGCATAGACTAGGCAAACTACATTTTAAAAGAAGTGAACATCTCATGATTTTTTTTATTTTTATTGGTTTACCAAATGAGCAATAGAGGATTTTACAATGAACTACATACGGGGTAATAGTATTTTTTTCAGAAAACATGTCCTTTCAAATTTACACATATTATTCTTTAACACAAGTAGTACACACAAGATACACCCAAACGAGCATACACAAACCAGCCGAACTATGTAGTCGATCGAGGCCAACTACATGACTGTGTCCTGGACTAGGGGATGCTTGCCACGTTAGCTCCCAGCCATATGTGTCGGGGTGAGGACCACCTGTGAAAAATAACCGGTGGGCCACACTTGAAGGGCCTAGGAGCGCCAAGGTGGATATCTCCCGAAGACTTGGCGCATACTCCAAGACTTAGAGGTCGTCTTCGACACATTTATCCTTCAATGCTACTGACCTATGTAGACCCTATCTACCCCGGTATCTATATAAGCCGAGAGGTTAGACCAAAGACGACAAGTTTCGTACACATGCAATCTCATGGTAGATCAATATATGTGTCTCTGTTACCATCGCACCAAGGCTACCCGCTCTAGACACCCTCCACAAGATCTGTTGGATTTGACTCCATCATTGGTGGCCCATGCTGGTCCCTCTGAGTAGTCGAAGTAGTTCGATAGCACGACTCTAGTTCAACGGTCAAGTCAGTAGCCGTATGACTTTCTACCAAGGCAGATCTTTGTCTTCGGTAGTGTCACCCTCTTCACAGATCCGACCGGCCACCTAGGCTAGGTCGAGAACTTTGCTGCAGCTCAGATCATTATACTTGGCAACCTAGAGTATATCATGGACTATCACAGTGAGCTGGCTTTCTCCAACTGGGTGTCACACCACATCAAGAAGCATGACAACTCACCGACCCAAACCTTGGAGTCAATCCAGGTGCTGGAAGAGCACCACCCCTAATGCCTAGGCATCTAGCCTGGTTCCTAGTGAAGAACCTAGGTCCATGTCAGATTGGACCTCGAAGAAGCTCCCTCTTGTCCCGATGCTTGATCGGGCCATGAATGAAACAAAGGCACTTCTGAATGAGATATTAGATTGGCTTGAGCGGCTTGTGATCTAGGACGTTGAAAACTAGATTTACAATCGGATCTGGCGAGAAACTGGGGGAGGTCAGAATTTTCGACCCACCCACCACCCATGTAATCACCAACGTTGAAGATTTAGCCAACATCCTTGCAAGCGCATCCGACGAGGCAACCCACATGGATGGTGGCGTGGGAGAGTCCTTGGGCAATTCTCCATTGGTCATCAGGACAAAGGCTAGTGGAGTGCAACATCCACTAGAACGTCTACATGGTAGACACCCCCAAGAATGAGGAAACAACCTTTACAAGAACGATGGTGGAAAGGGAAATGTCGTTCCCCGTAAGGGAGGGGACATCAACACTAACAATAACGATGTAAAGACGGCGATATGGGGCAAGGAGGCGATAATGATGATGGAGGCTACAATACCAAAGAGGAGGTGGATTAAAATCCCAATGAAGACCTCAAAAGAAGCATCGGCTCTAAGGATGAAGACGTCCTCAAAGAATCTCTAGGCAATACCAACTATGACACAGTGCACATAAGACAAGTGAGTATAGCCAAGAGAATAAAGAAGAAATCTTGACTTCTTTGAGACTTAGAGGACCACCTTAACGATCAGTGAAACAATCTCTTCCAAGCCAAAGACGTGCTTAAAACCTGGCTAGCACGGATAGAATCCAACATTCAGCCTTTATACCAATGGAGGAACCTCATGGATTAGAGGGATGCAATAGCCAATGACGGCATCATATCAAGGCACAAGTTGGCCGATGATCCCAATTGGCTACTAAAAATCGACCCACATGTCACGGAATGTCAAGACGGCACTGATAAGCATGCTCCCGATGCTATAGGGCGCATAGATCAGAATCCTGAATGTGATGATTACAGGCTGGATTCTAGGGGCAAAAGTCCATTAAGGCCCGTGAACCCACCTCCGTCTATTTACCAATCCAGGCAATGCCCAGCTACTGGACACACATGCTACCTAGCCTGGCTGGCCAAACATACTGATGTACATGATTACACTAAAAACCAAATTCTATCCATGTCATACGTGCGTCATGCCACTTCATGTGTCTGAGGAGCTGCTCGCTCCCAATGTATCATGGGTGAGGTCATGGAGCATCAGTTCTCGGACGGGTTTGAACTCATAAAAATTGATCACAACAACGGTACCACAAATCCCTTGATATGGAATGAGGATTTCCTCCTCGCTGTCCAAATCACGGGTGGACACAATGTCCATGCTCTTAAATACTTGCCATTAAAGTTGAGTACTATCCTACTAGACTCGAATGACGAATGGGATGACATCGAATATGATTTTCAGTCCAAATTTGAGGGCACCTATGTGAAGTCACCTAATGCCGATGACTTGGCAAATATTGTATGGAAGCCTAGTGATTCAGTGTCAATGTTCCGAAATCGATTCTTAACAAAGATGAACCACATCATGGACTATCCCGACGTAGAGGCCATCGCATCCTTCTGGCATAATATCACCAATTAATGGCTAGCTAGAGAACTTGGGCATGTCAAACCAAGGACTATGGCAGACATCACCTGGCTGATGACTTAATTTTGCACTAGCAAGGACTGGCTTGCTATAAAGCAACATCGGAATGACGGTCCTGACACATCCGTGGTACGTGACAGGAATAGCAAACCTCATTGTAACCATCGGAACAAGCGTCGCAGTAGAAGTGATAGTAGTGCCAAGGATGGTGAAGTTAACGCCGGATTCAGCAACCAGCACGAAAATGATGGCAAAAGGAAATCTTTCCATGGAGGGGGTGGCTCACACTTTGGTAGGATCTCAGATCAACCATGCGCCATCCATATAAAACCCAAGATGCTGGCCACACACACTAACTAGAATTGCTGGTTTATGAAGCAAGCTAGGAAGGTCACGATCAAGAACCAGGCTAAGAGCCAACCTTGCGGCAACAACCACAACGGGGATAGAGACCAACCCTAGCCGAGCAATACTGGCCAGAACATTTCCCTCTAGAGGCAACATACGTTAACATGATCTATGCTATGCAAGTCACCAAAACGGAGAGGAACCATGCGCTCCATGGTATGTATGATGTAGAGCCCGCAAAACCCAAGTATAACTAGTGGTCGGAATTACCGATGACATTCGATTAGTGTGACCACCCGACCAGTGTCTGCCATGGAGGAACAATAGTCATGGTCCTCGATCCCATTATTGACGGCTTTCATTTTGCTCGAGTCCTTAGGGATGGAGGTAGTAGCCTGAACCATATATATGTTGACACCATTAAGAAGATGCATATCAACCCAGCACAGATCCAACCTAGTACTACCAAGTTCAAGGGTATACTACTAGGCATATAGTCATAATGCTCTCGCAGGGTAACCCTGGATGTAGTGTTCGGCACACCCAGCAACTACTGCCTCGAAGACTTGATCTTCGATATTGTTCCCTTTAGCAGTGGGTATCCTACAATCCTAGGTAGAACTAGCTTCTCCCTCTTCTACGCCATCCCGCACTACACTTATCTAAAGCCTATGCTGGGACCCAAAGGTGTCATCACCGTAAATGGCAACATAGAGTGATCACTTGGAACTGAAGAGCAGATTGCGAATTTTGCACCCGAGGTGCAAGAAGCAAAGAGGCATCATGGGCAAAGGCTAGATTAGGTAGCCCTGATCCCACTAAATGTTAATGGTCAACTCGTGGTGCATCCGATGACGACTCCGGCATAAATCAGACACCACCCAAGGACTAGATGAATGCCACCTCGGAGCCTGCCGAACAAGATCATAAATAGGGATACACGCTCTATCTCCCCCAGTGCACTCCTGAGGATCACAAATTTCTAGTAAAAATTATGTGGAGGCTGGTGCAACATGATGATACAAGGCAATACGCCCAATGTCAGGTAAGATAACAAGGACCACATCCTTAAAAGCTATGCATGAAGCAGTGGCATAATACCGAGGTGAAGATTCGCCAGATGAGGTGTGAAATCAGGGGTTGGCTCGAAGCTTGGTTTCCTATGACCTGCATCATATCGGCATAGTTCCAGGTGGTACACTAAGCGCAACGAAAATCTTTAAAGTTGATACAAGGAGCACTCCTCAGTTTAGGTGGGGAATAAAGGGCAGTCCTATGCTGATGAAAATCAGACATTGCCACCCTTTCCTGGACAAGGGCTGGGAAAAAATGGTCATGCAGAATGACACAATGCCATCGGACATGATGCCACAAGCTCATATCTTGGAACACTACCTTTGCCCCGACAACCTTTAATATGTTTAGCATGTATCTTTATTTCATGCTTAGGTCAATCATTAGGCTCACCCTTGTTCTGATATTGAATAAAGAGAGACCCAATGTTTTGGTTACGAATACACTCTTGGTCTCATTCAATTTTGATCAATGCCTTTAATTCACTACACTCGGGTTGATTACTTTATCGGACGCCATCAGGCGCCACAACAGGTTCGTGGGGGCTGCAAAAGACAACCCAATCTTCAACACATCGAGGTGCTCTGTGAAGCCATCGATGACTTCCTCGGACCTTTGCCATTATATGCATTGATTTTGACTTGTGTCTTGGGTATATAGCTGGGTTGCCTAGTTACTATATTTAACCCTTACATTTCCGCTTGCTTGGCTAAGGGCATACTGGGAGCACGTCTATGATTGTTACTTCTGGTTGAACCGGTAAAGTACCTCAAGTGGGAGAAGTAGTAAATTTACAAACACAAGGTTTGTTTTTGTAAAGCGCTAGCTTTTCTTAAAAAAGTTGAAATGGCTAAATCTGTGATCGACAGTTCCAAATACATGGATCGAACCAGGGCCTATTTACTTTCCATTACATACATGTTGTCTAACAAGTGTATGTTTAAGCCCTATAGGTTAGGTTGCCTGGTGTTTCTAATAAATTAACTTAGAGGGAGAAGCCAAAGATGGGCCAACTGCGCATTATAATGTTAAGATCAAGCCAAAATAAAGTATGACACATAGGATGGGCAAATTTAAATTCTCCTGTACAAAAAAGCAATATTAAACAAGTAGCTTGTCGAACTTCATAATATTTATATAAACGTGGCTCAGCATACCAAGGATAAAAAGTGCCCTTCATAGGTTTTCTAGGATGCCTTGAGTTTGCAATCTTTCTAGGATATTTGGGCAGCTGGCATCACCTTCTCGAAGAAGACATCGGGCTAGACTTCCTTTCCATTGTTGTCAAAAGGACAAGTGGATCGAGCTCCTACTTCGGATAATGGCCTGCACTATTACCCATGCCTACCGAGATCCCTCCAGGCATGTTGACTATGTCCACCTCCATATTTAATTACACTTCTCTTGAAGGCAGTGTGCTAGCTCAAATTATCTTGTCGGCATGGGCTCCCTGCCAAAGGGCTCAGAAGATATCCTCCATGGCAGGTCGTGCCATCTTCTGCAGCTCCTCGAGCTGGTACGACTTTTACCTGAGGAGGATGTTGTGTGTAGATTCCAGAAATTGAAACCAAACCAGCTGTTGTTGCCAGTCGATCTCTTCATGGCTCCCGTTGTTGAAGCAGCAAGCCTCTTCGACACTGCATGGGAGATCAAGAAAGGCAGCATGCTAGCGTGCATCATCTCGGTGAATGCTCGATGTCCGGAGATACAATGCAAGAGATATGTCTTACCAGACACTGTTTCCAAGTCCCAATGACCCACAAGTACAGGTGATTGATCATAGTCAATTAGATAAGTAAGAGTGTTGAACCCAGAAAGGAGAAGAAGGAATCAATAAGCAGTTTTCAGCTAGGTATTCGCTGCAAGTGCTATAAGATAGTCTTGATAGATATTTTGGTAGCAAGATAATTGTTAACAAGTAACAAGAAACAAAAGTAGCAAGGTGCAACAAGTGGCACAATCATTCATTGTTCTAAGGACAAGCCAATGATACTTCTTATAGTGGTTAAAACACCCTTGAGGACACACGGGAATATCATCAAGTTATTTTCACCAAGATTCATCAACTTCGCATTCATTGCCTTGATAAGTGTTGTGTGGGTGGAACGGAGCTAAGGTATAGTTCTCACTTGAATGAACATCTACATCTGATTATACCCTCCATGCAAGCATTTGCGAATAGAAGCAAAGAAATTAAGATAAATTTAACCATAGCATTAAACATATGGATCAAAAATAGCCCCTTAAGAACAATTTGTAAACTGGGGTTTAGGCTTCAGTCACACCCTCAACCCATCATCTACAAACTAATTACACGATGCCTTCCCCAAGGCCCAAAGATGGTGAAGTGTCATGTTGTCGACGTTCACATAACACCTCTAGAGGCAGAACAACACAACATAATATCAAAAACATTGAACGCTGATCAACTTCACATGATTACTAATACCAAGACTTCTCCTATGCCCTCAAGAATAAATAGAACTACTCGCAAATCATTTTATTAAACATGATTAGTTGGTATGAATATATGATAGACAATCCGAAGATAATAATCTTCCACAAAATAAAACATTTAGCGTCAACAACAAGGTGTAATGAACACTACTAGCACCCCCGGGTACCAATCTAAGGTTTGATACAAAGATTGAACACAAGAGAGAAACTAGGGTTTATAGATGAGATAATGTTGGTCAAGGTTTTGATGAAGATGATGATTCTGAAATTGATGAGAGTATTGGTGATGACTAATGCTTTCATTTCGCCCGCCCGGATGGAAGTATCCCTGACAGAATCGCTACGCTGGAGAGCAAAAGTGTTGTTGCTCTTGTTCTACCTCAAGATGATGGCGAAAAGTCCCGAAACACCTATCTTATTTTTTTCAAGGACAAATAGGAATATATGGCCAAAGGACGTCGGGAGGGGAGCCATCAGGGCCCCAGATGACCAAGTGGCATGACCTTGGGGGTTTTCGCGCCACCTCCCCATGTGGATGGCTGGTGGGGGCCCTCCATCATATTTTTGTTCCACAATTCTTTATACATTGAAAAATAATTCTCCAAAAATCTTGGCTTTGTTTTGACCTCCGGAGAATTTCCATTTCAGTTGTTACTTTTTCACGTCGGAACTCCCGCTGCCAGTAATCTCCCTCCTTTGATGTATCTTGCATTTTAATAGTGAAAAGACTTTAGAATTGCATCTTATTGTAAAATATATCATTCAAATAATATAAAGAACAATATGTAATTATGACGCAAATTGACGTATCAGCGCCTACTGAAGTTCCTCCTTGGCCGAGGAGCTTGAAAGGTTGCTTGCTGATTTTCTTGGTTGAGCCGCTTAATTATAGTAGTGCCTGCTTCCTTGGCAGCCATTAGTGCATCACATTCAGTGACACGCTAGGAAAGGTCCCCCTCGATGGTGGGCACCCTTGCCTGGGTAGCCTCATGGATCTCCTACTCCATGTGGAGCAGGTTGCCATTCTCTTGGGCCTTCCCCCTTAGCTGCTTGGTCTCGGTGTGATCCTTGTCTAGCTCGGCCTTGAGATCATCCACGCGCTGATCCGCACCTACATGAAACAATATGAAATTGGGTGTAAGCAGATATGTATGAGATATAGTGAAAGAGAAGGTACCTCAGGTCGAGCCGGAGGCCCAATAGTTGAAGGAGAGGGCCTCAACCGACATGAGTCTTGGGGGCTACTACATATTCGTGCAATCTTAAATTAATACACTTTTTGGCATGGAGTTTTGATGAGTCGATGACCCAAACCAACTTAAGGCTTGGGCGCTACTGTGTGTTTATTTCAAAGATCCCAAGAGGTATTAAGTCATTCATCCTCTACTAAATTAGTATATACTTTCTATTCAATGTAGTATCCAACTATGCTTTTTCTTCTTCCTGTTTTGACGGTGTCCTTTGTTACTTTACCAATGACAACCTTGAGGGATACTAGGAACTTTCACATGCTCCGGATTAAAGTAAAAAACGACAGGAACAGATTACATACCTGCATGCCTTCGGCAAGGCAGAAGAACACATCCATTAGCCCAACATCAGCAGACCGAAAACTAGCCATAGGCTTCTTGGAGGCTGGCGTGCTACGCAGGGAGGAGGACTTGGATCATGAGAGCTGCCTCAATGTCGTGGCGATGCTTAGCCAGCTCAACCTCGGATATTAGTAAGGCTTGCGCGGGTGACCTTGGGGCACTATCATCAGTCGTAGGCGGTGGGGAAGGCATCGGCTGCTTGTGGGGTTCCGGATTCACATGAGTTGAAGAGGCAGGACTGGCGTCCAACCTCTCTTCATGGACAAAGGAAGGATGTCCCCCTTGGTTCAAATCCTCATCCCTCATGACCGAGGTGTCAACCTCGGTAATGATGTCATCGGTCCCTTCTTCGACATTAGTCGTCGGAGGCACGGGCGGTCTCACCATCTCGCACCATTGGTATGGATGAGGGAGGGAGCAGTTCCTACCACTTGGGTGATAGGGGTGACCTCCGCACTTTCATGCGAGGAAACATCAGAGGAAGCAATGTAACCTCCTCCTCAATGGGGGTTGCCACATGTTAAAAGATGCAGTAAATGCTAAGAAAATTCTTGCTTTGAAGGATGAAGGCATAGAACATGGGTTCGTAAAAATCTCACGTGTTGGGTTGGGGTCCAACTCGTTTGGTTTGTCTAGAGGATGATGACTCCTTGGAGGGATCGTAGGGAGGAGAGGCATCATGTTTGTCTAGCACCAAGGACAGGCCTAACGCCTGGTTATTGGAAGCCCTTCAGCTATTGACGCCTTGAGAGGGGGAGGTGTGCTCCTCGATGTCTGAAAGGACTACTCAATTCATCCTTCTGACTCCAAGTGGTGGTGGCATGCCACTGGTTTCCTATTGCTAGTCATTGGTGTTGGATTCATTGTCCGAGCTCTAGTTGCTTCAACTGGGTGTCTTTGATGCACTGTTGAATGGGCCATTCCCTTAGTGTTCTTTGTCTGCTTGATCTTGAAAAGGGACATGGAGTGTTCCACGGTTAGCAGGCCGACCAGGATGGGCTCGACGGAGTGTTCGGGCTACGGGGATGGCCAATTGACACCGACTACTCCTATTAATGAATTAGAAGAGAGGAAATTATGTGGCCTGGCATCATGTTGTAGGGTGGAACCCTAAGTGGAGATCTTTCACGAATTGGAGGGAGAATCCCCAAGAACAAGAAGAACACAAGAGAGGAAACACTCAATTGACTATATCCAATCACACATATGCTAGATCCAAGAACATACAAGAGGTCAGAATGATTCAAGAACAACAAAGGAAAGATAAAAGGTACTAGTTCATCCCAATCCTATGAGGAGAGAGGTCTTGATGATCCTATTATGGGGACCTTCCCTAGATGGGGTCTTGGTATCCACAAGTGGATCATCTCCCTTAGGAGGACATGATCTCCTAGAGGAGTCAGTACAAGGAGCAAAGCTCACATAATCATCTCATATACTTTGCTATCCCTAACAAATGGTCTAGGTACGTAATATATAGGTAGGTGGATGGAGGGGACAAAGAGGAGGCCCAACAGAAGCTCACAGCCATCCATCCTCATGGGCCCGTGAGCACGGGGTAAGTTGGGCCCGTGCGCACGGCGGTCCTGTGGGCAGGGTACAAGCCCGTGTGCACGAGGTGCTCCAGCGCTAGCTCCCTGTGTAGCCCGTGGACACGGGGTCTCGGGGGCCCGTGCGCACGGGGTCGCCTGGGACTTCATGTCCAGCTCATGTTGGGTTCCTTCTTCCTCCATGTGGGCTTGGGGTCCTTCTCCTTGGCCTTCGGGAAGGTTCCTAGCTGCTTGGTGGCGGTCACCCTCGTACCTAATGATGCACACCGATCCACGATGAGGTAGCAACCAAGTCCTATGGATATTCATGTAAATCTTGAAGAGGAGCGGGTTCACCTTAAGTCCGGTAGGTCCACTTGGAGCTTGATGTGCTATGAAGGTGTACATGGTGATGTCCGTAGGATGCTCCGCATCATCCCCTCCCCTTGGGAAAGATCCGACCTCGGATCGAAATCCAAATCACCATGGGAAAGAGATGATGGCGTCGTGTAGAAGTGGACGGTCACCAAGCATTCGTCATCTTGTAGTTCCAAATGTGCACTCTCCAATGTCGCACTGTCTTGTGATTCCTTCAAAAGGAGCACGAACAACAAACACTTGGAAAAACAAATGTGGTTAGCACTAGTGCAAAACCAAGCATTCAAGTGGTGATTCACCAAACAAGTGTCGTCATCATGCATAGCATATGGTGTAACAAAGGATTGTGACATGGCATGAAAGCACATAAATTGAGCGAAATCAAGGACATCATGGAAACAAGCATATAGATGTGAGGTAACGATGCCAATATGTGTGTCAAGAGAATAAGCATCTACCTCAAACTCATAGAAAGCATGCATAAGTCACTCAACAAATGGTCTATGGTATGCATATGAAGCATTCACAACACCAAATATAATGAGATGTCTAAACACATGGGGCAAGTGCAAGACAATCTAAGCATAATGTGCACGGGGTGTAGTGAATATAGCGTGGCACTCAACACAATAGAAAGAGCAATTGTTCATCATGTGTGAGGCAATCATAGTGATCAAGGAGTGCAAGCTAGTAGTGCGAAGATGCAACATACTAGAAGGAATCATGGCAAGCGTGTCATGTGTATAAATAGTGGGCATGAATAATTCACATGACATAGAACAAGCATGAAAGCAAGATATGAGGAGGGTATCATCATTGTACTGGCAAGAAGTCCTAGGTAAATAGAAATGGAACATCATGACTCTCCCAACACAAGAACCAACAATAGCATGAGGCACATGATAAACATGGCAATAGCAACAAGGATCAATCATGGGTAGATGCAAGCAAGGGTCACAATTGCATGGCCAAATCATGTAAAGAGGCATAGCATGCAAAGTGATCAAGATACAATGGGCATAAAGTAACAATTGATAGATAGCCCATAGCCTTGTGAGGGCGAAGTAGAAGAGATGCGCGTAGTCGTTGCGCGAAGAGAATGGTAGGAAGGATAATCCACAGGATCCCAAATCGTCGTTGCTCTCAAGAGCTCGTTTCGTCAACTCTTGGGATTGAGAGGTTGACGAGTATACATGAGTACCTACACACACAAAAACGAAGGGAAAATTGTGTGTGCGTGGTAGATGTACACATCATCCATCATGATGCGCACGTGCTTGTGTTGGTTAGCACAAAATATCCAATGCTCAAATAAAATGAGTTGCATGATATAGAAACATGTCATCCATCATGAGAGGTTTGTTGTTATGTATAACATAATGGAGACTCAAAGGATGAAATGCATCATTCGCAATATCTAGAGCATTGTGAGGAATGGTATGCATGTGGTGCACACAAGGGATGTAATCATGTGAAACACAATAATTTTCATGGCATGGCATATGAGATGAATTGCACAAATTTTGAAAAGGAAGCATAGCAATATCATCGCAAGAGAAACAAAAGCCAATGACCATCACCTCATCATCTATGCCATATGTGCAAATAGGATTTATTTTAATGGGGCATGCATAGTTACTATGTTGAGATTGAAATGATGCAATATGGGATATCTCACTCATAGGATATGACAAGTTCAATGGATTGTCAAACATCATGTGACCAAAAGAATTTTCACATGATATCCTATGGATCATAGCATCACAACTAAGGCAACTCAACATTCTCATCATCATATTCATCATAAATTGGTAAGTCATGACATGATGAAGTCGCACTAGCATGAAGTATGGTAATAGGTGTGTCAACATCATGCAAGCAATCATTGGGAATATAGTCCACTAGTGGGACAAGAGAAGCACCATCACCTATGTTACCTTTGGAGCTCCACTCGTGTGGTGTAGGTGAGGTGTCGAAGACCAAGTAGTGGTCATCTTCATCGTGATGGAACCATGTGGGGGGGTGCATCGTATTCCACCATGGCCATCATCTTGTCCATAGGAAGGACAAAGTCGTCGAGGATCAGCGCATCATCACAAATGGGACCTAGCACCAAATGAGAAGACACAATAGAGGTAGAGGTCAAGTCGTTAGAGTTGAAAGTGGCCTCACATGACCTATCAACTATCTCACTCTCTTTATGTGGTGGTTCACTCACTCCCACAAGGTAGGTGCACTCAAACTCACATATTTTGGAGTCACTCATCTCACTCAAGTGGTGGGGGTTGTGGCTCTCCTCACATGGGAGTTGTGGCAACTCGTCATATGTGGGGCTAGTGGTGAAGTCACTCTCACTCTCACTAAGGTGGCACAAGTCACTCAAGTCATCATATGTCGCCGTGGTCGAAGGGAAAATCCCATGCTCAACCATCTCCCTTGAGGGGCTTCCAGAGATGGAAGTGTCGCCCTCGCTCGTAGGTGATCGCCTTGGACTTGATGATGTCGAAGTAGCAGTAATTGTCGGAGGTAGGCAAAGATGCCGTACGTCGAAAGGCGAAGATGCCGAAGTGGTGTTAGTAGTCGTAGATCAGTCGTGGTAGTGCTCGTCTCGCAGTCTTCTCTTGTACTCATGAAGGTTTTCTTGATGGTGCCGTGTGGTACTTGCATCTTGTGGCCATAACGAAGACTTGCGACTTGAGCGTCTCCGCCGTGAAGATGACAAAGAGGAAGAAGACTTGTAGTTGGCCCACACGTGTCGGATGTCATCCAATTGTTCTTCCAACTTGGTGTCGATGTAGTCCCTTGTCCGTGCTTCGCGTTTTTGAATGTCGATGGTGAGTCGCTCAATGCCTCGCATTGCCCGTTGTAGTCCGAAGATGGGTGTTTTGGTGATGTAGTTGTTCGCTCCATCGTTGTCGTGGAAGACCGGAGATGAAATGCCTTGCCTATCCATCACAAGACTCGAGCAAATGTGAGTGGAAGAAAGGAAAGAACTAGACCAATGTACCTTATCCAATGTTGAAGATGGAACAATGATCACTCAATAATGTAACAAGGAAATAGCACAATTGGTACTGGATCTTGTCAATTCTCACACCTACACAAGTAAGGCTTATGGTGGAGCTCGGTGAGGATAGTGGCACAAAAATTTGATGCAAATTGTTAACAAGAGTCAATAATGTTGGAAAAGATTCACAAATTAGCAAGTGAAACAAGTAGACCAATAGCAATATGTGGCACATGAAAACACACACACGGATAGATAAATGGGGTCATGCAACCAAGGAATGAGCACAAAATGTGGAATCCACGGAAAATGCTCGTGTTGCACAACTCTAGAGAGACGCTAGCATGATTGCTCAATAGGCGTATATGACACTTGTGCACAACCTATAAGATGCAAAATGTATGAGCTTTCTATCCCAAGTATGCTATGTGTATGATGTTCCGGTGTTTCACATACGATGATCCAATATGATCAATATGGTAGTATGGTATGCAATGTGGCGATGCTATGGCTCTTGCTTACAAGCTTCTTTGCTCTCTTTTTTCTTAAAAGCTTATTCTTTTTTTTGATATGGCCACTATGCGAAATGCACAAACCAAGATAGCGATTTTGTATATGCGGGAACAATCTTGTGACACAAGCGATGATATGATACCAAGATGATACCAATATGATATGGTATTTATGCAATGGAAGGTGCAGATTACTAATGTGCACAAGTAACGATGCCGACAATACTCAAATGGCTAGTCTCGATAGGCAAGTTATGCAAAAAGGGCTAAGGGGTTAACAATGTAATGGCAAGAATGTAAAATGATGGGATACCACGATACCAAGATGATATAGAGGTTACCGTTCTTGCTTATGGTTAGGGTGTCAAAATGGTGAAGAGGTCAATGTCGATGACGACCTTGAGGCGATGATGAGTGGTGGTGTTCTTGATGTAGATACCAAGATGATGTAGACCCGTCCCTAAGTAGCCGAAACACCTTAGGAAACGGTAAAAACCGCAAACTCAAAATCTCATACGGAAAATTTCAAATGGTGGAAGTGGAGATGGCAATGCGGAAAAGGTGGTGGTGGTTGATGAAGAAGAAACTGTCCCTAAGTAGCCAAAACACCTTAGGAGACTCAAGTCACCACTCAAACAACCACAAATGTTATATGGAGCAAAAAGGGTTAGGTTGCGGAAGGCTATGGTGGTTTTGCAGATGATATGGTGGAGGGCCTAGGCAAAGATGCCAAAATGGACAAAATTTTATGGAGTCAAATGGTGGTAAAACAAAGATGAGCAGCTCGGGCACGTCGCTAGATTTTCAACGAGCCAAAGAACACCTAAATCGGAGTTCGGGAGTGGAAGTTATGGGTGAAAACGTAAAGTGGACGTGGCTGATTCTGGGAGGGCCGTGCCCACGGGGTCCAAGGCCCGTGGACACGGGCCCCGTGCGCACGGTACACGTACCGAGGGCACGGGGTCACCTGGGACTACGCGGGGGCCCGTGGGCACTGGGCTGGGAGCCCGTGGGCACGGGGTAGGTGGAAATTTCACGATTTTGTGGCGGAAATTGGAGATTTCTTGGGAAAAATTTGAGAGATTTTGGGGATGGATGGTGGTCGTCGATGTGGAAGCTCGTGGTGGATGTAGTCGATGGACCGATACAATTGTCTGGTGGTGAATGAAGATGTAACCATCCCTAAGTAGCCAAAACACCTTAGGAGACTCAAATCACAAAAAAAATTCTATGGCTCTTTTTGTGGGGATTTTCAAAATTGGGCAAGAACAAGCAAAATTAGGCTAAAAACTAAGAAGGGGGCTCCAATTTCATGAGAAAGCATGGCTCTACTACCAAGATGTTGTGGGGCGGAACCCTAAGTGGAGATCTTTCACGAATTGGAGGGGGAATCCCCCAGAACAAGAAGAACACAAGAGAGGAAACAAGAGGAAACACTCAATTGACTAGATCCAATCACACATATGCTAGATCCAATCATACAAGAGATCGCAATGATTCAAGAATAACAAAGGAAAGATACAAGATACTAGTTCATCCCAATCCTATGAGGAGAGAGGTATTGATGATCCTATGATGGGGATCCTTCCCTAGATGGGCTCTTGGTATCCATAAGTGGATCTTCTCCCTTAGGAGGACATGATCTCCTAGAGGAGTCGGTACAAGGGGGGCTCACATAATCATCTCATATACTTTGCTATCCCAAACAAATGGTCTAGGTACGGAATATATAGGTAGGTGGATGGAGGGGACAAAGAGGAGGCCCAACAGAAGCTCACAGCCATCCATCCTCATGGGCCCGTGCGCACGGGGCTCCCGTGGGCACGATACAAGCCCATGCGCACGGGGTGCTCCAGCACCAGCTCCCTGTGTAGCCCGTGGACACAGGGTCTCGGGGGCCCGTGCGCACGGGGTCGCCTGGGACTTCATGTCTAGCTCCTGTTGGGTTCCTTCTTCCTCCATTTGGGCTTGGGGTCCTTGTCCTTGGCCTTTGGGAAGCTTCCTAGCTGCTTGGTGGCGGTCACCCTCATACCTAATGATGCACACCGATCCACGATGAGGTAGCAACCAAGTCCTATGGATTCATGTAAATCTTGAAGAGGAGCGGGTTCACCTTAAGTCCGGTAGGTCCACTTGGAGCTTGATGTGCTATGAAGGTGTACATGGTGATGTTCGTAGGATGCTCCACATCACATCACAAATTAAAATCACCTCGTGATGGGGATGGACAGGGCGTCAGACCTTGTTGGGATGGAGTTTTTCCTAGTAGCTGACATCAGCCCCTCGACCCTATAGGTTTGGTCCTTGGTGGTCAAATGGAGGGCATGCATCCCTACAATAGTTTTCCCTATGTAGAAACCCCAGATGGTCCAGGTCTCATCGTTCTCCTTGATGGACTTTCACATAAGGTGGGCTCGGCTCGGAGGGGCGTGATACCACCAGGGAGCATGACGTTGTTTGAAGTGACGCCTTCTGGATGAAATAATCCACCCTCCCCATGAGCCTTGTCAGTACCTCATCCTCCCACAAAGTGATTTCCCTGGGGTTCCAAGAGAAGATCCTCTCCAGTGGGGAGACCAAGAAGGCGGAGGTGATACTTTCTTGGTTCCCCATTGGCATCTCGGTCATATAAAACCATTTGCCCTACCAATTCTTCACTGTTTCGATGAATTTTCCCAGCAACTACTTGGTGCTTGGGATCTTAATGATCATCCTCACCATGCACTCTCTGGGTTTGTTGTCGCTCGGGTGCATCTTGATGCAGAAAAGCTTGAGCCATAGTCCAAAATGGGCTCGATGTAGAGGATTGACTCATAGAAAGTGACATAACATGTGATATGGAGGATGGAGTTGGGGACGAGGTGGTGGAACCGAAGACCATAAAACTAAAGAGGTTCTCGGAGGAAGGGATGGATAGGAAATCCCAAACCTTGGAGGATAAGGGAGATGAATATGACGCCCTCGCTGGCCAGGGGGCTCGGGGACCTTATGGAAGAGTGACCCGTCGGCCATTTGACAAGTGGAGACGGCTTTGGGCGACCTCGAACGATGGGATGTATCGAGTGTCCCAGCATGCAACTATGTCATCTTTGGTGACGATGGAGGGGTGCCATGGCCCCTGGTACTCACGGACTTCTGGCTTTCTCCGGCCGCCTTCACGCTCTCCCGCGATGGCCTTTTGCCTGCCCTTTGAGGGCCTCACTACCATGTGGGAACCCTCCATGGACATCTCTCAAAGGTGAAGGGTAGGAGATGAAACTTTTTTCTAGGCGATGGAGCTCGAGGATGACAAAGGCAAGATTGGCATTAGGAACATAAAGCTTTATTCATCTTGCCTTTAGCCTTTTACGGGCAAGTGAAAATGTAGATTGAATGCACTGCTTGGCAGTTATTTTGTGAGTTCGCCATACGACATGCGTCAAGAGCACGCGTAGATCGAGGGGTCTGTTAATGAGGCCACTAAAAATCCAAAGCACAATCTCTTTATTCATTAGATGTACCTATAGTAGTGGCCTCAAGCCGCGCTAGCACATTATCATGGATATGAAGTGACAACATGACTTTGCAGTGCATGGTGAAATTAAGGTCAGTTAAGGCTATCAGAGGAGGACTGAATCATCACCCAAACGCGGAGTGTGTGAAAGTTGCGTCGTCAAGAAAGCCTTATGTGGGAAAGGGACGATGGGTTTGACATTCCAATGATGTGTTAATAATCTTTCTATAGGAAGCAAACAAGATCATATTAAGGGGCATCTCGGATGCCGGTGGTATGAAAACTTGTTGGTAAAAGGTGAAGACTAGTTGAACCAGCTTGCAAGACCGATGACATGTTACAGCTCGGAAGGACCGAGGAACATCCATTACTTTTAGATTGGTTCAGCGGCTACTTATGGTGTCCTAGACTAGGGGGTGCTTGCCACACTAGCTTTCGGCCATATGAGCCGCGCTGAGGACACGCTGAGTTAATTAACTAGTGAGCCTTGAAGGGCCAAGGAGCGCGAAGGTGGATATATCTCGAAGACTTCACATACTCCAAGAATTAGAGGTCATCTTAGAATGCTTATCCCTAGATGTAACCGACCTAGTTAAACCCTAGGTTCCCCATTTTCTATATAAGATGAGGGGTTAGACCATAGACGACAACTCTCATACACACATGTTCTCGTGGTAGATCAACCTGTACTCTATACCCCCTCGATCAATACAATAAAAGTGGGCCATAGGGTAATATCTCTTCGAGAGAGCCCGAACCTGGGTAAAAGTTGTGTCTCAGTTACCACTGCACCAAGGCTAACAACAGTTGACCCCCTACTCAAGATCCCCTGGATTTGACTCCATCACTACAGTGAAGCACCTATCTACAAGAAAAGTAATAAGAAACTGCAATAGGGGCGCAGCCAAACTTCATGATTGCGACATCCAAAGGGAGAAGCTCCACTGAGAATCCCCTGTTTCTCCCACTAAAGTGCTTGTTTCCGTCCTCCTTCTCTGTGCTCACAAGTGACCCACAATAGACAGGTGGTTGAAGAATTGAAATGCATTGGAGTGCTTGCTGAACTGCATGGGAGCCATGCCCATGAGCTTTGCTAGTAGAGGAGGCTGATAGAGTCAAGGTGGTGGTAGGTTAACTTGCACAAAGATATTGGCCCTACCATGGAGCGTGACCACGCCGGGGAGGAGGCAGCTCGCCCGCTACGTCACTGCAGCACACATGGTGGAGTTTGGGTAGTAGGCGTGCAGAGGGGGGAAGGGCGGAATCCTAGCCTATTTGGATGAGTATTTTTGGAGTCGCCGGATGGGGCGTGCATGTGCACGCCATTAGGTATGCGAGGAAGGGTGGCAGAGGAGCAGGGAACCACCATCGTGTCTGTTTGCAAAACCACTGCCAACATGGGATCCATGGAAGGGGTGCTTAGATGCGACACGATCCATACTCGTCGACCTTGATGCCATGGTCTCTTGTGCCCATGGGCATGTGGGGGCTAGATTCAATAGGTGCAGGGTCAAGGTCCCCGGGTGGCCCATTCCGACTATCCAGGGAGACCCTGTGCCATGAGTTGGAAATTTAGGTGGGGTGGGGGAGTGGCCATACGATGCGGCTGGGGAGGGGAGGCATGTTGGCTGTGAGTAAGAGAAGGCATGGTGGCCATTAAGCTTGGGTGGGGTAGTGGCAGCGCGACATCGTGGGGTGGTGGAGGGAGGTGCGCCGGTCGAGAGTGAGAGGAGGTGATGGTGTGAAGTGCTACTGTGGTCGCGGCTGTCTTGTGGTCGCCGGCTGCCGGGCTGGTGGTGGTGGACAGTGGGGGTGGGGCTGCTGGTGGTGGTATGGGGCGCCGTAGCCGCATAAGGAGGGATGCTTGTGGTGGTGTGGAGCTGACGGGGGAGTGGTGGGTCGCAGGGTAGAGGTGTGTTTTTATTTCTATTTTGGTTTTCGGTTTTTCTGCTTCGTCGTCTTAGTAAAATAAGGTGGTTTGTTAATAGAATAAGGTCTTAAAGTTGTTAGTGGAACTGACCCATCTCCACAAGCGCCGTTACGACCTTATTCTATATGTCAAATCTTTTATTCTATATATCAACAGAGCCGCATATCCATCCCAAACCAAACTGAACTCCACCAAACTTTGAAAACATACCCTTCCCCCACCCATCCACTTGCATCTACACCGCACAACTGCATCCGCCCCAAAACGCATGACTCGCCCCAATCCCCACACAATGCAAATACCCTAAACCACTTTCCTCGACCTTTTCTGAAGCCAGCGCATGGGTCCCTCATCGCCACCATCTATCTTCGACACTACTACACCTCCACACCCACCTCGCTTCCTCTCGGTCTTTCATGTTTCAACACCCCATGTCAGCTTCCCCTGCCCCCGGAGTAAGGATCTTCAACAAATTCCTGAGGTGTGATGGCATAATAGCATGCCTCCCAACACCATGGAGGCGTCCCTCTACTTGAGCTTGTTTTCCACCCAGTAGATCGAGCATGGCGCAAGGTGCTGCCAGTAGCAAGGACTGAGGTGACAACTCTCCATTCACGCCACCCCTGTCCCTCGTCTAGCAATCGATAAACCAGGGGGCACACTATCTTACGCCTCCATAGACATACACACCAGACGTGGTGCCATCCTTGTGAGACACACCCCCTAAAGTGGCCAAATGCGGAGTGCTCCCCTCCGACCTAGATTGGCATTGCCCATCCTCGATTTGCTCCCCCCCCCACGAGGTCAGGGTCCATCATTGTCGTCCTTCCTTTAGCACCCTCTTCCATCAAGATCGATCGCCATCACAAGTACATGATGCTCTTTAGAGCTCACGGCACCCATGGGCATACGTGACGGCTACGTTGCTCCAACATGGGCGAAGACCGGACTCCCACGACAGCAGCTACCTAGCCCAAAAAAAGAGTAGCAACACCAAGCTGTTGTATCCCCCAAGACCAAGCAAACTACCTTTCTTCCTACTCTCCATGTAGTGCAGTCCTCATCGCCACCTGAATATAGCTTGGTGTGCAACTCGGGGCCTCTTTACGATGCATGTTGCTGACCATGCTGTCTACTAAATGTTTGTCTGTTCCTCGATGTTCATTGATTTTTGATGACAAATGTCCAGTGAAGTGCGGTACATATTTGGGTCTGGTACATCATAGTTGTCTATAATCCTCTGTTCCTGCATGATGTAGTCCAACTGTTCAATGATTATGACACCATTATCATCACTAAATATATTGTTTGTGGTTCACTGTGTGAAGAAAATGGATCCGTTAACATTTTTCGTTGAGGGTTATTTTGCAATTGTTAGGGACTTCATTTGTAAATTATGAAAAATGATGTAGTTCATTTGTAATAGGCCTCGTGGTATGTTACTTACGTTTTTAGGAAAACCTGGAGGTAGATTCAAGCAATACACGACATTTGTGTTGCATTATACACTGTTGTTGATGTGCTTCTAAAACTGTGTGGTAGAGAACTACAAAAAAGGTAATTAAGATGTTCACTTTGTTTTTTGCTGATGCAGTTCACTTGGAAAACAATACTTGTAATTTACTGTTATCACCTTTGCACCTCTGTCTGATTAATGATCCTTTGGCAACCAAAGATCAAAACAACTATGCCATTCACTTCAATTTTTTTGGGGTTCACCCCCATGTGAACAGCTCTCACCTCGTAATAGGTCATCTGATGTTGTTCTGCTTATTGGGTCTAGCATTTTTTTATTGGGAAATTCAACTCGATATGCAAAGTTTCGCTTTGACAATATCTTTACGGTGAACTATCATTTTGACTCATTCCAACCAGCAGTTTCAAAATTTTGATGAAAGAACGCTCTATGCTACTCGATGGGTGTCATGCTATTTTAGAAAATACTTTAAAACTGTAATAAAGTTGAAAAGTGTTCCACACAATAAAGTTCACTCAAACCATAACTTTCCAATGGTACATCAAACGCCTCGTCCAATTTATAGTTCGTAAATTGTCGGCAAAATTGTATCAAAAAACTTCATTTAGTTCTCTCTTTTGACATTGCAGTTTGGTTGCCTATTGAATGCACTCCACTTGTCTATTTTCAATTCCGGCAAAATACCTTGTCGGCATTTTTGTATTTCAAAACTGATCTTAATCGGTAGGGAATTAGGAAGATTGGTTTACACGAAAAAATTGGCCTTGTCAATATCTTTCCTACGACATATCATCCGCATTGTTGCAACAAATAATTTCAAATTTTTTGCAAAAAATGCTGTGTATGCCACCTGATAGGTACCGTACCATTTTCAAAACACTCTCAGACTAAGGAATTTCAAACAGTGTTCTATATGATAAAACCACAAAAAATGTATACAATTTTTCTGTTGACATGGAAGTTCTATATCTCCCTGATGAAGGTTCAGAACTTGTTTATAGAAGAGACGACATATAGTAATGATATTCATCAGTCAGGGTGCAGAATAAGGTTTTTTGCACCCGAGGTTTTCTTACGCCATTTCGCTAAGAATGTACGTTTCTTATAGAAATAGTGAAATTCACATTAATTCACTATGCAATATCTGGCATAAGAAAACCAAAACTTGTGTCTTAAGACCACAAAAATTGCATATTACGTTATTTTATACTATATTTTTAGGTTTGTAATGTTACATAATGTGTTTTTTATGACCACCCAAAAACACAATATAAATAATGTAATATGTGAAATTATTTTCTCATTTGACTTCCAAACTAAACAAAAAGTTACGATACTAACAAAGCCACAAATGGCTTTGTGAACCATTTTTAGTTGCGCGGTTTATGTGGCACCATGTTGTAAACACACACACTATTGTGATATCTATGACTCGTGCATGCGGTGGAAAACTAGTTGTTGTGTACCCTGACATCGACCTATGGCCAACAAAGTGGACCTATTGAGAGAAAGGGCCAAGCGGCTGCTTCTAGAGATGAGTAGTGGAGGTGCCTGGATGGAGGTGGAGTAATCCATCTAACCAAATGACTTGATGGAGGCAAGGCTCAACAAGGTCAGGCTAGGGCTGTGTGCATAGGATTATAGAGAGAACGGGAGAGACACATAAGAAGGAGGAAGGGTCCATGATAACATTGGAAAAGTGCCCTATGTGGTAGGGGCAATGGGAAAATAGTTACTAGGGGTAGCATGGATTAGGAGCTCCGCACCACATGGCTAAGCCTAGGTTACTCACCTAGCACACAGACACTTCTACTTCACGCTAGTGGAGGACAAATCCTCTATTCGATGTGTCATGAAAAATTTTGGTGAATAATTTGAATGTAAACACAACATAACTAATGAACACATATCCCTAGAGATGCAATCAAAACCTACGAAAATCATATAATAACACAACAACTATCCAAGCAAGTCTATAAATCATGGCATATAAAAATATATGTAGAAAGATAGCTTACTAGATTAACTATGCTATGCCGAAGATAAAGCATATAAATATATATCATTTTCTATTCATTCTCATGAACAATTCAGGTTCATCTACAGGTTTTCATGGTCTTCAAAAACCAACACTCTCGTGGCCACTTCCTGGCTAGGATCCTAAGTTCATAACTTCACACAATATCCTATTTCATGATGAAAACATGACAAATGTAATCTTTCCAAGTTTAACTATCAGCATTATTATTAGGGAGTTTTATGCATCCTGAATCCACATCGGCCAAATAGCGTGACATAGAACAAATTTTTTCCATGACAGATAACATGGCTATTTGAATAGGTTTAGACTCTACAAACACTGCATACTTTACACACATTATGGAGCATTCCCTTCTTCCCTTTTCTTGGCACATTGCCAATCATGGGTGGACCATAGTTACTCCAAAATATATTTTCTGCCAATATGTCACCTTCATTACACCACTGATAGTCCTGGGCAATGCATTGGAAGAGAGATACTGGATCCTGCTGGCTCTATAACTCCTCTTATCCTCATCAGGATTCACACTTTTACGTCAATAAGCCAAATATCCATACCCTCACAAGTTAGACTCCTCGACCTAACCGAGATAGCACAATCTACTTGTCTCACCCATGGAGATGATTACAATATCAGGCATATTGATTTACTGAGTTATGACCTCCCCATTAAGACAAAGTGTGGTTGCACGTTATCCAGTTATGTTTGATGGCAATATGATTTGATCTAGCTAATGAATGAGGTTACTATGTTTAACCTGCATTCGTTATCATTGTACCAAGTGATATTTGATCCAACATATTCTCACGTTAATAATTTAAGATAAAAGGTTCATCAAGGTAATGGAATAGTATCCAAAGTCCATCTTAGCATAACATAACTGTCATAAGTGCATAACGAGGATAATAATTCTAGTATAATCAATAAAATAAAAGGTGGGGTGTATAAAACGGTGAAGATATACACCGGTTGTCGGGCTTAGCTGCATTACAAGAAAGTAAAAGAAGTAGGATTCCAACCTAGGAGTTAAATAACTACCAAAGGCTTAGGTTACACTTATGGGGCTCAATGGTAAAGGAATCGGTCCATACAAACCCGGGTGTTAAAATCAAACCCCGTCGGTTTGGGGCACAAATTAATGTAGCCAACCAACAAAGGTGTTTTAATAAAGTATATCTACGCTATAAAATTGTGGTAGAAAAGTCATCAACTATGGGGAACCATATTCTATGCAAGACGTCAGAGGGTAGGGGAGAGAAACAACAATACATTGTGTTGGACGAAGAAGGGGTGCGGGGAGTAAATAAATGTAAAAGTGATGTAAACTAAATCATGTGTTTAGGGTCACTTGGACTTTTCTTTCATTCATTGCAGTTGTTACTTTAGCATGTTTATTTGTTCACAAGTTCTATCATTAGGTTAGTTGAATCTTAGGACTCTGCACGTAGCACCCATAGTACACATAAACCACAAACACAATCACATGCATAAATAGCACAAAATAACATAGCCAAGCCACGAACATTCAAGAAAATCGATGAGCAATAATTTAAAACACTTGTTAGTTGGCCTATTTAGATGGAATGGTGTTGGGAAAAGGTGTTATTCTCTCACAAATAGGAATCATCAGAATAGCCCTTCTTCGAAAAAGTGTAAATATGAAAAAATAAAATAAGCGCCAAATTTATAATTTGGAAAAACTAAGGAAGTGGTTACAGTGGATCAGAATATAGTTCAAGTTATGTATGTTCATTCCTTTCAATTTCAAAGTGAAAGGGGGGCTTCAATTCTCGCCCTAACCAGCAAGCGCCTATAATATAACATTACAACTAGAATCCAGGTGGTGTCAGAAGCACACTTGAGGAAATATTCCTCAGTACATGGGAATACAAAAAAAGTCTTGATCACACCACCTTGAATTGAAAATAAATGAAAAATATTGCTATGGAATTGGCAAGGGAATGTGTATGCCTTCATTGTCTTAGGACACTACCGGACCGAGGTTTTCTCTAGGCAAAGGACAAGAGAAATGCAAATGCGCAACGGACACTTGCTAGGTTGAGGCGGCATGTCCCGTGTGCATTGCCCTGAGGCAGAGGTGGTTCTAGATATTTGAGGCACATTGACTGTGTTCTAACCCTACATTATCTTCCGGCCTCCACGGTGATGTAGCTGCTATGGTCCGATGGAAGGGGTGAGGATCGATGGGGAGGCCATCATCTCTAGAAGCTTGGCCATGAAGGTGATTCTCCTATTTCTTTCTAGCAAGGTTCATGGGCAAAATTGGGACACGATAACGTGTCTAGGGGGGTCGGGAGGCTAGTGCAGAAAGGAGATGAAGAATAGGCTAATGCAGCGTGGTATTAGTAGTGGCTATGGTGACGAGGAAAAACAAACACTATTGTAGGAAGGTTTACTAGCAACGAGGTGCTCTTCTACTTCACTAATGAGCGAGGCGCACATCATTTCATGCAACTGGTACGTGGTCACCAGTGATGAGCCGCATGTGCTCATTAGTGGTGTGCGACTACCACTGGTGAGAACATGTATTGATCATCATTGAACGAGTAGCCTACTTCAATTGGTATTGGTATTTCATGTAACATTGATACACACTTTGTTTTGATCATGGCATTATGTTTTTAGGAATTAAAATACACTTCATACTACCAACATTACAGAACTCAATTAAGCACTACATGAAACCCAACACAACTTTACATAAGTTGAATTGCAATTGAGTTCAACATAGTACTCACTATAGTCATTTATCAAATCCATTATATATACACATACACATTTCAGTCATATCACAATGCATGTGCATCTCATTAACCTCAAGGAGATGCATCTAAATGATGATCATTGTGTCTTGTATGTCCAACACCATCTACCAGTGTAGTCCTATGCAGCTGTCGACTGGTCGCTGTTTCTTCAATGTTCAAAAACATTCACTAGTGCAGTTACCTTTTTAGATTCCAATGATAAATGTTTCTTCCATGTCCAACAACATCCACCAATATATTCATATATTCTAAACCATTTCCAAGAGTAGTTTCTAGCTATATTAACCTCAATGAGAAGTGTTTGAATGGTAACCTCCAGTAGCCGCATCTTCTTCAAGAAGTTGTCAAGTGAATACGAGGAGGACTTGCATTCAATAAATGTAGGATATCTTGAACCTTCCATCTCTCTTCCTGTGTGGAGGAAGGTTTGCCTATCTTGGTACAATCGAAACCAAGTTACTGTCGAGCACACTCGAATGGGCCTCCAAAAATATTTTTTTACACAATTGAAAAGCATAAGTTGTAGCCTATGTTGAAGAAGCTCAGTATCATTCACTATTATTACGAGCCAATCAAGCAAATCATAATCATCCATGACATAGAAACATCATAAGGTAGTTGGTTCCCTTGCACCAGGAGGGCTCATGCTTCGAGAACAACACTTCATGCACCCATGGAGCAGTTGCATGTTGGTGCACTCGCGAGCACCACCAGGATCCCATGCAAAGTGAAAACTCTAGGCATGGTTTCTCACGAACAAGCGACCTTGTCGGGCATGACAAACCTTCTCACAAAGCATTTAATGTGGCACTGGAGCATGGCCCTCTGGTCATTAAATGCTAACCAGGTTATCTCTGGCAGCCCACCGCATGTTATGTAATTAATGATGACGTTTTTGAAGGGCCATAATGCAACTGACCATGCGATAAGGGGGATAGCGTATCAAGATGATCAGGCTACACATGGCCACTTTTTCACTAACGTCCTGAAAGCCCTACAGCTTCCACAAACTACCAAAGGCTTCCATGTGGGGACGGTAAGACTATCATGACAAGAGCATCCCTCCCAGAGGTTCTTACGATTCAGGCAATGATCATTTGACTGCCTAGCGAGCCTGAGTCAGGCACATGGGATACGAAGATCAAAGTAGCTTTTATATTTTACATAAGAGACAGATGTGGAAAGCCCCCTGACTACGTATAAGGGGAGGACCATGGCCATTAGAAGAGTGGAACCAAGAAGCAATCGATAAAACCCTTAGAAAATAACTACAGAGCAAAAGGTGAGAAGGGTGCTTGGGTTAGCTAGTAACCGACCTAAACATCGCCCAAGTTGGCTGCAAGCACTAAACTTGATATTGTAGATCATTATTCCATCATCCATGAAACACACATAAAGCATGAGTAGGGTATTACACCTACACGTGGGCTGAATCTAGGTAATTGTTTGTGTCCTTCCATGTGCTGTCCGGCATTAAACACCTCTCCGTTTAGCATCCCACATCCACCCGCTACTTAAACATGGCCAACCATTGGTAAAGAACAACACCACACCTCCGCTCTCCATCTACTCCTTGTACCACACCCGTCATCGCTTCCAACTCCAAAGTCTTCTGGGATAGTCTCTCCAGCGAGAAGAAGGAGCTCTCTGATATTGCAGCTGCCTTGGTTGCCTAGCAAGCTAGTCAGATACAAGCTGGCTTGCCGGCAAGCCCTCCGGAGCAGGTTTCACTATGACCAGCATCGTCAGTCCACCCTTGCCCGTCCAGCCTGGCTAACACCATCTCTCGGAAAACTACCACGAGCAATGACGACAACGTGTCCGAAAGGCGGAGAAAGAAGCCATATTCACAGACGTTGATGCAACGGTGAATAGATTTGACTATGGCAGTGACAACGACATCGCCAATAATGCATCGGCCATGCCCTGGAGCCATGATGATGAAGGTGGCATATCAGCGGCCACCGCTGATAACGAAGAAAAGTAGAACATGGGAGGAGGCCGCCACTTGGGTCCCCTGAAGGCCACCTCCACCGGCTCGCCGGTTTGCATAATTAGAGACATGCCCATTTTGCGGAGGCGTAAGCCATGATGACCATGTTCCCCATCCCAAAAACCAACATTCATCTGTCCTTTGTGGTAGTGGTGGGAGGATACTCTTCCCCTCATGCTAAATCATATCCATCCGGGGCTAACAGCAATATAATGAGCGTGATACTGGACATAGGGAAGACGTGGCGTGGCAATCCAGATCTGCCATGGCTGGCATTGGACTAGATGTAGCCTAGTTCGTATAGTTTAGTTAAAATATGTCCTAAAAGTAAATGTTGTCGTCCATTTATATGAAAATCATCTAGTTTGCATGTAATCCGCCTGGTGAGTTAAAACCTGGCTTGAAATGTATGCATATAACTTTTGATGGCCAACTCTCGCAATGTCTACGGACTGGGCCCTAGTTCGCGGACAAATGCAGTTTCTAGTTTGTGGGTCATGGTTGGAGATGACCTTAGTTCTTAGGAAGCTCGAAAATCCATGATTTTTTTAGCCTCTGACTAAACAACTAAAAGCAGGATCTCCCTAATCCTTGATCTAGACAATCGGACATCAACATCTATCTCCATATCAAACTTAGAACTTTTAACACCTAAACTGTCGACACTTTTTTGTTCAGTATTACAAAATTATAATATCGTCAGGCTTGTCACATTTTGGTGATGCTATACAGAGCATTTCTTAATATTTTAGACGGCACACCAAAACATCATAATAGTGATCACATGTGATACATGTTCCTCTCTAATCTCCCTATTTACAATAGAATAGTAAAACAATTAGTTCAGGTTTAATCTTATAGCTTACTAATATGATTTTAACTTAAAAAATAAGACTTCTCCAACTTCCACCATTATGTATAAATTATCCACTAATAGTAATATAAATGGACGTGAGAGGCGAAAAGGTAAGAGGGACAAATTATTGATCTTGACTTCTTAGATGATAGCGAACATAAAAATGAAACATACAATATTGGATCCTAAAATTGTACCATATAGAAACATCCAACACATATTCCATTGGTTAATACTCCCGGCGTCCCATAATATAAGAGCATTTCTCATTATACACTAGTGTAAAACGCTCCTATATTATGGGATGGAGGGAGTAGTATCTAAGTGTAACATTTCACATTGTACTAATAACAAGATATTGGTTAGTGCATTGCTAATTTTAATTAGTAAATATATAGAACATCCCAAACATATAACAACATTTATCACATAACTATTGGCTCAGTTCCGACACCGAGTACTTTCCGACCACAGACGATAACCGACGACGAATGACGCGACACTAGCTGTCTTGGTTCCTGCCCCAAGCGGCTCGATCCACAGGTAAAAAGCTGGCCTCTCAATACGCACGTACACAACAACCAGGATCCGATCGATCCGGCCGAAAACA
The DNA here is from genome assembly GCF_003073215.2 of Triticum urartu. Lineage (NCBI taxonomy): Eukaryota > Viridiplantae > Streptophyta > Magnoliopsida > Poales > Poaceae > Triticum > Triticum urartu. Next base: position 203,066,934 of record NC_053022.1, on the reverse strand, counting down.
ATAACAGAAGCACGCACACACATTAGATTGATTGCCACAGGCACATAACATGCCTGGTTGCTTTGTATTGATCTCCGTGGTTCGGTTACAAAGCCTAGGGGTACATGTATATTTATATACGCTGCTAGCACCTAACTAAGTAGGATACGGCCATAAATTCTAAGCCTACTCGGACTAGTACTGCTAGCCGTGTTTAACTCTAACATTCACCCCCCTAAACAAGACGTCGTCACGTCACTGCATCGACACCGATCCTTCTCCGTATCTCCAAGAACTTTTCTCGATACAAAGCCTTGGTTAGGATGTTTGCCATCTGATCGCCGGTGCAAACGTCGTTGACCTTTATCTTACCTTCTTCCACGCAGTTTTTCATGTAGTCATACACCGTATCAATGTGCTTGCCCCTATCACGCAGCACTGGATCCTCGCGTATAAAACTTTCAGACTTGCTATCAACATTGAGCACCACTTTTTCCGGATCTCGACCCATGAGATCACCGTGTAGCCTTCCTAGCCACACACCTTGACATGCTGCAGTGGCCACTGCAATATACTCTATTGCATCAACTGCAGGTGCTTTACTATTCCTGCTTAGCTCAAGATGAGGTTTCATTGGAGCGTTAATTAGCTTGCAATATTTCATGCCACAACTTTCAAGTATCTTCCTTGTGTATGCATTCTGGAATAGTGTGAACCCTTCTGGCTTTTGATGTACCTCTATCCCGGGGTAGTAGCTCAAAAGACCGAGATCGTCCATCTTGAAAAGCTCTTTCATCTGTATCTTGAACTTTGCAATCACCTCTTCGTCTGTTCCCGTAATTAATAGGTCATCGGCATAGACGCCAACTAGTAGACGATCCATTCCTTCACCTCTCTTGTACGTTGCATGCTCTAGTGGGGCTTTCTCAAATCTAAGAGAAATCAATGTCCGATCATGTTTGATGTTCCACTCCCGAGGTCCTTGCCATAGCCGATACAAGATTTTGTACAACTTCAGTACCTTGTGCTCTTCTCCCTCTTTGATGAAGCCGAGTGACTGATTCACATACACATCTTTTTCTAACTCACCGTTCAAAAATGCAGGTTTTACATCCATGTGATGCACTTTCCATGATTTCTGAGCCGCGAGAGCGATGAGTAATCTCACTGACTCCATCTTTGAAATGGAAATGAATACTTCTTCGAAGTCCATACTTTCCCCTTGCACATACTCTTTGGCCACAAACCTTGCTTTGTGCTTCATGCACCCTTCAACATCTTTCTTGACCTTAAATTCCCACTTGAGTTTTATAGCTTTTTCATTGTTGGGAAGATCCACAGGCTCCCATGCATTGTTGTCATGGATCAATTCCAACTCCTCTTCCATAGCATGACGCCAACACTCCTCCGTATTTGCGTCTTCAAAAATTTCCGGTTCCTCGATGTGCAAACATTGTTGCCCTTTACTCTTCAACTTCATCGAGTTCATTTGAAGCGCTTCCTTTGGAGAGAGATTCAACACGCATCGTCCGTACGCTATTGAAGAAGAAACACTTGCTTCTGAACTTGCCAAAGTTTTTGTTTCTAATGATTCTAACGCTCCAAAACTGCCTCCTTTGGCTGGGCTCTTTTCCAGCCCATCACGTGGGCATTGCACCACTTCTCTCCTTGCTGGACCACAACGTGGTGGTGTAATCCATTCTTCTGGCCCATGTGTGGTAGCACATGACCATGCAACATCTGAATCTGTGGCACCCCGGCTTAGAGCGACCGGTTTACCATGCATTGCCAGCCCAGAGACCATGTCTTCTGGCAACACACAACATCTTGGTACAGAAAAACAACCGCTTTATTGACGCTAGTGGAACAGAGTCACATTACAACAGCTATCGAGGCCAAGCGGCACACTCGGTGCGGCTGAACAACATGTACATTATTTAGTGAACATAAAGGGGCCTCGATCCAAACAACTACGTGGTAGCGGAATAACATCGTGGCGGAAGCTCCATATCACAGGGACACCGATGTGGACACGATCTAGACTCGAACCGCGCTCCTTTCCAATGATACTTTCCTGAAATCTGGCATGACTCGCTAGGTCAGTACATTGAATGTACTTGCAAGCTCACAACAGGCACAATCATAATGTCAAACAATATCATGATATTTAACCAATTATTAATAACGCAACACTATATGTCAACATGATGTGATCATGCTCGAACGTCCCTCGAGACAGCTTACCAACTTTGATCATCTCTAGATCACAAACACACCACCAAAGTGGTCTTTCTCAAGAACAACTCGTGATCCTTATGGCGATCACAATCACGACCATCATTTGGTCCCAAATGCCTCGATGGCCTTTCTGCCATACATCAACAATGCAAAGTTCATAGCTTAGTGTGCAATTTTTAATAAACATTGACTCATGGTGGGACCTACTACGAGGTGTCCGTGACCGTGGACTCGGCTATCGATAGATTACACACTCTACAGAGGTAGCACACTATACCCACACCACGGAACCCATGGCCTCGTACTCCCATTCAGGTGAACCAACGGCATTCCGACAAAACCCCTCCATTGCCACAGCACTCTCCCGGTCACTCCGACCCAAATCCCCAACGGGCTGGTCCTGGGTGGCCCCGTGTCTACCAAAGACTCCCCGACCACCGTCGTGGTCAAAACACTCCCACTCGGGGACTCGGTACCATAATCTCATCAACGAGCACACAAGATTATGTCTGCTTACCGGGCTAGGGCAAGCATGACCTAACCTTCCCTAGATGGAGGCACCGACCAGAGGCCGTGTCAATGGACCGAATCAAGGCCTTCCCACAAAGGCAAATGTGGTTGCACTGGAAAGAAACTCGATTCAGCGGCACCATGACCTAGTCAACGGTATATTCAAGTTGAGTTATATTCGGGTTTAACTTTAAACTAAAAATAACCGGTGTCATAGCATGCCATGGAATGCAAAACAACACATGCATCATATAATGATAAAAATGACCGATGTCATCCTTATACACACCAAACATAACGTCAACAACTCAAATACTCTACTTGCTCAAATGACTCACAACTTAACCAAAATATTTTGCAACAAGTTTTATTGATTTCTTATGCAAGAAAGTAACTCCGATAAATTTCTCGTATGCTTGTCAAAAAGATTTCACTATCAACAACTCTTACTTTCTTTATCACTAAGTTGGGTTCAAACATTCCGCAAGACAAGTAATATGATTAAACAAGTATTTAACAAAACATTTTCTAACAATTTTTTATCAATCTAAGAGGGCAAAAACATAGCTTTAAATAATTGCTAATATGCATAACAAAATTATTTCTAACATCACCTCAAATAAATCTTAACTTGCTTTATCCACTAAACTAGTTTCAACCATTCTGTAAATCAAGCATAACAACTAACCAATATTTAATAGAATATAAATAACTCAATAATTATTTAAATGCATGGATTAATCATTTCATTCAAGTAAGAAAATCACAAATATTGAAATGGCATCATGAAAATGTTGTTGTGGCTTGCCTTAGTGCAGATGAGGTTCACAAGCCTCCTGGTGATCCTCAAGACAAGCCTCACCTTCTGAAAATAATTTTAAACACAAAAAGAAAATATCAAGAACACTTCTGAAAATCACCAGAAATTCTAGACAGCTCAGAAAAATATCATCTTTGGTGAGATGCTAGATTTCTTATCAAAGAACACAATGCAAAAAGAATCAATTCATTTGGACTTATGGTTGAAGAGTTATAGCTGTTTGAAGTGTTTTGTAAATTCAAATGAATTTGAATAAAAGAAATACACTGGGGGGTGACGTCGAAGGCGTAAAGCCCAGGGGCGCCACCACTCGTACCGCTTGGCGCGCGTACAGAGTGGCGACTAGCGGGCCTTGCTAGTCAGGTGGGGGAAGAGGGAGAAGGAAACAGAGGGGGTCGCGGCTTCGCCGGAGCTCTCGCTGGCGACAAGGGCTCCTTGGCCCAAACGAGATGGAGGGATGGAAAGAGGGGGTTGAGGCGCACCTGCCCATACCCGTAGCGTAGCTAGGGGCGGTCGGACGGCGTCGGAATCAACCTCGCAAGCGGAGGCAGAACGTGGAGGTCACCGGAGTTGAGGAAGACGGCGAGCAGAGGCCACTCCAGGGGCTCCAAGCGGGCGAGACGGCTTCACCGGAGAGAGGAAGAGGCCTTGGAGGGGTCGCCCAGGCCTGGGAGGGGCTGGAGCTACTGCAGCGACCAGAGGGGACCGCCGGCGAGCTCGAGCTCGGGCACGGCGGCCCGAGGCATGCCAGGCCAGGCTCCGGCTTCCTACTCGATCGTGGGGTGTGTGTGAGTGCTGGATGGTGCTCGAGGAGGCTGGGGAGGGCTCTATATATAGGCGGGCGGCGAGGGTGCTTCGGGCTCCGCCGGTGGACACCTGTCCACAGCGCCCGGCGACGAGCGGCGTTAGTGAGAGGGGGAGAAGGCGATGGAGGTCACGCGGCCACTGTGGGCGGGCGGAGACGAGCACAGGATCAAGAGGATGGCGACGAGTACAGTGCGCTCGACACTGTTGGGCTGGCCGGACCTTGCCCGTGGTCGCTGCGGCGAGCTCCGGTGTCGGCGAGTGCCAGGGAGGAGTTAAGAGTATTGAGACGATGATGGTGGCGAGGTTTGGCATGGTTGGGTAGGCGGGGAAGCGAGCAACAGAGGCTCGGGCGCGTCATAGAGCGCGTCGGCTGCATGCCAGCACGCCTGGACGAACACGGTCACCGCGTGAACTATGACATCAGGTCGATCTAAGCATAAACTCAATGTCTGGCATGTTGTTCGTGGTAGTTTTGGGTGTTACCACGATTTGGTTTGGATCCAGGTGCAGTAGAGAAGTTTTCACACACCAAGTAAGTTTCTGGTCAGTAACTTTGTGATGTTACTGTGGTCAAATGCCTTGGAGTTTGAAGTTGTGCTTTGGAGGCTAGTGATAAGTTACTAAGGTAAAGATGCATAAGAAAGTTCAGGTCAAGTGGAGCAAGTAAAATGGTAGTTGCTGTAGAAACCACCATTTCTGTCCAGAACAGAAAAGATTTTCTGTAGCAAAAATATTCCAAAAAGTGCTCAAATATTTTTGCTCAGGAAGGTGCACTAGGGTTCACAGAATATTTGTGAATTTTCTCAGATTTTTCTGAGCCATAAAAATTGGGGTTGCTTTGAAGCAAACTGATCTGGCTTAGGATTTTTGAAAGAAAATGAATATTTTTCTTTTAAGAAAAATATTCCAAAGATTATTTTTGGGTTGGTCAGAAGTGAAATGATGATTTAGGAGGGAAGTGAAGCACTTGGGTGAAAGCCAAGGATGCCCAAGTTTTTAAGTCCATATGAAAAGATTGAAAAACTCCAAGTTTCAAAAAAATTCAGATGAAAAATCAAGCAAATAAGAAAGGGCAAAACCCAGGCTGTCACAGAATCTTTGTTGCTTCCTTGAGCCGTGGCAGCTAGAACTACTGGCCTTGCTTGCGTGGTTTCTGAGACGCCTCCCTCTGGCCGAGCGTTGTTGATTTCTAGCGCTCCTGCCGAGCTACAACTAATATACAACCACTGGGTTACATCAAAAAAGGAGAGGAGCACAAGGTGTTGAAACTACACAAGGCATTGTACGGGCTATGCCGAGCTGCTCGGGCGTGGAACATCAAGCTTGATCGTACACTAGTTTCTCTTGGTTTTGAGAAACGTCCACTGGAGCATGCTATGTACAAGCGAGGTAAAGGCAAGGATCGTCTGCTAGTGGGCATCTATGTTGATGATCTCTCGATAACTGGAGCAGATGAGGAGGAGATTGCTAGATTCAAGCTACAAATGAAGGAGCTTTTCAAGATGAGTGATCTAGGGCTCTTGACATACTATCTCGGGATCGAGGTACATAAAAAGCCGGAGGGAATCACACTATGCCAGGAGGCATATGCAAAGAAGATTCTTGAAAGCTGTAGCATGGAGGACTGCAATCCAAGTCATGTTCCAATGGAGCCTCGACTTAAACTTAGCAAGACGAGCCAAGAACCTGCGGTTGATGCAACGGAGTATAGAAGTGTGGTCAGAAGCCTAAGGTATCTTGTGAATACACGACCGGACTTGGCCTATTCCGTTGGCGTAGTGAGTCGCTTCATGGAAGCACCCATGACAGAACATTGGGCAGCTGTGAAACAAATACTCAGGTACATCAAAGGGAGAACTAACTTCGGTTGTGTCTATTTGAGAGAGAAGCGGAATGAGATGGTGGAGCAACTTGGCTACAGTGATAGCGACTTGGCAGGAGATATTGACGATCGTAAAAGTACCTCGGGCGTGGCATATTTCTTGGGAAGAAGCATAGTGAGTTGGCTATCACAAAAGTAGAAGGTGGTCGCATTATCATCCTGTGAAGCGGAGTATATTGTAGCTGCAACCGCGGCAGGACAAGGTGTGTGGCTAGAAAGGCTACTCGGTGACCTCACTGACAAGGAACCGGAAGGAGTGGTGCCCTACGTTGACAACAAGTCCACGATTGCTCTATGTAAGAATCCAGTGCATCATGATAGAAGTAAGCACATTGATATAAGGTATCACTACATATGGGATTGCGTGGAAGAAGGCAAGATTGAAGTCAACTACATTTGCACCGATGATCAGCTTGCAGATATTCTGACCAAGTCTTTGGGGCGATAGAAGTTCATAGAGATGTGGGGAAGGATCCGCGTCCAAGCTGTGAAGTGAGGACATCGTGGTTGGGGGGTGATTGTTGGAGTCAACCACGGCTAGGTAGTCCAGTCCGGTATGGACTTGGTGCAATCATCCAAGTAGGATTTAGATAGGCTAGTTTAGCTTCTTTAAATACCTATGTACCCGATCAAAGCAATACAAATCGCAGGACCGACATGGCCCTGTTAGCCATCATATCGACTGTGTGCTCATGTGCCTGTTACGCCGAGTTGTGCTGGTGCGTTCTAGCCGGAATCAATCCAGCTGCTTGCTTGCTTGCTTACTTGTACATCTACGTAGTTAACATGCGTCCGTCTGCAAAAGTAACTCAGCCGGTCTGACAACTACAAGTGTGCTCTAGACGGAAAGCACTCGTCTACAAGCAACGTATAGGGGATCTGTGCCAACAATAACAACATGCACTACCGTATGCATTCACAACATATATAACATATATTAACATTAAATACCACAAGATGCATTTCGGTTTCACATTACTAAGACTAACATTACTAAAATTCAACACATAGAGCAACATCAAACATATGAATCTAGATCCACCAAATAACAAACAACTATGCAAACTATTGCATTTAGTAAGCTACCTTATAGATGCTTTGGCTAGACTCTAGGAAGTTGATTCCCACAATTTCCAGAGAAGGTTCTGGCATTGGCTACTCTAGCAGAAGATGCCACCAAGCACGATGGCAATGCCTTGCATCATGTTGTGGCCAAGCACGCCCCCACAATAGATCTATGTGAGGTAGGACACCCCAAAGCACCATGTGGGCCCACCAACACTGCCGTTTGAAGCTGCAGCTAGAGGAGATATGAATTATGACAACCACACCTGACCATTGCAAGGGTAAAAACATAAAAAAGTAAAGTCCAAGTGACATATGAGACAAAAAGGAAATCCTATTTCGGTAAGACTTGATCTGAATCGTAGTTCAGACCCAAGTCAGTTTAGTGAGGGCGACTATGGAAGTCACCGAATCGGCTCAGTCTATCTTGTCCTGATCTTCTTTTGTCGCCTGAACCGAACCTATTTTGAAAGAAGTTAATTTATCTCATGGTAGTCTCCCTTAGTCCCTTTGTGAAGCATTCATTATTCGGTCCTTCTCAACTACCATTGGTCAAAATCGAGGCCATGCACTAAACTCAAATCTCACCATATTGGTCGACTAGTGATGGAGTGGGAGGAAGGGATAGAGTGGTGTAAGGTAATGCTGATGGTTTTCGAGAGAGTGGTGGAGGGAGGCACCATGAGAGCTAAGTACTTGGTGAATTTTTCCCAGTTATCACAATTTGCCACATTTATGTGTAGCTTCCAGTAACAAGTAGGTGTTCACGCTCATCACTAGTACGTATGATGTAAATTGAGCAAAAGGATAAAATAATTAGGGTTAGGGAGCTCCAGATTTTTACCAAAACTTATATTTCACTATTATATACTCTCTACATTTCATAATGTAGTGCATATAATTGCTTTAAAAATGAAACTTTACAAACTTGACCAAGTTTATATAGAAATATGAAACTACATCTTATGGTGAATCTGATGATATATATTTGTCATTCTAGATGTAAATGTTTTTCTTCACAAACTTGGTCAAAGCTTTTGAAGTTTGATTTTTCAAAAAATCCATGTGACCTACATTATGGAACTGATGGAGCAGTAATATACCTTAATTTCCATCTCTTTTATGTAATAATTTGGATTTTTGAGGTAGCTACTTAAGGAAGCATATGAAGTGCATTTAACTATTAATCAAGAGGCTCCAACAATTTTGTATATTGAAAATAAAATATTGCACCATATTTTATTATGGTCCACTTGCTATTTTAAACCATTAAATGGATTTCTTGGTTATTAATGGATATAACTCAATTTAGAACAACAAGTATAGGAGAATGCCTAAAATCTGATAGAACTTTCATATTTCATTTATTGAGTAGCTTTGTAGGTCTTATCTCTGAAATGCTTGTGAACATCAAACATTAAGGCATGAAAACAAAAATATTTAGTTGGAGGTTATTTGTATTTTATTGAAAAAACTATAAATGAAATATGAAAAATATGAGACTTGGAATGGTGTGATCATATGACCTCAAAAGGCTGTGTTAAAAAGTTTCGATAAAGTTGGGATGTGCATTGTTTAGTAACTGGAGCATCTCCAAGTGAAGAAATCGTAGATTTGAAAGGGAATGTTTGAGGTTTGAAGGTGAAATCACAAGTGCCTCATTATTTGAGCTTATAATTTGGAATACAACTTGATATTACAATATTATATAGTAACTAGCAAACATGTTCGTGCGTTGCAATGGGTAAAAGAAAAACACATGTACCTAACCCAATAAGGCGATTAAGTTGGGTAACGCCAGGGTTTTCCCAGTCACGACGTTGTAAAACGACGGCCAGTGAATTGTAATACGACTCACTATAGGGCGAATTCGAGCTCGGTACCCGGGGATCGAAACACGTCAGAATGTGTTCAATTCCAAGACGATGAACTTGACACAGCTCTCACTGAACAGCGCTGTAAAAAATGTTTAAAACTTTAAAAACTAATTTGTAGTAACAGATTGATGCTTGAACCAGTGGCAGAGGAGCGGGAGGAAAGAGAGAGCTTGCACGGGCAAGAACTTCACAAAGTTACATAGGGAACACCTTTTTCTTTTATTATGTGAACACTGTAATTTGGTTATTCAAAAAAATGAAAACTAATATGTTAGCATTTTCAAATTAGTGCATGTTGCCAATATAGTTTTGTTTTAGATTTCTTATATTTTCTCATTGGATATTTAGATAGACATCATATGTTATACCTGAATCACCCACTATTTGTCCCAGAAGATTCCGTATATATCATTCAGGATATTTCATACCACCAAATGCCACCTGAAATTTGCAATTATTCAAAATTTCATTAGGTGCATATTTTCCACTTCCATAATATATCAGTTGTTTTGTGGTGAACATATGCAGCAAATTCCAGTCCAAATAACAATTGGTTTCTTTTTCCATATAATCATATAGAAAGGAAAAATCATATAATTTTGGCTAAACACACGTCATAACCATAGCTCATTATTTATTTACTTATTTTTTTAATCCAAATGACTCTTTTATTTCTGAAAAGAAGTTTTTCTGTAGGAATAATTAGCTGGGATTTATGCCAACGCGCTCATGCAGAGATGTAACACATGTTCTCTCGCATCGCACACCTCACTCTTAGCCACCAAAAAACCTAGCTCTGGCCCTTCGGGGACATCCAATAAAAAACCTCGCCCTCAGCTACCCTTTCTCCTCTCCCTCACCTCTTCAAAATTGCTGCTAGCCAAAGAATCCAGTCTGCTACAAAATTGTGCATCTAGTTAATGAATAAAGAACAAAACGCAACGTGCAGGAAGGTTGAAAATTGTAGCAGTCCGGTAGGCACCCAATATTTAGGCAATGGAATGAACATATATAACATATGAGTGTGCAAACACACATATACCTGAGTGTTTCTCGTGCTGAGCGGTCAGACCATAAGGAGGTAGACATAGACCATGGGAAAGCACGGTCACTGTCTAAGATGAACGGCAAGAAGAGTAGCCGCTGCTGCACTGGCAAGGCGGCGACTGCCGTCTAGGTGCTCTGCGGTCTCTGCAGCATACTTCCACCCAGCATATTAGCACACGCACGCACGATATTGGCGCGGAGCATGGAAGTAATCAGGTCGACATAGACTGTGATGGAAGTGGAACACTGTCGCAGTGGAAGATGGACAACGAGCAGAGGAGCCGCTGGCGTTTTGATTTTCGGTTTGAGATTTTTTTCGCCCCTGGCTGAGATGGCCGAATTTCGGCCATTTTCAAAAAAAATTGCCAAGTTTGATCAATTTCGGCGAAAGATAGATTTCGCCCCAGGCCCAGATGGCCGAAATTCGGCCGAAATCCGTTTTTTTGGCCGAAATTCAAAACACAGGGCACTGTTGTTCTAGCAAGATAGTTGGCGCCATGTATACAGCCTGCGGTCTCTACGGCGTACTTCCGCCCATCAACTACACTGGCAAGCCGGCTCCTAATCTTGTTCTTAATTGATGGTCCTAACGTTCAATCCTAGCATATTAGTGCATGCATGCATGACCGGCCAATGTTGTCGAGAGTCTGGGTCTTGCTCGAGATCATCTACTCGTCCCACGTCTTATATCATTAAAGAGGGAAGACCGGGACACCTTCATCCGCAGAGGACATGCAGCGCCATGATTCATTACGACCGTAGTTGCCATGAGTTTGATCGGTGCTGATGCATACGTATAGCCCTTCTGTTGAATGAAATACCTCCAGTGATTATACCATATTCCATAGGAATGTTTAAGTTGATATAGTAACTTTTTAGTTGAACACTACATACACCCTTATTTCCTCTATCTTGGTTTGGAACATGGATACCTTCGGGTAACTTCATAAATCTACGTGATACATAAAATAATCCAAAAAGTTATGGGATCATGGAAAAAGTTATAATGACATGCGGATTCATTTTTGAGAAACAAATTTGAATTAATATCTCTGTAGGATAGATGAAAGACTGCTGGATGTAGGCCTGGTGATGAGTTGGTGGAGATGTTGTACTGATAACATGTTCCACAACCTCTTCCACTGAGTCTGGTCCAAGGGTTGCAGAGCAAGAGTCAAGTAGATGTAGATGAATTAGTCAATCAACTCCATTGTACAGAAAGTAAAATTGACAAAGTGAATAGGGGCAGAGTTCTCTTTATTAATGATTTTTGATTGCACTTATAATGATTGATGGGTCCACAATGGGCTAGTGGGCTGCTCCTCCAGAGGCCCAAGTTTTCCAACATACCTATAAAGAATGGGGATTTAGAGTCCACCATGATGAACATATGTGCAGTAGTGATACCATATTATTCCCTCTAGGGTGCGAGGTTAGTATATATATATATACCGTGAAGCAACTAAAATAATATGGTACATTGGTAAAACATTATTCGTACTATGAAGCAACTAAAATATTTATTTTGTAATAAGTCAACAACATATTCGATTGAAAAAGATGTTAATACACAAAATGAAAAATATGCACTCCTTCTATAAATGTTATTAGTTACTTGGAAGATTTATTATCGAAAGATACAGACTTATTTGTGAGATGTCATATTCTAGACTCACAAATTGTTTGACATCGTTGAAATTGTGGTGATTGTTGAGCTATTATATTTTTATGCTTTATTTCGTAAATAAATTTCACTTTGATGGTCCCAAGATTTTTTTTTGTGGTGGCAAAAGGAGAATGTATTTGAAAACATTTCAATATGTAACGTTCTACAATATTGTCTTATTCACTAGTAGTTCTATTTTGCTTCGTCACACAGCGAGTTACATAACTGACTGCACCCCATAGAGGTTAAATGAACATTATGCTTCTGCTAGATTGATAGCTCTTATGTTTAATACGTTGTACATCGATGCTGGTTTAAGAAGTCCAAGTTCTATTTGATCCAGTTGATCGTGAAAATGGAAAATAATTGATACAATGGATGATAATATAAGTTCACCGTGGAACAAGAATTGTTCAAAGGAATAATAATCTAAGTTGAAAACATTGTAGCTCAAATTGAATCACGCGCTAATTGTCCTATTTATTCACAATTACTCTAATTATATTCAACAACGAACTTCCCGTTTACAATATCTTGATATTTCATTTGTTAATACATATTTCACGATACTTCCCATGGATGTATTAGTAGGTGTCATGTGTACCAACTAGCACAATTGGCTCATCTACAAAAAATCCAGGCAACTTGGCTCAAGTGGCATGCCGTTAAATGAAGAAAAGAGTATTATGTATCATATAATGATAATGTATCACGATAAATGATGATATACTGTGTTTCATGAAAAATAATAAATGAGACGATCTGAAATATTAACTTCTGATACTATGCAACAATGATTATATATATCACAGAATAAATAAGGCATGCAGTATGAGGGTAGTCCCCGCACACTATATCTTAAGTTGTATATAATCTCCTTTATGTTTAGCTATAGCAGTTCTAGTGAACTATATCTCAGTGTTGTATCCAAACAACCATTACTTAATGCTTTTGGTGAGAGACAAGTTAAAAGATGTCTTGCATTAGGTTCTAAGATAACTATTTAGATTAAGATAAAATTGGTCTCTCTTTTCTTATTACATATAGTGCCACATGAGAATTTTACCTACGAAATCATGTTAATAAGCATGCCCTAATACTCCCCACTATGTGTAGAGTTACCCTCCCTAATTGTATACATCAATGTACATTCACATGATTTATATTGTGAAAAAATATGAATTACACATGCATGATTATTGATGTTTTCCAATACCATGATGTAGTCCTTTGTGCATTTTCCCAATGTTTTTTGCCTTTACAGATGTTCTAATACGTTGGATATTGATGGATTTTTGTGACATTTTTAGATGCACGAGTATGACTCTTATAACAATAATCATTCACCCTATAAGCATATTTATTCTGATTACAACTAGATGTAAATTTGGAACTTCAAATAGGTTAAATATATTATACAAACTCAATAAAAAAATTCAAAGAAACAACAATTGTATATAGCCATGTATATCCCTTATAGAAAACACAAGTGAGCTACTTGGGATAATGATAGATATAATCATGTGCCTACAGGTTCTTCTTTGACTTTTCTACAACATTTATTGGTGTGGGAATGATTTGCCCACCTATGGTAAATATTACATTGCTAGTCGGAGGCATCACATCATGGGGTTTTTTGTTCCCTTTTCTCGAAACAAAAAGTGGGCAATGGTATCACACTAGTAATCCAACAAGTTTAGTTGGATCAAATGGATACAAGGTATGTACTAAAGAATTTAATTGTTGGTTGGAATTTCATCTAATTTAATTTTTTACCAAGATACTACTTCTATACGAAAAAAATTGCACTTTATAAAATACTATCTAAGTTTATTTGTATCTATGGAGTCTGATTACTACATCTATATTGCGGGCTATAATCACATTTCCCAGTCCGATCAAACAAAATTCGATGCAATTATTGTAGAATATCTAAATATACTTTGTTTGATCTTTAATGAAAGAGCATCGATTTATCATGGTTATCCCCAAAATACATGGCGGTGGAGCTAGTGTGGACAAATATATCCTCGCAATCTCTTAGTTTCAACTTTACAAACAACTGTTATAGCTCGCTGAACTGTCTAGGATAGTTTTATTTTCCTCCCACACCCTTTTATAGACTCATGTACATTACTAAAGTTTTTTTATAAAAAATACAAGACAAATCTATTAATGTTGTCCTAACCATTTTTTATGAACTCGGCTTGGCACATTAAATTTTGGAAGTAACTTCTCTTAGCAAGTAGTCCCAAATATTAGAAAATTTCTCCCTCTTTTGTGAGACATCTGCAAGAACAGGTAAAATAAAAGGATTTGTTTAAACCTACAATTAATTACTGATTTTACGCATTGAGATATCGGATAACAATCTTTAGCTGACCTTACTTAGCATATTAATTATTAATCTATTTCACTTCGTAGTCCTCCATATAGGCCAACTCTACCTTATCTATTATCATTTACCATGAAGGGCGGAAGATTATTTTTGTAGAGTCAAAAGTTGAGTGCAAGTTGTTTTCACGAAAATAAAATAAACAAAAATACGCGCTACGTGATACTTCCCACAAGTGTTATATACGATAGCATTCAAGCCCTGTCTCTAGTTGTTAATTGTTACCAAAATCTAGCCTTTTTAGGGAACATCTAAAAGTGAAAAATACAAGTAAAATATACATTGACAACAACACAATTTGATTATACCCGACCTTTTTATTGTGGTAGTCTAAGAATATTTCATACCTTTTTCATTTTGGCTAAATAACTTGGACGAATAGAATTCCCACTTTAGTAACCGTTTCACTCATAACCATAATGCAGTTCTTCTTCACAATAATACTCAAAGTCATAGTGTGTTAACTCATTGTTTGTTGGATTTATTGGCATGTCTATTTACAACTTTTCTTTTGATTCTTTGAATTGTTAACTTTTGAAGGACGAAATAGTCTCCAACAATTAGGCGAAGTTTCAGTCAAATTACAACCACCAGACCTAACAAATTTTCACTTGATCCTTTGAAATATTAAAATTTTGAAGTATGGAATAGTCTGCAAAATAAGCAAACTTCCAATCAAACTTACAACCACAAATGCTAACTATTTGGTTCCTCGTCTCAAAACTATGGGGGTCAAGTCACTCATAAAACTAAAGCTAGGAAAGACGCACAAGAAAATAGCAGATGTTGAAACATAAATAAAATCTAATAAATATGTCAGTAAGTTACTTTTTCTTTCTTTTCCTTTAGCATTTTATGTGGTCTAACTCTTCAAAGTTATTTAACAGGTCTTTATTACAGTTACACTTATCGTTGTTGATGGTATTTATAACTTCATTATACTACTTGTCACTGCCTTCATTGACTTCAAACAAAAACAACAAGAAACGGATTCAGTGGTGGGGAACTACTTGAGAAAACACCCGAGTCTTAATTATGATGATCGTAGAAGGATTGAGGTATTCCTTGAAAATAGAATACCTTTTTCCATACCAGTGACTGCATACGTGGTGTGTGCAATAATCTGTGGAATTATTATCCCAAGGATGTTCTACCAGATAACTTTCTTTAATGTCCTTACAATTTACATTATTATACCGATACTTGCGCTCACCAATACCTATGCAACTGGGCTCACGGACTGGAATGTTGCATATACTTACGCCAAGTTCACAATCTTCATCGTCTCATCATGGGTTGCCAAACCTGGTGCAATTGTCGCTAGCCTTGTAGCATGTGGGCTAGTGGTGTCAGCACTTCATGTTTCCTCGCAAGCAACACAAGACGTGAAGACAGGTTACATGACACTAACCTCACAACGAGCCCTGGTCATCATGCAAATTTTGGGTATAATCACTGGTTCAATTCTTACCCCATGCATCTTCCGTGCCTTCCAAAAAACGGCCAAGGCACACATTCCCATTGGAGCACCAGACTCAGAATACCCATGTCCATATGCTGGGGTTTATCGTTCCATCGCGGTGGTTGGCACAGGAGGTGTCAAGGAGCTCCCTGACCATTGTCTAAAGTTTTGCTTTGCTGCAGCTTGCTTTGCCATTGCAGTCAACACACTCTCAATTGTGTCTCAGAGGAAAGGATGGAAAATAATGAACTACATTCCCAATGTCACCGTGTTTGCATTGCCATTCTTCATTGGATCATCTGGCCCCATTGATATGTGCATAGGCACTATAGTGATGTTTGTATGGACTAAAATTAATAGCCAAAGTGCCACTTTACTATCATCAGCAGTTGCAGCAGGCTTGATGTGTGGAGACGGGCTATTTGCACTACCATCATCAATGCTCACCCTTTTCAGTGTGGAGCCACCCATGTGCATGAAGTTCATTCAGAGCGGAAAACAACTTGACTTGGCAGATTCCTTCATAAAAACTATCTCCGCGCCTACAAAGCCATGAGGAATGCATTTCATAGGTAAAAGTAACTAAATATTTGTTTGGACATATGTCTCTGAGGGTGGATCAAGCAATACTTTGTAGCTATCAACAAGTCGATCAAGGATTACAAATAGTACTGCAAACATTAGAAGCACTATATCAACATTGTGGCATTGAAATAGTAGGCATTGCAGAAACTATACAAAAAGTGATGATCCCAGGAATTCAGCTTTAATGTAAGAGTGGGTGCATTCTCTTAATGCACATTAATGTACTTCTCTATATCATGTTATAATTATTTACTTACTAAGAGTGTGTAAGTACACCCACACTATTACACTCTCTTTGTAGTTTCATAATGTCAAAACATAGTGGTAACCTATGTAGGCACAAATTCCTCAATGTATTGTTATTCAATGGGTAGGTGTTTACACTTAACTGATTTTTGACTCTATGTAAATACATGTGTCATGCATATGATTGTCAATTATTTGTTGAAATGTGGAAACATCCAACATATAGTGCACATTGGTCACTACAATTTGTCCTAAATATCGACGACTCTAGATGCCTTTATCCCTACTTTTTGGGAACTATGTATACTAGATGACCCATTGTGCCAATTGGCGCAGAGACCAACTGCAACCCAGAAGTTAAGGGAATTATGTGAAAGATAAAATGGAAGTTAAATGAACTATTTGAACACATTTGAAGATACCAACTATGTGCATGGGCGGAAAGACCAACTTCACCCAAGAAGAAAGCAACGAATAAAACAAAAAATACATGAATGATTCGAAGAACGTTTCTTGTGAATGGACACCAATTAGCGCAGAGACCAACTGTAGGCCGGAAGTTAAGTGAACTATTTTTTAAAGGATGTCTTCCTCAACTACCAACAAATGATTAATCTCATAATAAATTATTTTTTATGTAATACTGCATTCTTATTTGCCTTGACGGTGACCATTGCCCAGTGATTTCTTTTGCGACGACTTTTGATAGATGACTCATTGCACTATTGGCACAGAGACCAACAGAAAACATTGCCGCAGAGACCATCTGAACAACAATTTAGCTAAATTATTCAAAGGACGTTTCTCGTGAATTATCTGAAAGTTGTGATGTTCGTATTGTGTTTGTACCTGCCATGTATACACTAATGCAGAGACGTCCTATACAAACGGTTTTTACCCCCTTTCCGCGATAGAGTTTAAAAAATTTGCCTTGCTTGTGTGTGTGATGAACCACAAGTATAGGGGATCAATTGTAGCTCTTTTCTATAAGTAAGAGTGTCGAACCCAACGAGGAGTAGAAGGAAATGACAAGTGGTTTTCAGCAAGGTAATGTTTGCAAGTGCTGAAATTGTAAGTAGCAGAGTAGTTTGATAGCAAGATAATTTGTAACGAGCGAGTAACGATAATAGTAGCAGAAGTGTAGCAAGGTAGCCCAATACTTTTGAGGCAAATGGCAGACCAAAATGGTTTCTTATGATAAGCAAAGCGTTCTTGAGGGTACACCTGATTTTCATATATTCACTTTCACCATGTTGGTTTGATTTGTGTTCGGTACTTTGATAATTTGATATGTGGGCGGGCCGGTGCTTAGGTGTTATTCTTACTTGAAGAAAACCTCCTACTTATGATTAACCCTCCCGCAAGCATCCGCAACTATGAGAAAAGTATTAAGAATAAATTCTAACCATAACATTAAACATTTGGATCAAATCGGTCCCTTACGAAATAGCGCATAAACTGGGGTTTATGCTTCTGTCACTCTCGCAACCCATCATCTAATTTCTACTTCACAATGCATTCCCTTAGTCCCAAATATGGTGAAGTGTCATGTAGTCCACGTTCACATGACACCACTAACGGAATCACAACATACATACAATCAAAATATCGAACACATATCAAGTTCACATGATTACTTGCAACATGATTTCTCCCGTGACCTTAAGAACAAAAGTAACTGCTCACAAATGATAATCATGCTCAAGATCAGAGGGGTATTAAATAGCATATTGGATCTGAACATATAATATTCCACCAAATAAACCATATAGTAATCAACTACAAGATGTAATCAACACTACTAGTCACCCACAAGAACCAATCTATAGTTCCGGTAACAAGATTGAGCACAAGAGATGGACAAGGGTTTGAGATGATATGGTGATGTTGAATATGTTGATGGAGATTTCCTCCCCAAGATGGGAGAGTTATTGGTGATGATGCTGACGATGGTTTCCACCTTCGGGAGGGATGTTCCCCCAGCGGAATCGCTCTGCCAGGGGGAAAAAGTGCTCCTGCCCAAGTTCCGCCTTTAGACGGCGGCGCTCTGTCCCGAAAGTCCTCTCCTTATTCTTTCTATAGGTCAAAATGACTTATATACCAGGAGATGGGCACCGGAGGTGGGCCTGGGTGAGCACAACCCACTAGGGCGTGCCTGGGCTCCCTGGCACTCCCAGGTGGGTTGTGCCCATGTGATGGGCCTCCTCTGGTACTTATTTGCTCCAATATTCTTCATATATTCCATAAAAATTCTCCATGAAGTTTCATCTTGTTTGGAGTTTTGTAGAATAGGTAGCTTGACTTAGCTTTTCCAGGTCCAGATTTCCAGCTGCCAGAATTCTCCCTCTTTGTGTATACCTTGCATATTATGAGAGAAAAGGCATTAGAATTACTCCAAAAAGCATTATTATGGATAAAAATATTATAAATAACAGTAGGAAAACATGATGCAAAATGGACGTATCAACTCCCCAAAGCAAAGACCTCACTTGTCCTCAAGCGAAAACCAAAATCGAAAAACATGTCCACATGCTTAGAGAAAGAGGTGTGGATAAAAACAAAATATGACATAGAAGCATCATGATCATTATTATAACAGCAGAAAACTTAAACATAAGACTTTTATCAAAGAACTTTTATCATATACTTCTCATGAATAAGTGATAAATCATCACATTATTGAAGTATAAAGTAGAAACTCTATTAGAAACCAACAATCTATGTTCTCAGTCGACTTTGCAACTACAATTCATCATCTTTTCAGGAAGAGTCGCATGTTGGAGCCTTTAGGAAAATCCACATACTCAAACATCATATAGTCTTCCATGATTGCTAACACTCACCGTGTACACATGAGCAAAACGTTTCAACCAGACACATAGAAAGATAGGGGCTTGTAGTTTTGCCTCCCAACGTATTCACCTCAAGGGTGATGTCAACAATAATAGCTCATGCTATTTATATTCAGCTGGAGATATATGCCTAGATCTTTTCCTCACCACATGATGCTTGCCAAAGGAGATAAAGAAAAAGGAATAGAGGGAAAACTTTGACTCTATGCATAAAAGTAAATAAATAAAAGTAAAAATAGGCCCTTCGTAGAGAAGCAGAGGTTGCCATGCGCTTATTTGTTTGTATGCTCAACCCCTTAATGCAAAAGAACGTCACGTGGCATTGCCCCTTGTGATAGCAACCTTTATTATGCAGTCTGTCGCTTTTATTCTTCACCATCACAAGTTCGTGCAATGGTCAATTTTCTCTTACACTAAATGATCTCCCACTTTTAGACGCAATTTTTATTGCCTTTTTGCACCGATGACAACTTACTTGAGGGACCTTTCTCAATCCCTAGGTAGGTATGGTGGAATCTTGAAAATAAGATTTGGGTTTAAGAGTTTTTGGATAGACAAGTAGTATCTCTACTTAGTGCGGAATTTTTGGATAGCAAAGGCAGGGGGCAAGCACCACATGTTAAAGGATCTATGACAATATGACTTCTAGGTGAATATAAACAAACATAAACCATTAAGTTGTCTTCCTTGTCCAACGTCAACAATTTTGGCATATAATATTTTGATGAGGGATCACATTCACAAAAGATTTCTAGGATAGTATATTTATATGTGAATCTTCCCTTCCCTTATTAATTCTTTCATGAGTTGCATCATTGACTAATTCTATGTTTGTCAATCTCTAATAAAATTTTCTACTTATACTTTTCCTTATGTGGTGTCATCACCTACCATAAGATTAGTATATGACCTTTTTCATTTATTTCCTTTCTTTTTATTTATTTCCTTTTTTTAATTGCAACATGAAAGTAAAGACAGAAAAAACTCAAACTAAATTTTATTATATATCTCGCACATGATTACAAGGATAGATCACTAAGCTAACTTTCAAAAAGAAAGGATCGAACTAAATTTTATTCATCTAAAGCAAAAGATAGAACTAAAATAAGTAAAGGCAAAAGATAGTGGGGATGATACGATACCGGGGCACCTCCCCCAAGCTTGGTGGAAGCCAAGGGGAGTGCCCATACCCGATATCAATTCTCTTTTGGTGATGAAGAAGAAGGTGGTGGTGATGAAGAGATCTTCTCCTCGATTTCCATGGCAGTTGAGGGAGTCCTGGATTAGGGGGTGTTCGGATAGCCGAACTATACCTTCCGCCGGACTCCTGGACTATGAAGATACAAGATTGAAGACTCCGTCCCATGTCTGGAAGGGACTTTCCTTGGCGTGGAAGGCAAGCTTGAAGATACGGATGTTCAGATCTCCTACCATTGTAACCGACTTTATGTAACCCTAACCCTCTTCGATGTCTATATAAACAGGAGGGTTTTAGTCCGTAGGACAACATACACATCAACAATCATACCATAGGCTAGCTTCTAGGGTTTAGCCTCTCTGATCTCATGGTAGATCAACTCTTGTAATACACATATCATCAATATTAATCAAGCAGGACGTAGGGTTCTACCTCCATCGAGAGGGCCCGAACCTGGGTAAAACTTCGTGTCCCCTGCTTCCTGTTACCATTCGGCCAAGACGCACAGTTCGGGACCCCCTATCCGAGATCCGCCGGTTTTGACACCGACATTGGTGCTTTCATTGAGAGTTCCTCTATGCCGTCACCGTCAGGCCCGATGGCTCCTACGATCATCAATGGCGATGCAGTCCAGGGTGAGACCTTCCTCCCCGGACAGATCTTCGTCTTTGGCGGCTTCGCACTACGGGCCGGTTCACTTGGCCATCTAGAGCAGATCGAAAGCCACGCCCTTGGCCGTCAGGTCAGATTCGGAAGTTTAAACTAAAAGGCCGACATCCGCGGGGACTTGGTCTTCGACGGATTCGAACCACTACCGAGCACGCCGCACTGTCACGACGAGCATGATCTAGCTCTGCCGCCGAACAGTGCCCTGGAGGCCGCACCCGCATCGGCTCCGACCCCTAGTTTGGAGCCGACCGCGCCGATCGAGGATGGGAGGTTGGACGCCACCTCGGGGGCTGCGATCCCAACGGCGGTTGAGCCGAACACCAGCCCCATACTCTGCAAGACTCGTGACTCCATGGAGCCGGATTCTTCACCGGACTCCGAACCCTCCGCGCCCCTGCCGAGCGAATCCGTTTGGGCGCCGATCATGGAGTTCACGGCCGCGGACGTCTTTCAGCACTCGCCTTTCGGCAATATCCTGAAATCACTGAAGTCTCTCTCTTTGTCAGGAGAGCCCTGGCCGGACTACGGTCAGCAAGGTTGGGGTACGGACAATGAAGAAATTCAAAGCCCACCCACCACCCACTTGGTAGCCACTGTCGCCGATTTAACCGACATGCTTGACACCAACTCTGACGACATTGACAGTATGGACGCTGATGAAGGAGACGATGAAGAACCAGCGCCTATCGAGCCCTGGAACGCCACCTCGTCATATGACGTATACATGGTGGACGCACCCAAAGATGACGACGAGGAGCGGAAGGACGCACCGAAGGATTGTTCCCTCGAAAAGCAGTCAAAGCAGCGACGCAAGCGTCGCCCCAAATCCCGCCTCGACAGAAATAGCGATCACACTAATCCAGCGCTGGAGCAAGGCGAACCGCTGCCAGACAACGGCAATCCGGATAACCAAACTGAACAAACAAATCCTATCAATGATAATGGTCCGGATGACATAACGCCGGACAGGCACTCGGAGCAGCAGAAGGCCCGTAAAAGGCTCGTTGCCACCGCAAGGAGCCTCAAAAAGCACAAGCGGAGGCTCAAGGCCGCGCAAAACACGCTCCAATTCAGATGGAGCAAAATACTCAACACTGTAGCAAGGTACGGCGACAATCGCCCCTCCAAGAGCTACCCAAAGCGGAAGCTGCTACCCGAATTCGATGAGGAGGTCTCAGACCCCCCACAACCAAATATCAAAGAAGCCACGTAGTCGGATAGACGACCCCTCTACCACCACTGAACGACATTCAACGCCGCTCACAATACAACACGCGACCCATGCGAGGTCTCGCACCCAAAGGACGGTGCAACAAGATCCATCTATGGACCGCGCAAGCGCGCCCCAGCATACAATGCAACACAACAAACATCCGAACAACGCGGCACACCCAGCTACAGGGGTGCCGCACACCCCCTATGTTTCACCAATGAGGTGCTGGACCATGAATTTCCAGAGGGATTCAAGCCCGTAAACATAGAGGCATACGACGGAACAACAGACCCTGGGGTCTGGATTGAGGACTATATCCTTCATATACATATGGCTCGAGGGGATGATCTCCATGCCATCAAATACTTACCTCTCAAACTCAAAGGGCCAGCTCGTCACTGGCTCAAAGGCCTCCCCGAAAGCTCCATTGGAAGTTGGGAAGAGCTCGAAGACGCCTTTCGTGCAAACTTTCAAGGGACTTATGTCCGACCTCCGGATGCGGACGACCTGAGTCACATAACTCAACAGCCCGGAGAGTCAGCCCAAAAGCTTTGGAATAGGTTTCTTACTAAAAAGAACCAGATTGTCGACTGTCCGGACGCCGAAGCCTTAGCGGCTTTCAAGCACAGCATCCGCGACGAATGGCTCGCCAAACACTTCGGCCAAAACAAGCCGAGAACGATGGCCTCATTAACAA
Source organism: Triticum urartu (assembly GCF_003073215.2). Lineage (NCBI taxonomy): Eukaryota > Viridiplantae > Streptophyta > Magnoliopsida > Poales > Poaceae > Triticum > Triticum urartu. The sequence continues at coordinate 203,043,726 of NC_053022.1, read as the reverse complement.
ACCTCATGACCCGCTTTTGCGCGGGTGAGGACAGCTGGCTAGCCAGATGCAGCACCAGCGACCCAGTACATCTGAAGTTAGAGAAGGAAACGGGAAATCGCGCAACAGCAATAACAAACGCCGGAATAAAGAAGACAGCACGAAGGGCACGGCAGTAAATGCCGGATTCAAAGTCCCTCGGCCAAACCAAAAGCCGCCCTCCAAAGACACCAGGGATGAACTGTCCAGCCTCAACAAAATTCTGGACCAAGTATGTCAGATCCATAGTACCCCTAGCAAACCTACTAATCATACCCACAGAGAATGTTGGGTCTTCAAGCAGTCCGGCAAGCTTAACGCCATACACAAGGGGGAGGATACACCAAGTGAAGACGAGGACGAACCTCCCAAGCAAGACAAGGGGGAACAAAAGAAATTTCCACCCGAAGTCAACACAGTAAACGTGTTACACGTGATCAAGAGAAAAAACAATGCGGCACTCCCTGAAAAATATACCCAAGTGCCTGTCACCGCGAAGTCCCGCCACTGGTCGTCTCAACCGATCACCTTCGACCATCGCGATTACGCATCAAGTATCTGGCACGCGGGATGGGCTGCCCTGGTATTAGACCCAGTAATTGGCGGATACCACTTCACACGAGTCTTGATGGATGGCGGCAGTAGCCTAAACCTAATATATCAGGATACAATCCGCGGGATGGGGTTAGACCCAACACAAATTCGCCATAGCAATACTACCTTTAAAGGAGTAACGCCAGGCCCAGGGGCTCGTTGTACGGGCTCCCTCCTATACAAGTTATATTCGGCTCCCCCGATAACTTCCGTCGTGAGCATTTAACTTTCCACATCGCTCCGTTTAGAAGTGGCTATCAAGCACTACTCGGACGTGCAGCTTTCGCTCGCTTTAATGCAATACCACACTACGCCTCCCTAACACTCAAGATGCCCGGTCCACGTGGCATCATTTCAGTGCACGGAAGTATCAAGCGATCTCTGCGCGCCGAAGAGAGTGAGGCTACCTTGGCAGCCGCATACTAAAGGCGCCCGGACCAGCAAAAGCATCCAATAGGTCGTCAAGACCTCAAACACAACTAATCAAGTCCGGCGCCGCTACTCATATCGAATAAACGGTCACACCCCTATCTTTCAAAAGTACAAGGGGCTCAACGCACGCAGATGAGTGGCGATTTCTTCTTATCTTGAATTATACATGGTTTCTTTAGAAAACTATCCTTTTGCACGACAACCTTTTTACCTAAATTCCACTCTTTTACAGATGATCATCGTGCTACACCCATCCAGGATACGGCACAATGGAGACACAGGCACAGACGTGAGCAGGGACCCGACCCAAGGATTCTTTTTAGATTAAGACCCTGCATAAACCTTTTTTACTGTCTCTTGTTGATACATATCCACCGTTGAGAAGGATGCTGACGTCTTGGCATGTGGCCACACCAGAACAATGCACGTACCTGGACACAAGGGGCTTCTTACAAAGGCCATTCTTCAGGCCCGGTTTATACCACAAAGACCGAATACCTTAGGGAGTGTTCGGCGTCGCGAGTTTGGCCCTATATGCATCAGCTCTGAATCATTGTCTTTGGTCAAATGTTGGGTTTGCCCGGCTCCTGTGTTTTGGTGCCTTACGTTGCGCTTTACCGGCTAAGGTAGCACCAGGAGAACTACTGCGATTGTGCCCTGGTTCATCCGGACGAGCACCTTAGTAGAGAAAGCCGAAAACTGACTGTCATGATCTAGTGTGAGACTGGTCAACCACTCGATGACCCATGGGAATGTTAGAATTCCTCCGCCTTAACGAAGGGCCGCTTTCTGGCCAGGCATATATGCACCCCAGGATCGGGAGAGTGCGGAGCCACCAGGGGCTATCTAGTAGCCCCACTGTCAAACTCCTATGGCTAAGTGAAAGTGTTAAAGCATTATAGTCTGGTTGCCTCGCTCGCTCCGCTATCACCACCTTAATAGGACCAAGACATTGGGTTAAGTGTGAACGCGTGTTTTTGTGAACACCTCCGCATTATATGCGTGGGGGTTGAAGCCGACGACTGCAATCTTTCAGGTTATACACATGTATACATAAACGGCCGCCCAAGAGGCATCACATTACTTTCAGGCAAAAGTATAAAAGTAGCCTCATAAAAATTTATAAAAGCATTTCGCTTACAATGAGATTACATGTCACTCAAACATAATATTTTTTGAGCACTGGGTCTCTATCAAACGAGCACCCTCAAGAACTTCCTCAAAGTAGTGCTCAGCAGCCCTTCGATGTAACGCCCTCGATGCGGCTATATCTCCTACGTGTCGAGGCACGACTTAGAGGCATAACCGCATTGAATGCAACGTCGCAAGTTAGGCAATCTTCACAACATCCCATGTAATATATAGATAATAAAAGGGGAGAAACATAGTTGGCTGACACTCGCCACGTCAATCAGAGTACATAAATAGCATTACATCATTCAAACACTCATGGCCCGACTACGGCGCCAAAATAAAAGATCAACCCAACATGCGACCCGGTCCCGATCGCCCCAACTGGCACCACTACTGATCATCAGGGAAAGACACATAGTAACGGCGTGAGTCCTCGTCGAACTCCCACTTGAGCTCAAGCGCGTCATCTGGAACGGAGTCATCAGGCCCTGCATCTGGTTTGGAAGTAATCTGTGAGCCACAGGGACTCAGCAATCTCGCACCCTCGCGATCAAGACTATTTAAGCTTATAGGTAAGGCAAGGTAAATATGTGGAGCTGCAGCAAGCGACTAGCATATATGGTGGCTAACCTGTTCGCAAAAGAGAGCGAGAAGAGAAAGCGAAGCGCGAACGAATACCTAGAGAACAACCTGCGGCAAGCATTACTCCAACACCGTGTTCACTTCCCGGACTCCACCGAGAAGAGACCATCACGGTAACTCACATAGTTGATTCATTTTAATTAAGTTAAGGTTCAAGTTATCTACAACCGGACATTAACAAATTCCCATCTACCTGTAACCGCGGGCACGGCTTTCGAAAGTTCAAATCCCTGCAGGGGAGTGCCAACTTAGCCCGTGACAAGCTCTCACGGTCAACGAAGGAATAGACCTCCTCCCGAGACGTTCCGATCAGACTCGGTATCCCGGTTCTACAAGACACTTCGACAAGTTAAAACAAATCCAGCAACACCACCCGAATGTGCCGACAAATCCCGATAGAAGCTGCACATATCTCGTTCTCAGGGCACACTCAGATTGTCCAAACTTCCGGTAGGCCAGCCCAAAGTTGCCCCTGGTGGCCACCGGCGGCTGACGAGGTGGACCAACACTCAGAGGAGCACTGGCCCGGGGGGGGTTAAAATAAGATGACCCTCGGGCTCCGGAAACCCAAGGGAAAAGAGGCTAGGTGGAAAATGGTAAAACCAAGGTTGGGCATTGCTGGAAAAACTTTAATCAAGGCGAACTATCAAGGGGTTCCCATTATAACCCAACCGCGCAAGGAACGCAAAATCCGGAAACATAACACCGATATGACGGAAACTAGGGCGGCAAGAGTGGAACAAAACACTAGGCGAGAGGCCGAGCCTTCCACCCTCTACCAAGTATATAGATGCATTAAGATAACAAGGAAATATAATGATATCCCAACAAGTAAATAATGTTCCAACAAGGAACGGTCTCCAATCTTCACCTACAACTAGCAACGCTATAAGAGGAGCTGAGCAAAGCAGTAACATAGCCAATCAACGGTTTGCTAGGACATGGTGGGTTAGAGGTTTGACATGGCAATTTGGGAGGCATGATAATCAAGTGGTAGGTATCGTAGCATAGGCATAGCAAAAGAGCGAGCATCTAGCAAAGCAAATATAGAAGTGATTTCGAGGGTATGATCATCTTGCCTGCAAAGTTGTCAGAGTTGGCTGGATCCTCGAAAGCAAACTCAACGGGCTCCTCGTTAGTGAACTCGTCTCCCGGCTCTACCCAAACAAGACAAACAAGCAAACGGAACACAATCAACCACGTGCAAAGCTCAAACAATATGATGCAAACATGGTATGCTGTGCGGGATGCGATATGTGATGCATATGCAAGATTTGACAAGGAATGAATGAACCTGGCCTCAACTTGGAAATCCAAGAGTGCCACTAGAAAGGTGAGATGAAATCGCTTGAAAACGATATAAAGAACGCCGGAATCGGAGTCACGGTTTGGAAATGGCAAGCGATTCAAATATGGCACCGGTCTGTGATTTACAGCAAGTAGCCATCTAAATGCAACAAGATGAACATGCCACAGCACTCAAACATGGCAACAGAATACATGGCAGGAACCCATTCATGATGCTTAAAAAAATAGGAGCACTGAGATATGGCCAATTCGTCCATTAACAGGTTCAAACAAGCATGGAAAAATGCATTTGGTAAACAGATTTCAGACAGTGAAATTAACACTTGTCTGGAATTTCAGATCAGGTAGCACACTTTGGAGCATGAAAACTATATGCTACAGGACCTGAACATGGCAAAGTAAAGCATGGCATGAAGATACTCAAAGAGCTTAACAAAAGTCCCTTACTGACGTTGAGCCAAAAGGGATCAGAAAATACATTTGCAAGCATGTGAACATGGCAAAAACATAATCAGATCACAGACTTAGTGAAAACTGGAGCATGCAAATCAGATATCAAGTAGGCATCTTTACGAGCTCGATGCACTCACTACAGAGCAAGTCATGACAATATAAGCATACACCCATCAAGAATACACATTATACAAGCTAGACATGGCAAGAACAATAACATAGCATGCACGGATGAACTACAACATCCTTGGCAAAATCGCTAACAAGTAGACAATCTGCCCAGATTCATGAAATAGCAAAAGTAGAGCTCGATTGACTCAAGTTAGGGTGCTCCATAATTTCAAACAAAGACATGGATGGATAGAGCACTACAAGATTAACAAATCATCCTTACTGATCATCCTCAAAAAAAGCACGGATCACTATGAAACAACAAGAACATATGGCATATTGAAATAATCAAATCAAGGACTTGGTGGAATTGCTAAGTCCCTGAAATCAGCATTAACGAATGCTCCACTTTGCAAGCTTGTGCTAGTCACCACACACATCACAAAAATACATGGGTTTCACCTCTGGATAGACGGCAAAACATATAACAAAAGTCATGTAGAGCTCAGGAGCATATCATGCACACAATAATCATGGAAAAAATGACAAATATCTAATTGGAGCAGCAGATCTGACAATTATCTCAAATAGCACTCTTCCAACAGCATTTCGGGCATCAAGATGAACTCAAATGAAAATCATGCAGTGAGATGAAATGATGTACTCTCTGAGTCGAACATTTTGATATGCTATATGCCCAAAACGGAGCTACGGATGCAAAGTTATAGCACGATGAAAAACGCAATTTAGGTAGGGTTTCGGGGGAAGTCAACCCTTCGGGATCCAGATCCAGATCTGGCACTGTAGTTGCACGGACGCCGAAGATGGCCGGAAATGGAGATGGTCCGCCGGAGTGGACGCGGAGGCGGCGGATCCGGTGCGGGGCGGCACCGGGGAGGTCGGAGACGGCCGGAGGAGGTCGGCGGCTCGCGGTGGGGCGGCGTCGGGGCGACGAGGGGCGCCGGCCAGCGAGGAGGCGGCATCGCGGGGCCCGGCAAAGGGCGGCGAGCTCCCGGCAATGGCGCGCGGCGGCGCCGGCGGCCGGGCGCGAGGGAGAGGCGGCGCGGCGCGGGATGGAGGCGGCGGGGCTACGTGGGCCTCGAGGGCCCCGAGCGGGCCTGGCGGGCCTCGGGCGGCGGCGATGTGGGGCTCCTGCGCTCCATGTGTCGAGCTGCAATTGGCACGGGCCGGCGGCGGACGTGTCCTGCTAGGTTTCGGACATGTCCGGCGGCTGGAGAGGAGCGGGGTTAGGGTTTGGAAGGAGGGGATCCGGAATTTCGAGAGGGTGGTCTTTAAATAGGCATAGAGGGAGGTAGGAGAGTCCAAATGAGGTGTGGTTTTCGGCCACGTGATCGTGATCGAACGCTCTAGGTGATGGAGAGGGTTTTGGTGGGTTTTGGGCCAACTTGGAGGGGTGTTGGGCTGCAACACGCACGAGGCCTTTTCGGTCCCTTGGTTAACCGTTGGAGCATCAAACGAAGTCCAAATGGTACGAAACTTGACAGGCGGTCTACCGGTAGTAAACCAAGGCCGCTTGGAAAGTCTCGGTCCAATCCAGAAATGTTTAACCCCCACACACGAAAGAAAGGTAGAAAAGACCACCGGAGGAGAACGGAGCGCCGGAATGCAAAACGGACAACGGGGAAAAAGCTCGGATGCATGAGACGAACACGTATGCAAATGCAATGCACATGATGACATGATATGAGATGCATGACAACGACAACAACACACGGAGACAAAAACCCGAACCCAAGAAAATAAAATAACTTAAGGCCGGAAACGGCAAGAGTTGGATTACATAATAGGTAAATCATATCCGGGGTGTTACATTCGACCTCTAGCCGAATCCTGCGCTGCAACAGTGGTAGCATCCATCTCTGCCCAGTATGCTTTAGCACGGGCAAAGGCCATCCATGCGCCTTCTATGCACGCCGACCTCTTCATCGCATTTATGCGCGGCACCACATCAAGGACCTGCTGCACCAAGCTGAAATAGTTGCTCGGTTTTGACCTTCCCGGCCATAGCTGATCCACAACAGACCTCATGGAGAGTCCGGACAACCTATTTAGTTCGTCCCATTCGGCTAATTGGTCCGTCAATGAAAGCGGACGCTCGGGAGAAAGGAATTGCTTCCAAAACAGCTTGTCTATTTCACGGTCTGTCTGACTCTGGAAGTACTTGGCCGCATCGGCAGCGCTCGCCGCCAAATCCATATATGCATCCTCCGAACTCCACAGCCGATCCAGAGGGGCATACCGTGGATCTCCGTACTTCCTCTGCAGCATAAAGGACTTCCCGGCTACAATATCCCCGGCTTCCCGCAGCTCCTCCTTCCTTGCCCTCATAGCAGAGCGGAGGTCTTTTCCCATTACAGCAGCCTTCTCAAGGTCCGATGCCTTCGCCTGGTTTTCATTTTCAAGAGCCCGGCAACGGTCTACGGCGGCCTTTAATTCTACGACCATATTGGCCATCTTCTTCCGGCTCTCGCCATGTGCGGCATTCTCGGCTCACAACTCTTCGGCCGCCTTCAAAGCAGCCGCATTACCCAATCTTGCTTGTTCCTTGGCTCGGGCAAGTTCCGCCCGCAAGGCTTCAACAGTGGCAGCTCCATCTGCAGTCATAACATGTTAAAAACACTGGCATCATACTCTTCCTATGTGGCGTTTACCAGACAAGGATACTTACCCTGCGCCTCGTCAAGCCTTCTGTTAACAAGCTCGATGTCGGCATCTGCTGCATCCAACTGCCGTTCTAAACGGGCAAACTGGCTAGTCCGGCTGGCCACCGGAGCTTCCATCTCCTGCACATAAAGGCAGTATGGTTATTACCTGGGAATATGATCCTCCGTTCGTCATCGTTTCCGATGACAACCAGAGTCTCAGGGGCTACTATCTACACAGGGCACACCTAGCATGTGCAGGACTATTACACATTACTTTTTACGTACCTCAAAGCCTGTCAGTAGACTCATAAAAGCTTCATGCAATCCGCTTTCGGCGGGCGATATCCTCTCCATCACCATATTCATCAGCACACGGTGATCATCTGAGATGGACGCTCGCCCCACCAACTCCCTCAGAACGTCCGATCGCAAACTAGACGGCGCCGGACTCTTTTGTCTACTCTCTTCGGGAGCCGGACACTGGGAGCCTCGGGGATCAACAGGATCACCTTCTGGCCTCTCCAAACTTGGAGAGGCCCTCCGCGACGACACATCAGGGTCGCCCACTTCCGGAGCGGAGGAGTCCGGAGGAGGCGTCTCGCTCTCCATCATCTCTGGAAGAAGATCCCCCAAAGACGAGCTCATTTGAGAGGGGATAAGGCCCGAACTGCACAAATATATGCGGTGGTTATTTTCTCAGAAGAAAAGGATGGCATATCTGTACTATTAAAATTTTCGGGTCACTTGCGACTCCTGGGAGAATTGATCCCCCCGCGGACTTTGTGCGGCAGCAGCGCCCCCCGAGGTAGGGCCCTCGGTGGAAGATTTCTTCTCCCGTTCGGAAGCTTCGGCTTCCGAATTCCCGGGCGCAGTCCTTTTCCTCTTCCGGTCGTCTTCCTTCATGAAGACGCTCGCTCCCTCGGTTAGAATAGGCAGCGTTGGGGGCCCGCGTCCACCCGCATTATCCTCCACAGTATCTTCCTTCAAGGGATCTGGGCAAGGTGCGGCCTGGAGCATCTTTTCCAATACCGGATTCTCCAAACCCTCAGGGAGGGGGGACGAACAATGAATCAACTTTGCCTTTGTTAGCCAGTCCTGGTCGAGAAAGCAAACTCTCAGAAATAACTTCATAACGAAGGAAAGATAATATGTTCGGCCGGAAGATTCCTTACCTGTTCGACGGCGCGGTTACTACTCAGGCCCACATCCTCGCTGATTTCTGAACTCTCTACTTGAGGTCCAAAGAATAACTTATACATGTCCTCGTGCGTCAGGCCGAGAAAATTTTGAATGGCACGTGGGCCCTCAGGATTGAACTCCCACAAGCGAAGGGGCCGACATTTGCAAGGCTGGACTTGATGAACCAGCATAACTTGTATTACCGCGACCAAACTGAGATCTTCATTGAAGAGATCTCGAATGCGCCTTTGCAGTAAAGGCACATCCTTGGATGGACCCCAGCTCAGTCCTCCGCTGATCCATGACATCAGTCGTGGTGGAGGGCCCGAGCGAAAAACGGGGGCGGCCGCCCACTTGGCACTTCTAGGAGTCGTGATGTAGAACCACTCCTGTTGCCACAATGCAGACACCTCTAGGATGGAACCTTTGGGCCACGGAGCTCCCGTCATATTGTGTATTGAGGCGCCTCCACACTCTGCATGTTGCCCTTCGATCATCTTCGGCTTTACTTCAAAGGTCTTGAGCCATAAGCCAAAGTGGGGGGTAACCCGGAGGAAGGCCTCGCATACGACAACAAAAGTCGTGATATGCAGGAAGGAGTCCGGAGCTAGATCATGGAAATCTAGCCCGTAATAAAACATCAAGCCCCTGACGAAAGGATCCAGTGCAAAACCTAGACCTCGGAGGAAGTGGGGGACGAACACGACGCTCTCGTTGGGTTTGGGAGAGGGGACGGCCTGCCCCCGGGGAGGCAGCCGATGCGACATTTTGGCGGTCACATACCTGGCCTCCCTCAACTTTTTGATGTCTTCTTCCGTGACGGAGGAGGGCATCCATCGGCCTTGAAGGCTGGATCCGGACATGACTGAAGGTCAGGAGCACCTGACCTGAGCTTTGGGCGTTTGAGCTTGAGGCGGGGGAAGGATTCGATTGAGCACGGGAGGGAAAAGTAAAATCTTTGCCCCTTTATAAAGAGGGTGGATATCAAGCGTCCTTCCCGTGTCCGTTTGGACTTGCCTATGATCTAGGAGTCCTAGAAGCGGTTGGGTTACCCACGCCCATATTGATGAGAATCCCGCAATGAGGGGACATGATCTATGCTTTAACAAGACGTGCCAAGGAAACCACCTCGCATAACACGCTGAGGTGGGTAATTAAACGACTCGGATAAAGGCTTGGCCGTGGTGTGTCGCACCATGGAATACATCAGCAGATTAGATTTGTGTAAATATTATTCTCTCTAGGGCAGTATGTGGAAACTTATTTTGCAGAACCGGACACTATCTTCATGTTTAAGATCCTCTATGAAGTACTTGGAGGAGGAACCCGCCTTGCAATGCCGAAGACAATTTGCGTGCCGGACCCGTCATCATTGAAGCCTGGTTTAGGGGCTACTGAGGGAGTCCTGGATTAGGGGGTGTTCGGATAGCCGAACTATACCTTTCGCCGGACTCCTGGACTATGAAGATACAAGATTGAAGACTCCGTCCCGTGTCCGGAAGGGACTTTCCTTGGCGTGGAAGGCAAGCTTGAAGATACGGATGTTCAGATCTCCTACCATTGTAACCGACTTTATGTAACCCTAACCCTCTCCGGTGTCTATATAAACCATAGGGTTTTAGTCCATAGGACAACATACACATCAGCAATCATACCATAGGCTAGCTTCTAGGGTTTAGCCTCTCTGATCTCGTGGTAGATCAACTCTTGTAATACCCATATCATCCATACTAATCAAGCAGGACGTAGGGTTTTACCTCCATCGAGAGGGCCCGAACCTGGGTAAAACTTCGGGTCCCCTGCCTCCTGTTACCATCCGGCCTAGACGCACAGTTCGGGACCCCCTACCCGAGATCCGCCGGTTTTGACACCGACAGCAGTGTTCCACCATCATAAGAGGAGGACTGAGTCTCATGGGTCTTGCAACTAGCAGCCAAACTAATACCTTTAAACCTCACCTCATATTCAAAGACTTGGTTTGGGAGATCGTAGATCTGGCTTTGGAGGAAGATGATTTGCTCGTTGAGGGTGAAGACGATGTCCTTCATGGGCTTGCCATCCACCTTGAGATCATGGGAGAGGTCCATGATTATGAGGTGATTGGCATTGAGTCCATGCTCCACCATCCCCTTGCACCGGAAGACCTCCTGCTCCATAGCTTCAAGCCTGACTTCCATGGTTCCCGTTCCCTTGGGACCTTACACATCGCAGATGTGAAGCACCCCCTCATGCATCTGGATGGCTTGGGGGTGCTGCACCACCTCCTCCAGATATGGGTTGATGACGTTCTTGAAGAACTTGTGCTTGGAGGAGCTTGAAGAAGCCATGGTAGATGGGATCTGACAGAAAATAGCAAGGAAAAGAAAACAGAAGATTTCTCCGCGATACACTGGTCAATAGGTTCGGGGGGTATATAAAGATTTTTTATCATGGGAAACAAGCAAGGTGTAGGAAAACAGAGTCTGGAAACCCACCTGGGCGCGCCTGGTCTTTTGCCCACTAGGGTACGCTTCCTGGAAGTTTCTTATTTTCCTATTTTTCTAAATATTGCAAAACTAAAAAAAAATTGCGGACTGTTCGGAGTCCGTTTACTTACCATATCATGTACCTCCTTATTTTCATGATTCTGGAGTGTTCCGGAACGACTCTTTTATATTTTCTTCCATTGTCAAAGTTTGAATAATACTACTTTCAACAGTAATGGGCTTACCTGAGATATAATGTTTTATTCGTTGCACGTTAACAACCTTCGGGTTAGTACCTTCGGCATTATTTATTTTGATGGCTCCTGAACGATAAACCTCATCGATGACATAGGGGCCTTCCCATTTTGGGAGGAGTTTTCTTGCAAAGAATCTGGAACGAGATTTGTACAAAAGAACATATTCTCCTACTTTAAACTCATGCTTTTGGATTCTCTTATCATGCCATCTTTTGACTTTTTCTTTAAACAACTTGGCATTTTCCTAAGCTTGGGTTCTCCATTCATCTAATGAGCTAATATCAAATAACCTCTTTTCATCGGCAAGTTTAGAATCATAGTTGAGTTCTTTGATTGACCAATATGCTTTATGTTCTAATTCAAGAGGAAAATGACAAGCTTTTCCATAAACCATTTAGAAGGAGACATACCCATGGGATTTTTATATGCTATTCTATAAGCCCAAAGTGCATCATCTAATTTCTTAGACCAATTCTTTCTGGACCTATTGACAGTCTTTTGCAAGATTAATTTTATTTCTCTATTGTGAAGTTCAACTTGACCACTATACTGAGGATGATAAGGTGATGCAATTCTATGGTTAACATCATACTTGGGAAGCATTATACGGAAAGCACCAAGAATAGTGTGAACTACCATCAGTCATTAAATATCTAGGGACTCCAAACCATGGGAAAATAACTTCCTTGAGCATTTTAATAGAGGTGTTGTGATCAACACTACTGGTTGGAATAGCTTCTACCCATTTAGTTACATAATCAACAACAACCAAAATATGTGTATACCCATTGGAGGAAGGAAAAGGTCCCATGAAATAAAATCCCTAAACATCAAATGGTTCAATATCAAGTGAATAATTCATAGGCATTTCTTGACGCTTACCAATATTACCTATTCTTTGTCATTCATCACAAGATAAGACGAACTTACGGGCATCCATGAAGAGAGTTGGCCAATAAAATCCAGCTTGCAGTACCTTGTGAGAGTTCTATCTCCAGCATGATGCCCTCCATAAGCTTCAGAGTGACATTTCCGTAGGATTTGTCCCTATTCATGCTCAGGTACACAATATCTAATAACACCATCTACTCCTTGTTTATAAAGATGTGGATCATCCCAAAAGTAGTGTCTTAAATCATATAAGAATGTTTTTTCTTTTGTTGATATGTAAAACTAGGTGCTAAATATTTAGCAACAATGTAATTAGCATAGTCAGCATTCCAAGGATTGTTGTGAGAAACATTTATTGCAGCTAACTGCTTGTCACACCCTGATTTTCATGCCACAACACTTAAGCTAATAAATCATGATAAAATGTGGTTTGACAAAAACTTTTCAGTGTTTAGGTCTTTGCTTGATCTGATTTTTTGTGTCTTGGTTGCAAGTGCTCTAAAAATCAAATAAATCCTCCAACTCTTATACTCCTTCTCCTTGATCCAAAACCTTGCCCAATGATCATGCCATGTGTGCAGGACATAAAAATAATTTCTTGCAAAAATATTTTGGCCACAAAGTATTTTCTGAATTAGGTTTTCCAAAACCCCCTGAATTGAGACTTGAACTACAAGTACTTAATTAAGGGTGTTAAAATCTTTCAAAATTTATATTTGACTCCTATTAGATATAGGACACCCAGAAACCAGAAAAATATTATTTGAAAAGTTATTTTCATATTTTATTTAAAAGATTTTCTTAAGGCTAGAAATGGTCTTTAATAGGTTAAAATTATTTTAAAGATTCAAAAATATTTGAGAAAAATCAGGGAAACTCAGTGGATATACATTTTCCATATATAAGAGTTTGAACACATGGTCATGTTCAAAATATTGGGAAAAACTCTCCAAAACCATTTCTGTCCATTTAAACTATTTGAAATATTTCTACAAGAAATATTTTCAAATAAATCAGGGAAAATTCTATTACGTGACGTTTGCATAATAGGATGACCTTGTAGAGTTTCAGCTCAATCCAAATTGTTTTGGATCACAAAGGTGCCACAAAACCCTCTCTGTCCCGATTCAAGTTTGAACAACTTTACATTGCCAACTTTTTCCAGTTGGCCCCAAACCTTGTGGTCATGCTCACAACCCCAAATGATGGCACTACACCAAGTGGTGCATCAAGGGGAATGGTTCTGCATGACTAGATCTTGGAAAACCAATTTTTGTTGATTTCTAGGGTTTACAAAAGTTGCATTGGCAACTTTTCCAAAATGAGCTCAAATTTGGTGGAACACTCTATTTCTATATACCATTCCATCCTGTTAAGTCTCATGTCAAGTGTAATTAATTTTCTAGCTCAAACCACCATCAAACACCATTTGAGACAATTTAAAATTCAATGTTTCAGCCCCTTGCACTAATCTCCTTGATCCACAATCTTTACCACAGCATGTCCTAGAACCCCTCTACAACTAGAAACAGTTTCGTGGCCTCAGCTCAATTATATGGGGGTGAGAACCCCATTTTCCCTCTCTGGACATCATTATTCCCACTCTCTCTCAACCCCCTCTCTCCTCTAGTGGATCCCCAGGACATACGATGCCATTTCCACATTGTTTACTCCCCCTGCAGTCCCTAGACACAAGTGGACGCGCGGGTGCGCGCGGAAAAGCCGCGGATGCCGGCCAAAAACACGCCCTGGAGCGCCTGGCAGGGCGTTCGGCCATTGACGCCGCGTCCCTCGACCACCTCGAGCCTCCCCTTGTGCCAGTCGAGGTGCCTCGACGTCCGCAACACGCCACCGCGCTGGCCCCCTCCTTTCCCTCTCTATCCTGCCCGTGCCACGCATCCCGAGAGCCGCCCGAGCCCGCCAATGCATGTGCGAGCTCGTGGCTCCACCCGGAGCTCGCCCCTATCCCTCTCTCTCTTCCTGGCGCCCTACTCCACCCCCACGAGCACCAAAGACAACCCCTCGCTCTCTCCCCTTGCCGCCCAAGCCATTGCCACGGCGACCCATGCGCCGCGTCCACGGTGAGCCACGGGTCGGCTACTTATGGCCACCCCCGAGCCCCCTCTCTACTCCTTTGGCTCTCTCCCCCTTCCTTGCACCCCCTGGACCAACCCACTCCCCTCCCCATGCCGTCCAACCACCTCCATGGCCGGAGCCGTGCCGTCGGCCTCCGCCAAAATTCGCATCCACGACTCCTCCTCCTCCCCTCCGGGCTGCACCAGAGCATCTCCAGCATCACCGTAGGCCTCTCCCGTGGTCGTGCCATCGAGTTCCACCATCACCGTCAGCCTCGTCCGCCGTGGCTGACGCCCTGCTCAACCCGGTGGCCCTGGGCAACGGTGCCACCCATGGTTGGACGCGGCCGGGTCCCTTGAGCACGCCGGTGGTCAGCGCATCAGAAACGGTGGCCTGTGGCATCGGCAAGCCGCTGTCGACACCGCCCCTGCCCCTGTTCTGTTCAAGCGGGAGGTTGGGGATGAACCCGACAGATGGGCCTAGCGTGTCGGCGACCCTGAGGGCCGGACCCGCAGGTTAAGTGGACATGGCTTCTTTTGGAGCCGTCTCCCCAAGGCCAAGGCGTATTTTGGGCGGGCGCCTTCGATGTCACTGCTATCGCCCGTGCGGCCGTGCAGCTGGGTCAGGCCTAGTGCACTGCCTTGCTAAGTCTCGCCAAATGCATGTGGTTGCCGCCCAGATCCAGCCTTTTTGGGCACAAAGCTTTCCCTTTTTCTTTTTTGTACAGTTTGTAAATTCCATAAATAATTCAAATTAACTCCAAACTTGATGATTCAAATTTCTAGTAGTATCTAAATTCATGCCCTATCTCATGGTCCTAGTTGCACATTTTTCAGAAATATTTCTTTCACAAATAATTATCAAAATACCATTTTCCCATTTCTGTCATAAACTTTAGAAAATCACAAAGGGCTCAAATTTGATCCAAATGCCATGATTCAAATTCCTAGATGCTTCTATGTTCATAACTTAGTTTATGAAAACATTTCTTAATACTTTCTGTGTCACACAAAATAATGAGACATTTCTTCATATTTGTCAAATTTGCAAATTCATAGGAAAGTCATTTGAACTCCAAATTAAGTGGAACCAACTCCTAGGAGATTCTAAAATCATCCTTTGTTAAATGGGTGCCATTGCTCATTTTTCAAAAATATATTTCTGTACACTTCTTGCAAATCCACAAATCCATCGATTCCATCAGATTGAAATGTTTAGAGATATCCATTTATCAAACCCCAATGAAACCACTTTGGTCATTCCACATATGACCAAGGGTATCCTAGAAAAGTCCAATTCACATTTTTAGAGCACTTTTATTTCCTGCCTTGTTGTGTTGCTTACTATGGTTGTTTCCGACGTTAGTTGACGAAGTAGACAAAATACTCAGAGATGGACCAGAAGATTTGAAGACTCTGATGAACCAGGAAAGCAGCCCTTTGACCATGTTGAACCCTTTTATATCATGAGAACATTTTCACTGTTTCATCGAGTGCATGATGGTTCTTGAATGGCAACCTTTGCTGGGATTGCCTCCTTTGCATACCCGTTGATACTTGCATTGTTCATGACTCTATCCTTGTTTAGAGTTGTGTTGATGGATTGTAGAAATATGCTATAGTAGTTGGTTACGCAAAAGGTGTCAGGGTTATGCTTGGAAAGAAACAAGTGTGGATGACATACTTGCATATAGCCCAGTGGGTGCCACTAATGCCCCTGGGAGATGATGATGAATTTGGTCACTACTTGGTGGAGCGGTAGTGTACCGAGGCTTGATGAAAGTGTTGTTTACAGAGACGGATTAGATTTAAGATTGTCTACCGTCCCAACCAAACATGTACAACCACACTACCCCTTATGGGACAGGGCATTATTGATTACCTAGTTCGTGCTAGCATGGATGCCCGCATTACTAGTGACCGGAGTGACGTGGTCACTCTCGGGACGGGGTCATGCTTGGATAGGCAGCCATGAATGTTTTCACAGGGCACCGGACACACCATTGGTACCCCCATGCATGTGTGATGTGATGAGTATGGGAGCGTGGCTCCTCCAAATTAAATTGTGAAAATGTTTGGCACGGGGGCTGTTACCAATCAAGTGGACTCTATGTTGGTCACGACTAGGGAAAGGTAGTGATCAGGTGCTTACCCCAGGTACTTAAGGTACCACGGGTCATGGATGACATGAAATCTTCCTGGATCTTGTGGGTAAAGTGTGCAACCTATGCAGAGTGTCAAACTATTCGAATAGCCGTGTCCACGTGTTGGGAAACGTAGTAATTTCAAAAAAAATTCCTATGCACATGCAAGATCATGGTGATGCATAGCAATGAGAAGGGAGAGTGTCGTCCACGTACCCTCATAGACCGTTAAGCGGAAGCGTTATGACAACGCAGTTGATGTAGTCGTATGTCTTCATGATCGGCCGATCCTCAGTACCGAATGTACGGCACCTCCGCGTTCAGCACACTTCAGCTCGGTGACGTCCCTTGAACTCACGATCCAGTAGAGCTCGGGGAAGAGTTTCGTCAGCACGACGGCATGGTGACGATGTTGATGTAGCTACCGCGGCAGGTCTTCGCCTAAACATCGCTACAATATGACCGAGGTGGATTATGATGGAGGGGGGCACCGCACATGGCTGGGAGAGATCTTTGTGATCAACTTGTGTGTCTAGAGGTGCCCCCCTGCCCCCGTATATAAAGGATCAAGGGGGGAGAGGCGGCCGGCCAGGAGGAGGCACGCCAGGGAGGAGTCCTACTCCCACCGGGAGTAGGACTCCCTCCTTTCCTAGTTGGAGTAGGAGAATGGGGAAGGAGGAGGGAGAGAGGAAGGAATGGGGGGCGCCGCCCCCCTCCTAGTCCAATTCAGACTAGAGGGAGAGGGGGGGCGGCCTGCCCTGGCCGCCCCTCCTCTTCTCCACTAAGGCCCATCTTGGCGCATTAAACCCCGGGGGGGGGGGGGGGTTCCGGTAACCCCCGGTACTCCGGTAAAATCCCAATTTCCCCCGGAACACTTCTGATATCCAAATATAGGCTACCAATATATCAATCTTTATGTCTCGACCATTTAGAGTCTCCTCGTCATGTCCGTGATCACATCTGGGACTCCGAACTTCCTTCGGTACATCAAAACACATAAACACATAACATAACCGTCATCGAACTTTAAGCGTGCGGACCCTACGGGTTCGAGAACTATGTAGACATGACCGAGACATGTCTCTGGTCAATAACCAATAGCGAAACCTGGATGCTCATATTGGTTCCTACATATTCTACGAAGATCTTTATCGGTCAAATCGCACAACACTATACGTTGTTCTCTTTGTCATCGGTATGTTACTTGCCCGAGATTCGATCGTGGTATCCAATAACTAGTTCAATCTCGTTACCGGCAAGTCTCTTTACTCATTCCGTAATACATCACCCCGTAACTAACTCATTAGTTATCATGCTTGCAAGGCTTATAGTGATGTGTATTACCGAGAGGGCCCAGAGATACCTCTCCGACAATCAGAGTGACAAATCCTAATCTTGATCTATGCCAACTCAACAAGTACCGTCGGAGACACCTGTAGAGCATCTTTATAATCACCTAGTTACGTTGTGACGTTTGGTAGCACACAAAGTGTTCCTCCGGTATTCGGGAGTTGCATAATCTCATAGTCCTAAAAACATGTATAAGTCACGAAGAAAGCAATAGCAGTAAACAAACGATCAAGTGCTAAGCTAACGGAATGGGTCAAGGCAATCACATCATTCTCTAATGATGTGATACCGTTAATCAAATGACAACTCATGTCTATGGCTAGGAAACTTAACCGTCTTTGATTCAACGAGCTAGTCAAGTAGATGCATACTAGTGACACTCTATTTGTCTATGTATTCACACATGTATCAAGTTTCCAGTTAATACAATTCTAGCATGAATAATAAACATTTATCATGATATAAGGAAATAAATAATAACTTTATTAGTGCCTCTAGGGCATATTTCCTTCAGTCTCCCACTTGCACTAGAGTCAATAATCTAGTTCACATCGCCATGTGATGAACACCCATAGTTCACATCATCATGTGACCAACACCCAAAGGGTTTACTAGAGTCAATAATCTAGTTCACATCGCTATGTGATTAACACCCAAAGAGTACTAAGGTGTGATCATGTTTTGCTTGTGAGAGCAGTTTAGTCAATGGGTCTGCCAAATTTAAATCCGTATGTATCTTGCAAACTTCTATGTCTACAATGCTCTGCACAGAGCTACTTTAGCTCATTGCTCCTACTTTCAATATATATCCATATTGAGACTTAGAGTCATCTGGATCAGTGTCAAAAACTTGCATCGATGTAACCCTTTACGATGAACCTTTTGTCACCTCCATAATCGAGAAACATATCCTTATTCCACTAAAGATAATTTTGACTGTTGTCTAGTGATCTACTCCTAGATCACTATTGTACTCCCTTGCTTAACTCAGTGTAGGGTATACAATAGATCTGGTACACAACATGGCATACTTTATAGAACCTATGGCTGAGGCATAGGGAACGACCTTCATTCTCTTTCTATCTTCTGCCGTGGTCGGACTTTGAGTCTTCACTCAACTTCACACCTTGCAAGACAGGCAAGAACTCCTTCTTTTACTGTTCCATTTTGAACTACTTCAAAATCTTTTCAAGGTATGTACTCATTGAAAAAACATATTAAGCGTCTCGATCTACCTCTATAGATCTTGATGCTCAATGTGTAAGAAGCTTCATCGAGGTCTTTCTTTGAAAAGCTCTTTTCAAACACTAATTTATGCTTTCCATAAAATTCTACATCATTTCTGATCAACAATATGTCATTCACATATACTTATCAGAAATGCAGTAGTGCTCCCACTCACTTTCTTGTCAATATAGGCTTCACCGCAAGTCTGTATAAAACTATATGCTTTGATCAACTCATCAAAGCGTATATTCGAACTCTAAGATGCTTGCACCAGTCCATAAATGGATCGCTGGATCTTGCACATTTTGTTAGCACCTTTAGGATCGACAAAACCTTCTGGTTGCATCATATACAACTCTTCTTAAAGAAATCCATTAAGGAATGTAGTTTTGACATCCATTTGCCAGATTTCATAAAATGTGGCAATTTGCTAACATGATTCGGACAGACTTAAGCATCAGTATGAGTGAGAAAATCTCATGATAGTCAACACCTTGAACGGTGTCAAAACATTTTTCGACAAGTCTAGCTTTGTAGATAGTAACACTACTATCAGCGCCCATCTTCCTCTTGAAGATCCATTTATTTTCTATGGCTTGCCAATCATCTGGCAAGTCAAACAAAGTCCACACTTTGTTCTCATACATGATGAGGACATCAATACCATTGTTACACCCACAGCCCCTACTGTTACATATACTGGACCAATTACTAGAGCTCGCGCACGCCAATTAAATTACCAAGTACTTTCGTTTCTTGGTAATGATTCTAATGTTCATGAGATTATGATGCTGCCTAAATTGGATACATTTGTTTTGCTTAAAAATGAAGGGCCTAGCTTGGAGAAGGATGAACATTGGAGCAAGAACACGCATGGAGTTGATGGCATGCGGAAGGGGATCAAGAACGGAGTTACAAGTGATGATTTCAGGACTTTGGAGCCGCCATAAGGAGTGCATGAAGCCTTGGACGAAATATACAAGATGCCACTTCATAATATTCGTCCATAGGCTATTCTAGGTGCTGCGTCACCTTATTAATGGGCCAGGCCCATGTAATTTCAAAATACTTAAGTATAGGCTATTTTTAGAGTCCGTATGTGTGGGGAAACAAGAGTTAGGGTTGGTTTCGGACCCCACCCTCAAGGGCCACGAAATTCCCCCCTCTTCCTCCATATATACAGCCCTTAGGTCGTCATTTAGACTTTGGGTTTTGTTTAGATTAAAAGTTCGCCATAGCTGCAACTTCGCGTACTTCATTTGTGTCCAACGACCAGACCAAGACGTCACAGAACCCCACCTTGATCAATAAAGCTTTCATCTTATATTCACAATATCCCGATTGCAATCTCAGTTTCTTGCTTGTTCTTCGTTTGCTCGCAGGAAACAGACCCTCGTGGTCAGGTTGATCGTGCTCCGGCGTGGTCAATAACCCTCGGAGGTTGGTTTAGCGATTGCTAAGGTGCGACGTCTCGCACGTTCGTAGTCGGATCGTCAAGGTCGACTCCCACAGAAAACAATAGCCACCATCTCATCGAAACATCGGGACACCTTTGCCTCTATCAATACATGGATCCCATCTCAGATTTCATGGCCTCAAGCCATTTCGCGGAATCTGCGCTCATCATCGCTTCCTCATAGTTCATAGGTTTGTCATGGTCAATTAACATGACCACCAGAATAGGATTACCATACCACTCTGGTGCGGATCTCACTCTGGTTGACCTATGAGGTTCGGTAGTAACTTGATCTGAAGTTACATGATCATCATCATTAGCTTCCTCACTAATTGGTGTAGGAGTCACAGAAACAGATTTCTGTGATGAACTACTTTCCAATAAGGGAGCTAGTATAGTTACCTCATAAGGTTCTACTTTCCTTGCATTCACTTCTTTAGAGAGAATCTCCTTCTCTAGAAAGGATCCATTCTCAGCAACAAATATCTTGCCTTCAGATCTATGATAGAAGGTGTACCCAACAGTTACTTTTGGGTATCCTATGAAGACGCACTTCTCCGACTTGGGTTTGAGCTTATCAAGATGAAACTTTTTTCACATAAGCATCACAACCCCAAACTTTAAGAAAGGACAGCTTAGGTTTCTTCCTAACCCACAGTTCATACGGTGTTGTCTCAACGGATTTATATGGTGCCCTTTTTAATGTGAATGCAGCTGTCTCTAATGCATAACCCCAAAATGATAGTGGTAAATCGGTAAGAGACATCATAGATTGTACATTTCCAATAAAGTACGTTTATGATGTTCGGATACACCATTACTGTCGGTGTTCTGGGAACGGGGGTCCCCAGACTTGCCTGCCTGCGACTTGCGGTGTGGCTCGAGTGGGGGCTCAGTGCGGCCCAGCCTCAACTGCTCAAGCTCAAGACCCTCGCAAGGGGCCAAGCCTTGCGGGGCGGACGATAGGAGGCTTCCTCAGGAGCAGCCTCATCAGGCAGGCTCGCGAGGAGGCGGAGAGATCAAGGAAGGGGTGCCTCGCGAGGAGCCCATGACGCAAGCCATGACGATCGTGATTAGGCGGGCGCCAGACGGGCGCCGGCCTGCGTAGTGTCCTTGTTTCCCCTTCGGTGCAAAGGGAGCAAGCACAGGCCAAGGCATCGGGCAAAGGTTACCATTCCGATGCAACGAGACCAAGACCAGCAGAGCGGCAGGACGGAGGTCACCATGGAGCCCAAGACAGCGTCATCACCAGTACTTTTGGCAGCAGAAGACCACCTTTGGTCAGGATAACTTGTACTATATGTTCCCCTTCAAAATGGCCAATTGTTGGCGCCCTTCCCGCTCATTTTTTGGGAAGAGGACCAGGGCCTCTATAAATAGGACTAGCCCCCAAAGAAAGAGGGAGAGAGAGGGCCAAGGAGGAAAAAGAAGAAGAGAGAGGTCCAGAGAGAAAGAAAGAGAGAAGAGAAAGAAAGAGAGAAAGGTCCGGACGAAGTAGAACACACTGCACCAGCTCAAGAACACCTCTCGCGAGGCCATTCTTCCCCTGTATTGTTCATCATCAGCCCCTGAGGCAATCCACTACACCATACACTAGAGTAGGGTATTACACCACACCGGTGGCCCGAACTAGTATAAACCTCGTGTCCCTTGTGTGTTCTTCTTTCTAGCCTAGATTTCTTGCGAGCCATAGAAGCGCGAGTCGGTAGGGGAAAGATCTCCATGCGCACCCGAGAGTTCGAACCTTAAGGGTCTGCCGGAACCCGAAATCCAACATTTGGCGCGCTAGGTAGGGGTGCGCCGGAATCTTTCTTCCGTTGTTCGCGTGTGATCTTCCGTCGTGTCCATGGCTGACGCTCGTCGGGCTCGCGCCGAGCTCCGGGCTGCTCTCGCCACCCGCGTCGCCCAGACGGCGCCCGTCGGCGGACACCCTCGTCGTTCCCCGTCGCCTGCCGCCAACGCCCCCACCGGCCCAGCGGGGAACGAGCAGCAGGCCTCGTCCCAGCATCCTTCGGTGCAGCGGGAGGGCCACACCGTAACCCCATCACCGACTCCAGCCGGTTCGTCGTCCCACTCCCGTCGCGCCCCCACGGACACGCATGCCGCACTGCTCCTGGCAAGAGAGCTCCTGCAATACCGCCCCGTCGACGACCTCTAGGAGGACTGGCTCGCCTGCATCACTGACCTTGTCAATGCCGCAGGGGGCTCTCCTTTGCCGTCCCTCTCGCTTCCTTGCCCTCCATTCCGCGTAGGGGGCGAGGATCAGGAGGCACCTCCGCCACCTCCTCCCCAAGAAGGCGCCCTGGCTCCAAGGCGCGCAGCCCCAGGGCGAGACCCTCCACGTCCGGCGCCTGCGCGGCAAGATGGGAGCTGCCAAGAGATCCCTCGTCCCCAAGAAGGTGCTCGCGCGCTCCCAGCACCAGCGCGCCAAGATCGTGTCCCTGCGCCTCCACGCTGAGACCCCGCGCTGCTCCAAGCGGCGGCGCGTGGTAATCACCAGGAGCAGGCCCAGCACCAGCAAAGGGCGCCGGTGGCCACAGCAGGCTACCGCGCCTTCACCCCTGAGCTACACGGTGTCACATGGCCAGGCAAGTTCAAGCCTCGTCTGCCCCCTTGCTATGATGTCATGGCGGACCCTGCGGAATTCCTGCAACTCTACGAGCTGGGCATCGAAGCCGCCAACGGAGACGAAAAGGTCATGGCGAACTCGTTTCCCATGGCGCTCAAGGATGGTGCCCGCACCTGGCTCCTAAACCTGGCTCCCAGCACGATCTCCTCCTGGGACAAGATGCACACTCGCTTCATCGCCAACTTCCAGGGCACTCGCGACCGGCCCCCGGCCATAAGTGACCTGCGCCGCATCAAGCAACAACCTGGGGAAACCCTGCAGAAATACATCCAGCGCTTCAACAACGCTTGCCTCAGGATTTCCAGGGTGACTGAGGAAGCCATTATCTCAGCCTTCTCCGACGGCGTGCGCGACATCAAGATGAAGGAGGAGCTGGCAATCCATGAAGACCTGTGCACATCCCTAGAGCTGTTCAACTTGGCAAACCAAGTGCGCCAGGGCTGAGGAAGGACGCCTGTCCCTCGTCGAGCTCCCGGCTGCCGACCCAGAAGAGAAAAAGCCCAAGGCCTAGGAAGTGAAGCATAAGGGAGCTGCCGTGCTCGCAGCGGAGCCAGATACCAAGCAAGGCAGGGATCAGCTTGAGTCGTCCAAGGGCAGCCGATACTGCGTGTACCACGACCTCCACACCCACAACACCAACGAATGCCAAGAGCTCAGGGCCGTGCGAGATGGGCGTATCGACCGATGCCCCGAGCGCAACGACAGGGGCTATGGCCAAGGAGGAGGAAGAGGTGGATGATGGGAAGACCGTGGCCCTCGCCAAGGGTGGCGTGACTGACCTCGCAAGAATCGCTGGTAGGACCAGCCTCGCGAGGGAGGCTGGAGGGATCAGCCTCGTGAGGATCATGCGCACGGCAACGCAGGCCTCCCTTCTCTACCTCCACCACCAAGAAGGAACGAAGACCAACATCAAGACGAGGGGGCTGGGGGCTTCTAAGAGCCGCGCGCAATTGCTTGCATCTTGGGTGGCGCCCAGGCCCCAGCATCACAGTGCATCTTCAAGCAGTTTGCTCGCGAGGTGAATGCTGTCCTCCCCAAGCTTGAGGCCACACGCCCTCTCAGGTGGTCTGCATGCGCCATCACGTTCAGCTCAGTGGATCAGCTCAAGTGTGCAGCAATGGCCGGAGTTCTCCCGATGCTTTGCTCCCCAGTCATCAGCAATGTGCAGGTCACCAGGACCCTCATGGATGGCGGAGCAGGACTCAACGTCCTGTCCGTCGAGACGTTCGACAATATCCAACTGCCGTATGATCAGCTCCAGCCGACCAGGCCTTTCTCAGGAGTCACGGATGGTTCCACCGTTCCCGTAGGGTAAGTTCTCCTGCCAGTCACCTTCGGGCAGCACAACAACTACCGCACCGAGCTCATTGACTTCGGCGTCGCCCACATTCGCCTTCCATACAACACCATCCTTGGGTACCCAACCCTAGCCAAGTTTATGGCAGTGACTCACCATGGTTACAATGTCCTCAAGATGCCAGGAAGGGGTGGAGTCATCACCGTACCCTGTGAGGAAAGGGACGCGGTGTGTTCACTTGAGCGTGCGTTCCAAGCCGCAACAATCGAAGACCTAGATCACAGGAGCGGAAGACTTCCCGAGGCGACCCTCAAGAAGAGGAAGGCTTCGCCTGGCCCAAGCCATAAGGAGGCAGGCGCCTCCGGAAGCGTTGCGTCGAGATTCATGCCCGTCCAGGGAGCGCCACCCTCTGTCGCAAAGGAAAGCGCGCCCGGCGCCCTCCTTAGGCAGGGCTCGGGGGCTCTTTATTGGAGAGCCACCGACTTTGCCAAGGTCACGAGGGAGGAGCTCGGGCGCCACTTGGAGGGGTGCTTCCAGGCACGTTTCCCTCAAGAAGGTACGAGGGAAGGAAGACCAAACCCTGAGGAGTTCATCGCAGGAAACACCCAGGAGCTGCAGGAGTCGAGAGTCATGCGCAGCAGCCGCCGCTTGCCCGCCGTGGCCCCACATCCAGGCGAGGACGGTGGGCTGCGCATCTGCATCGATGTGCCAGGGCTCAACCGAGCCGCGTCTCAGGAGCGCCTCTGGCCTTCACGCGTGGGGCCTTGCAAGGGTCCACCTCACAGCTACGTTCGCATGCCTTTCGGCCTGCCGACCGCGATCGCCGCTCATCAGCGCCTACTGAGGAGCATTCTGGAGGCTCAGGAGGTCAGGCATTGTGCGGTCCTGGCGGAGGTGGAGATGGCCCTCGAAGACCTACCCGTGCCCCCGGAGCCTCCCGAGGCTCCTGTGCTTGGGGGCTCGTGAGGGTCGATGTCTTCACTGCGTGTCGTCCACTTCTACGGCATCGCTTCATCTTCAACGACATCAGGTGACATCTTTCAAGTTGCATTTTTAGCTGGGAGAGCCCACAGGGCCGCGTTGTTCCCAGGTCGCGTGGGTCCGTCCCTGCGGCACGTATCCGTTTTACTTACACACTTTACTTACCTTGTTGGGGGCGCCCCTCGGGCTGCATCATCCCCAAACTGCTCGGGCCTGGCCCAGCGGCGTTTTCTTCTCCCGCATCTACTTGAAATGAATCTGCTCCTTCGTACTTAAGATACCTGACCTAATCGCCTGCTCGATTGAAACCTACCGATGGAGCCGCTCGCTCTGGCACGACGTCTATGTACGGGTCCGCCCCTGCAACGCCAATAAATCTGAGTGGTCGAGCTCTGGCCGCGGCATCCCCGCATGGCGCCACCTCATCAGGCCCTCAGTGCCCCAATCACTCCCTCGGAGCGACCAATGGTTGGCTGGCAACCGTAGTGACAGGTCTTGTCTCTCCTTGTGATTGGTATGCAGGACCCACTCCAGGAGCAACATTGGGGATGTCGCAGGCTATCTCTCCCTCTCTCCGGCACGGTCCTCTTGCACGTTAAAACAGGTGCGCCTGAGCATCGCGACTCATGGGCTCCTACTGTATCTCCAGCCCTCACCCCCTGGCCTTGACCCACGGCATCGCGACCTGTCATACCAGTGGCGGCTGAGCTCGCTCGAGGGCCGGGACCTGACGACGTAGAGCATTAAGGAAAATGTGGGGAAGTGGGAAGAAGCTCGCGAGGACCTAACCCAGCAGCACCCCAGCTACCGCCGCTCGGGCCGGGCGCCCCGTCGAAGGACTACCCCAAACTCAAAAGATAAGTCATGCCCTTACAGGAGTTGGACCAACGCAGCACCAAACCCTCGCCTCGTGCTGCTCTGTCACGGCGACATTGCCTTCCTTTCTCGCCCAGCGAGGGCTTCTCGAGCGCTAAAGGGGACCTCCCGAGCATCGCGACTCGGGGGCTCTTACCGGACCTCGGGCCGCTCACCTCCTGGCCTTGACCACGGCATCGTGACCTGGCATACCAGCGACGGCTGAAGCCTGCCTGGGAACTGGGACCTGTCAGCGTAGAGCGCTAAGTCCTCGCCAAGATAGAAAGGGGGAGCCGAGCCGGGACAGGACAAGCATCTCGCATCGATTCATATTAGGGATATAATGTTTGCAAAAGACATGGCAGGCGCCTTACATACCCCCGCGGGGTGTTGCTTCGATTCCTTGCAGGGAACAAGAGGTGCTAATCCTAAGGAATGCTAATTTCCCGTGCCTCCGCAAGCGACGCCATCATCAACAGTGGACTGCCCGGCGCCGGCGCCAACCCCACCCAGATCAGTGGTGTCGGTGGCCCGATGCAGTTGCCCTACTCCGAGTACGGCACGAGCTCGGAGGCTCGTAGCTGTCGTCGCTCGTCTCCGGAGTCACGAGAGGCTCGGGGGAGCCGCTAGATTCCCCAGCTCCTCCGTTGCTGCCTGAAGAGCTGCTGGAAGGCCGATGGGAAGGCCAGGTCCTCGCCAGTCCGATGCCCATACCGCTTTCCCTGGGGCAGCACTCCAACCGGCGTCCTTCAGCATCGAAGACGTTGAAGAACATCGGGGAGGCGCCGTCATATTCAAGATGAATTATGAGGGCACCCTCCGTGCGGCAGACCCGGGCGATCTCACCCCAGCCCCGGGTCATATAGACCTTGCCCGGAGCGACGACCGTGACCTCTGCTCCGGTCGCGAGGGTGCTGCAGTCGGCGTGCTACAGCTAGAGCTCCAGAGATCCGCTCGGCGGCATCTCGAAGGCGAAGGAGGGAGGAAGGCGGATGCAAGAGCTTGGGGGCATGGTGGCGTGAAGCACGAGCTCACAGGAAGGCGGTGTCGCTCAACGCCCTCTTCCCCAGGGCCCTCGATTCGGGCATACAAGGGCAGTGGAAACCCAGGAGGCGGCCGCTCGTACCAGGGCCATGGCGCCTCCTGCCAAGAACCCTCATCTCGTCGGCGGGGGACTAGCCGTTTCTTCGCCGAAAGATGGTCAAGACCTTCTCGGGGGGCCTTTCCTTTCTCTTCTGCAGAAAACCAGCGGATTGGTGCCATTGGCGTAAGGAGAAGAAAGGACGAGGAAGGAGAAGGAAAGGAGTAGCAGGAAGGGATGAGCTAACGAGGCTCACGTGGCCCCGTACTTATAGCCGGAGAAGGCCAACCGCCAGCCACCATGATCGCAGGTAATCGTGACCCATTTCTCTGCATGCAGGGACTTGACAAGTCGAGCGGTTGCCGAGGCATCGTGGGGAAGCGCAGACGCCCACGTCCGATCAATCGCCACGCGGCACCCAAGGCCGCAGGCTATTGGGGCCCGCGGCGCTTCGCGCTTGCCCCTTAGCTTCTTTGCTAAGCCAAGCCCGGGCGCGCCTTGGGCCTGGGGGCTACAGTCGGCGTTCTGGGAACAGGAGTCCCCAGACTTGCCTGCCTGCGGCCTGCGGCGTGGCTCGAGTGGGGGCCCAGTGCGGCCCGGCCTCATCCGCTCAAGCTCAAGACCCTCGCAAGGGGCCAAGCCTTGCGGGGCGGACGACAGGAGGCTTCCTCAGGAGCAGCCTCATCAGGAAGGCTCGCGAGGAGGCGGAGAGATCATGGCAGGGGTGCCTCGCGAGGAGCCTGTGACGCAAGCCATGACGATCGAGATTAGGCGGGCGCCGGCCTGTGCAGTGTCCTCGTTTCCCCTTCAGTGCAAAGGGAGCAAGCACAGGCCAAGGCATCGGGCAAAGGTTACCATTCCAGTGCAACGAGACCAAGACCAGCAGAGCGGCGGGATGGAGGTCACCGTGGTGCCCAAGACGGTGTCATGACTAGTGCTTTTGGCAGCCGAAGACCACCTTTGATCAGTATAACTTGTACTAGATGTTCCCGTTCAAAATGGCCAATTGTTGGCGCCCTTCCCGCTCATTTTTTGTGAAGAGGACCAGGGCCTCTATAAATAGGACTAGCCCCCAAAGAAAGAGGGAGAGAGAGGGCCAAGGAGGAAAAAGAAGAAGAGAGAGGTCTAGAGAGAAAGAAAGACAGAAGAGAAAGAAAGAGAGAAAGGTTCGGACCAAGTAGAACACACTGCACCAGCTCAAGAACACCTCTCGCGAGGCCGTTCTTCCCATGTATTGTTCATCATCAGCCCCTGAGGCAATCCACTATACCACACACTGGAGTAGGGTATTACACCACATCGGTGGCCCGAACCAATATAAACCTCGTGTACCTTCTGTGTTCTTCTTTCTAGCCTAGATTTCTTGGGAGCCATAGAAGCGCGAGTCGGTAGGGGAAAGATCTCCGTGCGCACCCCAAAGTTTGAACCTTAAGGGTCTGCAGGAAGCCGATATCCGACAATTACGCTGTGGTGTTCCAGGTGGCGTGAATTGCGAAACTATTTCGCATTGTTTCAAATAAAGACCAAACTCGTAACTCAAATATTCTCCTCCATGATCAGATCGTAGAAACTTTATTTTCTTGTTACGATGATTTTCCACTTCACTCTGAAATTATATGAACTTTTCAAATGTTTCAGACTTATGTTTCATCAAGTAGATATACACATATCTGCTCAAATCATCTATGAAGGTCAGAAAACAATGATACGCGCCGTGAGTCTCAACACTCATTGGTCCGCATACATCGGTATGTATTATTTCCAATAAGTCAGTGGCTCACTCCATTGTTGTGGAGAACGGAGTCTTAGTCATCTTGCCCATGAGGCATGGTTTGCAAGCATCAAAATGATTCATAATCAAGTGATTCCAAAAGCCCATCAGCATGGAGTTTCTTCATGCGCTTTACACCAATATGACCTAAACGGCAGTGCGACAAATAAGTTGCACTATCATTATTAACTTTGGATCTTTTGGCTTCAATATTATGAATATGTGTATCACTACGATCGAGATCCCACGAACCATTTTCATTGGGTGTATGACCATAGAAGGTTTTATTCATGTAAACAGAACAACAATTATTCTCTAACTTAAATGAATAACTGTATTGCAATAAACATGATCAAATCATATTCATGCTCAACGCAAACACAAAATAACATTTATTTAGGTTTAACACTAATCTCGAAAGTATAGGGACTGTGCGATGATGATCATATCAATCTTGGAACCACTTCCAACACACATCGTCACTTCACCCTTAACTAGTCTCTGTTCATTCTGCAACTCCATTTCGAGTTACTACTCTTAGCAACTGAACCAGTATCAAATAATGAGGGGTTGATGTAAACACTAGTAAAGTACACATCAATAACATGTATATCAAATATAGCATTTTTCACTTTGCCATCCTTCTTATCCGCCAAATACTTGGGGCAGTTCCGCTTCTAGTGACCAGTCCCTTTGGAGTGAAGCACTTAGTCTCATGCTTAGGTCCAAACTTGGGCTTCTTCACTTGAGCAGCAACTTGCTTGCCATTCTTCTTGAAGCTCCCTTTCTTTCCCTTTGCCATTCTCTTGAAACTAGTGGTCTTGTTAATCATCAACACTTGATGCTCTTTCTTGATTTCTAGCTTCATCGATTTCATCATCATGAAAAGCTCGGGAATCGTTTTCCTCATACCTTGCATACTATAGTTCATCACGAAGTTCTACTAACTTGGTGATGGTGACTAGGTAATTATGTCAATCACTATTTTATCTAGAAGATTAACTCCCACTTGATTCAAGCGATTGTAGTACCCAGACAGTCTGAGCACATGCTCACTGCTTGAGCTATTCTCCTCCATCTTTTAGCTATAGAACTTGTTGGGGATTTCATATCTCTCAACTCGGGTATTTGCTTGAAATATTAACTTCAACTCCTGGAGCATCTCATATGATCCATGACGTTCAAAACGTCTTTGAAGTCCCGATTCTAAGTTGTTAACCATGGTGCACAAAACTATCAAGTAGTCATCATATTGAGCTAGCCAAACGTTCATAATGTCTGCATCTGCTCCTGCAATAGGTCTGTCACCTAGCGGTGCATCAAGCACATAATTCTTCTGTGCAGCAATGAGGATAATCCTCAGATCATGGATCCAATCTGCATCATTGCTACTAACATCATTCCACTTAGTTTTCTATAGGAACACATATAAAACACAGGGAAGCAATAACGCGAGCTACTGAACACATATAAAACATAGATGTGCAAATACTATCATGACTAAGTTCATGATAAATTAAAGTTTAATTAATCATATTACTTAAGAACTCCCACTTAGATAGACATCCCTCTAATCATCTAAGTGATCACGTGATCCATATCAACTAAACCATAACCGATCATCACGTGAAATGGAGTAGTTTTCAATGGTGAACATCATTATGCTGATCATATCTACTATATGTTTCACGCTCGACCTTACGGTCTCCAGTGTTCCGAGGCCATATCTGCATATGCTAGGCTCGTCAAGTTTAACCCGAGTATTTCTGCGTGTGCAAAACTGGCTTGCACCCGTTGTAGATGGACGTAAAGCTTATCACACCCGATCATCACGTGGTGTCTCGGCACGACGAACTTTGGCAATGGTGCATACTTAGGGAGAACACTTTTATCTTGAAATTTAGTGAGAGATCATCTTATAATGCTACCGTCAAACAAAGCAGAATAAGATGCATAAAGGATAAACATCACGTGCAATCAATATAAGTGATATGATACGGCCATCCTCATCTTGTGCTTGTGATCTCCATCTTCGAAGCACCGTCATGATCACCATCATCACCGGCGCGACACCTTCATCTCAATCGTAGCATCATTGTCATCTTGCCAACTATTGCTTCTACGACTATCGCTACCACTTAGTGATAAAGGAAAACAATTATAGGGCGATTGCATTGCATACAATAAAGTGACAACCATATGGCTCCTGCTAGTTGCCGATAACTCCGTTACAAAACATGATCATCTCATACAATAAATATAGCATCATGTCTTGACCATATCACATCACAACATGCCCTGCAAAAACAAGTTAGACGTCCTCTACTTTGTTGTTGCAAGTTTTACATGTCTGTTACGGGCTGAGCAAGAACCGTTCTTATCTACGCATCAAAACCACAACGATAGTTTGTCAAGTTGGTGCTGTTTTAACCTTCTCAAGGACCGGGCGTAGCCACACTCGGTTCAACTAAAGTTGGAGAAACTGACACCCGCCAGCCACCTGTGTGCAAAGCACGTCGGTAGAACCAGTCTCGCGTAAGCGTACGCGTAATGTCGGTCCAGGCCGCTTCATCCAACAATACTACCGAACAAAGTATGACATGCTGGTAAGCAGTATGACTTGTATCGCCCACAACTCACTTGTGTTTTACTCATGCAAATAACATCAACACATAAAACCAGGCTCTGATGCCACTGTTGGGGAACTTAGTAATTTCAAAAAAATTCCTACGCACACGCAGGATCATGGTGATGTATAGCAACGAGAGGGGAGAGTGTCGTCCATGTACCCTCGTAGACCGTTAAACCGAAGCATTATGACAACGCGGTTGACCTAGTCATACGTCTTCACGATCGACTGATCCTCAGTATCGAACGTACGAAACCTTTGCGTTCAGCACACATTCAGCTCGGTGATGTCCCGTGAACACATGATCCAGTAGAGCTCGGGGAAGAGTTTCGTCAGCACGACGGCATGGTGACGATGTTGATGAAGCTACCGCAGCGGGCCTTCTCCTAAACACCGCTACAGTATGACCGAGGTGGATTATGGTGGAAGGGTGCACCGCACACGGCTGGGAGAGATCTTTGTGATCAACTTGTGTGTGTAGAGGTGCCCCATGCCCCCGTATATAAAGGAACAAGGGGGAGAGGCGGCCGGCCAGTAGGAGGAACACCAGGGAGGAGTCCTACTCCCACCGGGAGTAGGACTCCCTCCTTTCCTAGTTGGAGTAGGAGAAAGGGGAAGGAGGAGGGAGAGAGGAAGGAAAGGGGGGCGCCGCCCCCCTTCCTAGTCCAATTCGGACAGGAGGGAGAGGGGGGGTGCGGCCTGCCCTGGACACCCCTCCTCTTCTCCACTAAGGCCCGTCATGGCCCATTAAACCCGCGGGGGGGGGGGGGGGGGGGTTCTGGTAACCCCCGGTACTCCGGTAAAATCCCGATTTCACTCGAAACACTTCTGATATCCAAATATAGGCTTCCAATATATCAATCTTTATGTCTCGACCAATTAGAGACTCCTTGTCATGTCCGTGATCACATCCGGGACTCCGAACTTCCTTCGGTACATCAAAACACATAAACTCATAACATAACCGTCATCGAACTTTATGCGTGTGGACCCTACGGGTTCGAGAACTATGTAGAGAATAACCAATAGCGGAACCTGGATGCTCATATTGGTTCCTACATATTCTACGAAGATCTTTATCGGTCAAATCGCACAACACTATATGTTGTTCTCTTTGTCATCTGTATGTTACTTGCCCAAGATTCGATCGTCGGTATCCAATACCTAGTTCAATCTCATTACCTGCAAGTCTCTTTACTCGTTCCATAATAAATCACCCCATAACTAACTCATTAGTTATAATGGTTGCAAGGCTTATAGTGATGTGTATTACTGAGAGGGCCTAGAGATACCTCTCCGACAATCGGAGTGACAAATCCTAATCTTGATCTATGCCAACTCAACAAGTACCATGGGAGACACCTGTAGAGCACCTTTATAATCACCTAGTTACGTTGTGACGTTTGGTAGCACATAAAGTGTTCCTCCGGTATTCGGGAGTTGCATAATCTCATAGTCATAAGAACATCTATAAGTCATGAAGAAAGCAATAGCAGTAAACAAACGATCAAGTGCTAAGCTAACGGAATGGGTCAAGTCAATTACATCATTCTCTAATGATGTGATCCCGTTAATCAAATGACAACTCATGTCTATGGCTAGGAAACTTAACCATATTTGATTCAATGAGCTAGTCAAGTAGAGGCATACTAGTGACACTCTGTTTGTCTATGTATTCACACATGTATCAAGTTTCCTATTAATACAATGCTAGCATGAATAATAAACATTTATCATGATATAAGGAAATAAATAATAAATTTATTATTGCCTCTAGGGCATATTCCCTTCACCACGGTCAAGGACAGTTGGGTGGTGCTGCTTAGACTATGTCCATAAGTTTCTGGAAAACAACATAGTTTGGTAAATCTGTTGACGTGATTCGTGAGGAAGTCACAGTGAGCTTGAGCATGAGTCGTTCATAACTCTTTCTCGATGTTGATGTTTGTAACCTCCTGATACTTGTTGCAGACACATTCATGTCGTTGATAAATGATGATTATACTTGCATGAGAAAAACTAGCTTTCCGCAAAAATGCCAAATTAGTAGTAGAGCCTTGCATAATTATTCTAGTATCACTCTTAGGGTGCTTGCGAGTACATTCAAAGTACTCATTGGCTTTCCACTGGTTATTTTATTGGCTAGGCATGAAAGAACATGATATGATGAAAAATACTTCAGTGACGAACATGCGAGCTAGGACGCTTCCCAGTCAGAATGCCTGTAGGGTTAAGGCAGATGGCATGGGTCCAAGTTATCGACGAAGATTCCCGTTGTGAAGTTATACTCAAGACTTGACCATAATGGTCATAATTTATGTAAGACGGTATGTATGGATGTAAGACTCTTGTTATACAGCTTTTGTGTGTTCAGTGAGCATTGATCTGTGGGATCGATGTACACTTGCATTCGGTGATCATGACTTATGAGTCAGGGTCCCCGTAGAGCTAGTATCAGAGCCATTCTGACTATAGGAAGCCTTAGTTAGCATGTTAGTTAGTTTGTATAAAACTATTTCCAAAACTATTACTAGTTTTCAAAACTATCTATACTTCTCTTCCCCTCCGAGTTTTTTTTGAAAAACTAAGGTATATTTTCCCTATCGATCTCTTCCCTTCAAAACTTATGCAAACGGTCGCTAGTACCCTTATGCCCCTGACCACTGGATTCCTCGTAATCCTCATGGATAATCTAGGAGGAAGACACCTTGCCGGACACTCACCCACATCTTCTGAACACAAGATTGGCGACACCACAACAAGACGATACCAACAGAAGATACATCCTCGTGG
Source organism: Triticum urartu (assembly GCF_003073215.2). Classification (NCBI taxonomy): domain Eukaryota; kingdom Viridiplantae; phylum Streptophyta; class Magnoliopsida; order Poales; family Poaceae; genus Triticum; species Triticum urartu. Next base: position 203,009,288 of record NC_053022.1, on the reverse strand, counting down.
AATGAGGACATGAAGACCCAGAAGATGGGGAGACCTTTGACACTGCCCCAAGATGATGCAACCTTGTCCTATGAAGATCAGGGTGTAAGATATGCAAGACCATGATATACATCGCTAATAGAGCAATCATGTCCTTACGGTTGTTGTATCGGCAACCATCGGTGGATGAGAACCTCGCCATTCGGCCTGCCTCACTATAGTGAGCAGGAAAACGGTTCCCTTCATCCCCCGCTCTTGGTGTCGATGTTGTCATCAACGTAACGGACAGGCTGGACCTCTACCATGCCTTGCTAATGTCATTGCATAAAGGGTTACCTACCTGGTACCATCGACGCCTTAGAAGGCAAAAGGGATCGCCGATATTAAGAAGACAACAGAAGACCGAGTCAATGCCAGCTATGAGGAACCACCTCCACCCCATCAGCTCGTCGGGTGAGAGGTTGTTGAAGATTCTTTAGGATGACCTGGATCATTTCATCGAACAACTACAAAAGACGCAAAGACACATGAGGAAAACCCAAAAGACTGCACGAGACATGAAACTAGCACGACTACTGAGTCAGAGAACCCCTAGGGTAGGATGAGTCATGTACCCCCTATGCGCAGTCGAGTTCATATGATGGTTCAAATAGAACCATGATTCTGTGTTGCTTGCTTTTATTTGTTTGTATTTTGATATAAGTCACACTTTTGCCCTAGGCAACAAGCACGCGACTATATCACCTTCCTTACCTTGTTTCTTTTGTTTGGCCCTTTTTAAACCTATTTGTTTGCACTTGCACTATAGAACCCCCTTTTGGCATTCCCCTCCTATATGCTACTTTTCCCTCTCATCTCTCTCCTCAATTGAAGACCGGCAAGACAAGATACACCAAGGATTCTACCTCGGCAACCAACTAGCAACTAAGACTTTTGCTACCGCCTCCTCGACCAGGTGCAACCCCGTAGAGTTATGTTTAACCCTCCATACTAGAAACCCATCCCTAGACCCTTCGAGACTTCACGAGATATCCCAGCTTGAATTTTTAACCATGTGCTTAACCCACATAATTGCAGGAGAACCAGATGATCCCCAACAACCTTTTCTTAGTACAGGGTTCATTATGGAACTAGTAGACATAGTGGACTAGCACATTATCATCCTAAGATAGCACCAGAACTAACGATGCCATAGGGAAGGCCAATTTGAGGATATAGGAATAGAGGACAAATGACTCGATGAGTTTATATCAGTGACCTTGAGGAATTATCTGAGACTCTTTGGTGGAATATAAAGCTTTCATGTTGGTAGATGAACTTGGTGGGATCATGATAATAGAGTAGCATAGTCTTCATTACCCCCTAAGTAAATTGGATTTAGTAGGACAATTATGATCGCAAGATGAAACTCTTGGAAGACTAAAGATTTGTCTTAGCCAGGGGATATTGATGGGAGATAGTTGATATTACAATAATGACTTAGGAGAAATATGTAGGAATTACTATGGGATGTGAGATTTGGATTTAAATAGGTGATCCTAGTTGAGTATAGATGTTGAGTATGTCTACTTGGTTCGGAGTAAATTGAATTTAGACTGATGATCTCGATCATGGTGCCATGTTTTTCGGTGGACCATAAACTACAAGATTGGATTAATTGCCGGGGTTGAATTAGGGAATCTATATAAGCTTGAGGATGGAAGTTACATGACCATGATAATGGAAATTCGTGGACTTACTATAGTGAGGATAGCCCTTTCTAGTATTTGGGGACTATAGGACATTAGAAGATTCGTGTGAAAAACCATAGACTTTGGATTTGTAGAATTAATGGATTACGTAGTGATTGATGGGAGTTAATGGGCTGTGGAGTTGATTCATAGGAAGGAAACAAGATCTTGGAGTGGCATATGACGCATTTCCTTAGGATAGAGATGCAATATCTTGGACCTTAGAAAAATAGGCCGAGCACTTGGATTGTCATGTTTAATTCAAGCTTGGCAGCTTGTTTGTTCTACCCATGGTTTTTTACATAAGGGTAACCATGCATATGAGTTGGCGATACTTGACATGTATGATTTAGTTAGACCTCCTCTCGGTAGTCCTAAGGATATGAATAGCATGAGTAATGATTGGATTTAACCTATACAAGATAATGCTTTCGGTAGAATAAGGTGATTTGTTTGAAGGACTAGGTAGAACAGTTGGCATCTCAGAATCTGTGCTCAAGGATAAGATGATAAACATCCACTCGCACCCTAGAATCCTTGAAACTCTTAAGCCCCACCAAACCACAACATGGTCGGATCATGACCACAGGCTTTGGCTCTAGGTCAAGAAGACCTTGGCAAACACTCAACCGTGACCAGCACCAATGCCCCAACCTACTTTATGTACCTCGTGAACAAAGTCATCACGGAGTACTTGGACAATTTGGGTGTTTTCATTATATGATGACATACTTGTCTACCCGAAGAAAGAAGAAGAACCATTCAGTTGGTCAAGGAACATCTGAAGACCTCCATGTCAAGGGGGATGAACTAAACCAACCGCCATCGTCAAGAAGTAAGCTCCTGCTTCGAAGACCATGTGTACCAACGGGTCACTCCTCTTAGAAGAACCAAGCATTTCCGTGTCAAAGAGAATCTCACACCAAGATTATCGAAACCCTTTTGAGGTCACTACATGACGAAGAGAAGGCGGTTGCCAGATGGAGTTTCCACCCGAGTCGCCCGATATGCACAACGTTTTCCCACACAACACAAGCTCAGGAGTGTTTCCAACTTCCTAACTAGCCCGACCTCGACCGGGAAGTCGGTCACCGAGCCATCGACCCATGGCCCAACCTGAATTACGCAAGAGACCCCTTAGCAACCTGGGTCAAGCAGAACGTCACACACGAAGCCACATCATTAAGTACTTCAAGGGTTAATGGAGCACCACTCGGAAGCAGAAGCAGTATGAGGACGTGAAGACTACCCCGGATCCAAGTTTCCATATTCCTTTCCAAGCCTAGTTTGGGAATCTCGGGGACGATATTCTTGTAAGGGGGGTAGGTCTGTCACACCCTAATTTTCATGCCAGAACACTTAAGCTAATAAATCATGATAAAATGTGCTTTGACAAAAACTTTTGAGTGTTTAGGTCTTTGATTGATTTGATTTTTGTGTGTTGGTTGCAAGTGCTCTAAAAATCAAATAAATGCTCCAACTCTTATACTCCTTCTCCTTAATCCAAAACCTTGCCCAATGATCATGCCATGTGTGCAGGACATAAAAATAATTTCTTGCAAAAACATTTTGGCCCAAAAGTATTTTCTAAATTATGTTTTCCAAAAACCCCTGAATTGAGACTTGAACTACAAGTACTTAATTAAGGGTGTGAAAAATCTTTCAAAAATTATATTTGACTCCTATTAGATATAGGACACCCAGAAACCACAAAAATATAATTTGAAAAGGTATTTTCCTATTTTATTTAAAAGCTTTTCTTAAGGCCAGAAATGGTCTTTAATAGGTTAAAATTATTTTAAAGATTCAAAAATATTTGAGAAAAATTAGGGAAACTCAGTGGACATATATTTTCCATATATAAGAGTTTCAACACATGGTCATGTTTAAAATATTGGGCAAAACCCTCCAAAACCATTTCTGTCCAGTTCAAGTATTTGAAATATTTCTACAAGAAATATTTTCAGATAAATCCAGGAAAATTCTAGCAAGTCACATATGCATAATAGGATGACCTTGCAGAGTTTTAGCTCAATCCAAATTGTTTTGGATCACAAAAGTGCCACAAAACCCTCTCTGTCCAGATTCAAGTTTGAACAACTTTACATTGCCAACTTTTTCCAATTGGCCCCAAACCTTGTGGTCATGCTCACAACCCCAAATGATGACACTACACCAAAGTGTGCATCAAGGGGAATGGTTTTGCATGACTAGATCTTGGAAAACCCATTTCTGTTGATTTCTAGGGTATATAGAAGTTGTATTGGCAAGTTTGCCCAAATGAGCTCAAATTTGTTGGAACTCCCAATTTCTATATGCCATTCCATCCTGTTAAGTCTCTTGTAAAGTGTAATTCATTTTCTAGCTCAAAGCACCATGAAAAACCTTCTGACAAAATTTAAAATTCCAAGTTTCAGCCCCTTGCACTAATCTCCTTGAGCCACAATCTTCCTGGCACTCTACTCCACCCCCACGAGCACCAAAGACAACACCTCGCTCTCTCCCCCTGCCGCCCGAGCCGTTGCCACGGCGACCCGTGCGCCGTGTCCACGATGAGCCACGGGTCGGCTACTAAAGGCCACCCCCGAGCCCCCTCTCTACTCCTTTGGCTCTCTCTCCCTCCCGTGCACCCCCTGGACCAACCCACTCCCCTCCTCGTGCCCTCCAACCACCTCCATGGCCGGAGCCATGCCGTCGGCCTCCGCCAAAATTTGCATCCACCAGTCCTCCTCCTCCCCCCTCTGGGCTGCACCAGAGCATCTCCAGCATCACCGCGGGCCCCTCCCGTGCTTCACCCTCTCCTCCCCGTGGTCGTGCCATCGAGTTCCACCATCACCGTCAGCCTCGTCTGCCACGGCCGACGTCCTACTCAACCCGGTGTCCTTGGGCGACCATGCCACCCACTGTTGGACGCAGCCGGGTCCCCTGAGCACGCTGGTGGTCAGCTCACAGGAAACGGTGGCCTGTGGCACCGGCAATCCGCCGTCGACACCGCCCCCTGCCCCTACTTTATTCAAGTAGGGGGTTGGGGATGAACCTGATATATGGGCCCCTCGTGTCGGCGACCCTGAGGGACGGGCCCGTAGGTTAAGTGGACACGGCTTCTTCGGGAGCCGCTCCCCGAGGACAAGGCGTATTCTGGGCGGGCGCCTTCGACGCCAGCGCTGTCGCACGTGCGGCCGTGCAGCTGGGCCATGCCCAGTGCGCTACCCCGCTAAGTCTCGCCCAGTGCACGCGGTTGCCACCCAGATCCAGCCCGTTTGGGTATAAAGCTTTCCCTTTTTCTTTTCTGTACAATTTGTAAAATCCATAAATAATTCAAATTAACTCCAAACTTGATGATTCAAATTTCTAGTAGTTTCTAAATTCATGCCCTATCTCATGGTGCTAGTTGCACATTTTTCCAGAAATATTTCTTTCACAAATAATTATCAAAATACCATTTTCCCATTTCTGTCATAAACTTTAGAATATCACAGAGGGCACAAATTTGATCCAAATGCCATGATTCAAATTCCTAGATGCTTCTAAGTTCATAACATAGTTTATGAACATTTTTCTTAAAACTTTCTATCCCACACAAAATAATGAGCCATTTCTTCATATTTGTCAACTTTACAAATTCATAGGGAAGTCATTTGAACTCCAAATTAAGTGGAACCAACTCCTAGGAGATTCTAAAATCATCCTGTGTTAAATGGGTGCCATTGCTCATTTTTCAAAAAAATATTTCTGTACGCTTCTTGCAAATCCACAAATCCCTCGATTCCATCAGATTGAAATGTTCAAAGATATCCATTGATGAAACCCCAATGAAACCACTTTGGTCATTCCTCATATGACCAAGGGTACCCTAGAAAAGTACAACTCACATTTTTAGATCACTTTTATTTCCTGCCTTGTTGTGTTGCTTACTATGATTGTTTCCGACATTAGTTGACGAAGTAGACGAAATACTCGGAGATGGACCAAAAGATTTGAAGACTATGATGAACCAGGAAAGCAGCCCTTTGGCCATGTTGAACCCTTTTATATCATGAGAACATTTTCACTGTTCCATCGAGTGCATGATGGTTCTTGAATGGCAACCTTGCTGGGCTTGCCTCTGTTACATACCCGTTGATACTTGCATTGTTCATGACTCTATCCTTGTTTAAAGTTGTGTTGATGGATTGTAGAAATATGCTATAGTAGTTGGCTACGCAAAAGGTGTCAGGGTTATGCATGGAAACTAACAAGTGTGGATGACATACTTACAAATAGCCTAGTGGGTGCCACTAATGCCCCTGGGAGATGATGATGAATTAGGTCACTACTTGGTGGAGAGGTAGTGTACTGAGGCTTGATGAAAGTGTTGTTTACAGAGACGAATTAGATTTAAGATTGTCTACCGTCCCAACCAAACATGTACAACCACACTACCCCTTATGGGAAGGGGCATTAATAATTACCTAGTTCGTGCTAGCATGGAGGCCCGCACTACTAGTGACGAGAGTGACGTGGTCACTCTCGGTACGGGGTCGTGCTTGGATAGGCGGCCATGACTATTTCCATAGGGAACCAGACACACCATTGGTACCCCCTGCATGTGAGATGTGATGAGTATGGGAGTGTGGCTCCACCAATAAATTGTGAAAATGTTTAGCACGGGGGCTGTTACCAATCGAGTGGACTCTATGTTGGTCACGACTAGGGAAAGGTAGTGATTGGGTGCTTACCCTGGGTACTTAAGGTACCGCGGGTCATGGATGACATGGAAGCTTCCCGGACCTTGTGGGTAAAGTGTGCAACCTCTGCAGAGTGTTGAACTATTCGAATAGCCGTGTCCACGGTCAAGGACAGTTGGGTGGTGCTGCTTAGACTATGTCCATAAGTTTCTGGAAAACAACACGGTTTGGTAAATCTGTTGACGTGATTCGTGAGGATGTCATGGTGAGCTTGAGCATGAGTAGTTCATAACTCTTTCTCGATGTTGATGTCTGTAACCTCCTGATACTTGTTACAGACACATTCATGTCCTTGATAAATGATGATCATACTTGCATGAGAAAAGCTAGCTTGCCGCAAAAATGCCAAATTAGCAGTAGAGCCTTGCATAATTATTTTGTTATCACTCGTGGCTTGCTTGCGAGTACATTCAAAGTACTCATTGGCTTTCCACTGGTTATTTTATGGGCTAGGCATGAAAGAACAGGATATGATGAAAAATACTTCGGTGAAGAACATGCCAGCTAGGACGCTTCCCTGTCAGAATGCCTGTAGGGTTAAGGTAGATGGCATGGGTCCAAGTTATCGATGAAGATTCCCGCTGCGAAGTTATACTCAATACTTGACCATAATGGTCATAATTTATGTAAGACGATATGTATGGATGTAAGACTTGTTATATAGCTTCTGTGTGTTCAGTGAGCATTGATCTCTGGGATCACTGTACATGTGCATTCGGTGATCACGACTTATGAGTCGGGGTCCCCACACTGCTCATAAGGAAATCTATCATGAATAGGTAGTGGGTCACCAGGCAAATTTTCAAGCCTAGAAAGGTTATTTGCTACGAGGTTCTAAGCTCCTTTTCTATCAGTGATATGTAAATCAAATTCTTGTAGCAAGAGAACCCTCCGAATAAGTCTAGGTTTAGCATATTTCTTTTCCATACGATATTTAATAGCAGCATGATCGGTTTGAACAATTACTTTTGAATCAACAATGTAAGGTCTAAATTTATCACAAGCAAACAGCACTGCTAAGAATTCTTTTTCAGTAGTAGCATAGTTACGTTGAGCACTGTCTAGAGATTTACTAGCATAATGAATAACATTCAGTTTCTTATCAACTCTTTGTCCTAGAACATCACCAACAACATAATCACTAGCATCACACATAATTTCAAAAGGCAAGTTCCAATCAGGTGGTTGAACAATAGGTGCAGAAATTAAGGCTTTCTTGAGTGTTTCAAAGGCTTCTAAACAATCATTATCAAAAACAAAAGGAATGTCCTTTTGCAAAAGATTCATAAGAGGCCTAGAAATTTTAGAAAAGTCTTTGATAAATCTCCTATGGAAACCATCATGTCCTAGGAAACTATGAATACCTTCGATATCTTTAGGACATGGCATTTTCTCAATTGCATCAACCTTAGCTTTGTCCACTTCAATACCTCTTTCAGAAATTTTATGACCCAAGACAATGCCTTCATTAACCATAACTTGGTACTTTTCCCAATTCCAGACAAGATTTGTTTGTTCACATCTCTGCAAAACTCGATCAAGATGCTTAAACAATCATCAAAAGAATTCCCATAAACAGAGAAATCATCCATGAAAACCTCAACAATCTTTTCACCAAAGTTAGAGAATATAGCAATCATACATCTTTGAAAGGTAGCAGGTGCATTACATAAACGAAAAGGCATATGTCTATAAGCATAAGTTCGAAAGGGACAAGTAAAAGTGGTCTTCTCTTGATCAGGTTGAGAAACATGAATTTGTGAAAAACCAAAATATCCATCAAGGAAGCAAAAATGTGTGTTCTTAGATAATCTTTCTAGAATTTGATCAATAAAAGGCAGAGGGTAATGATCTTTTCTAGTTGCTTTGTTTAATTTTCTAAAATCAATTACCATTCTATAACCTGTAAAAATTCTTTGGGAATAAGTTCATTCTTATCATTAGGAACAACAGTAATACCTCCCTTTTTAGGGACACAATGAATAGGACTTACCCATCTACTATCAGCTATAGGATAGATTATACCTGCTTCCAGTAGTTTTAAGATTCCCGTTCTTACCAGTTCCTTCATTTTTGGATTTAACCAATGTTGGTGATCAACAATGGGTTTAGCATCAGGTTCCATATTAATTTTGTGCTAACATAGAGTGGGACTAATGCCCTTTAAATTATCAAGAGTATATCCAATAGCAGCTCGGTGCTTCCTTAGAACTTTCATCAATCTTCCTTCTTCATGCTCTGAAAGGTTAGCACTAATAATAATAGGATATATTTTCTTTTCATCAAGATAAGCATATTTCAAAGTGTCTGGCAATTGTTTTAATTCAAACATGGGATCATCTTTAGGTGGAGGAGGACCTCCTAGAGTTTCAGTAGGCAAATTGTGTTTAAGCAGAGGACGTTGTTCCAAGAAAATCTTATCTATTTCATTTCTTTCATGCATATGTAAATCATTTTCATGGTCTAGCAAATATTGTTCTAGGGGATCAGTAGGAGGCACAACAATAGAAGCAAGACCAATTAATTCATCTTTACTAGGAAATACTTTTTCATGAAGTTTTCTACTAAACTTGGAAAAATTAAACTCATGAGACTCATCAAAACTCACCAAAACTAACACCGACAGTTTGTTTCTCACAGTCTATTCTAGCATTAATGGTGTTTGTCGGATCACGGGTTCCGGCAAAACCCTTAAGTTTCGAACACTAGGCTGCGCGGGAAGATCTTCCCCTACCGATCCACGTCCTAGCTTCGCTAAGATCTCAAGGGCTAACTCGACGAACTCGCAACACAAAGGACACAAAATTTATACTGGTTTGGGCCACCATTGTGGTGTAATACCCTACTCCAGTGTGGTGTGGTGGATTGCCTCTTGGGCTAAGAATGAATAGTACAATGGGAAGAACAGCCTCCTAAGGAGGGGTGTTCTTATGCTTGCTGGACTTGTGGTTGTTCGGATCGATCCCTCTCTTCCTAGCTACGGTGGTGGCTTGGTCCTATTTATAGAGGCCCTGGTCCTCTCCCCAAATATTGAGCGGGAAGGGAGCCAACAACGGCTAATTCGAAAGGGGACATCTACTACAACTTATCCTGACAAAAGCAGTCCTCGCTTGCAAAAGGCTCTGGCGGTGACGCCGCCTTGGGCTCCATGGTGACCTCCGTCTTGCCGTCCTGCTAGTCTTGGTTTCGTTGCACCGATATGGAAACCTTTGCTTGACGCATCGGTACTCCGCGCATGCGCATGCTTCCTTAGCACCAAAGAGGAAACAAGGACACTATGCGCGCTGGCGCCCGCTTGGCCTTGGTCGTCATGGCTCACGTCATTGGAACCTCGTGAGGTTTGCCTTTCCTTGAACTCTCCGCCCTTCGCGAGCCATCCTGGTGAGGCCGCTCCTGCGAAGGTTTTGTGTCATCCACCTCGCGAGGCTTTGCCCCTATCGAGGGTCTTGAATGCTTGTTGGTGAAGATGGGCCGTACGGGCCCGCTCGCAGAGCCATGCCGTGGGCCGCAAGAAGACAAGTCTGGGGACCCCCGTTCCTAGAGCGCCGGCAGTGTTAAGGAAATGTCTACCAAAGATAATGGGAGAGAAGTCATCTTGTGGGAACCAAGAACAAGAAAATCAGTATGGTATTTTATTTTCCCACACAAGGCTTCAACATCTCTAACAATCCCAATTGGTGATGTAGTGTCTCTATTAGCAAGTTTAATAGTAACATCTATCTCCTCTATCTCTGCGGGTGCTATGTCATTCACAATTTCTTGATATAAGGAATAAGGAATAGCACTCATGCTAGCACCTATGTCACATAAACCATGATCAGTGATCTCCTATTTTAACTGAGACAATGGGCATGACAACAACAGGTCTATGTTTATCCTTTTTATCAGGTTTGGCAACTCTAGCAGCTTCTTCACACAAGTACATAACATGCCCATCTACATTTTCTTCCAAGAGATCCTTAAGCATAGCAATACTAGGTTCTACTTTATTTTGTTCATCAGGTTTAGTGTCCTAATATACCTTTTGTTGACCACAGTTGGGACTTTAGCATGTTCCTTTATCCTAACAGGGAAAGGTGGTTTCTCAATATAAGCAGTAGGAACAACTGGATCAACACTATAAATTATAGTTTCTTCATTAATTGGTACCGGTTCTTTAATTTCTTCTTTAATAGGTGGGTGATATTTAGACCACTTCTCTTTAGGGACATCAACATGAGTGGCAAATGATTCACAAAAGGAAGCTACTATCTCAAAGTCAAGTCCATATTTAGTGCTAAATTTTTGAAAAGCATAGGTATTCATAAAAGATTTAACACAATCATACTTACGTTTAATACCTGACTCTCTACCTTCTTCGAGTTCCCAGTCTTTAGAGTTGTGTTTAATTCTTTCCAAAAGATCCCACCGGAATTCAATAGTCTTCTTCATAAAAGAACCAGCACAAGAAGTATCAAGTATGGTTTGATCATTACGAGAAAGCCGAGCATAAAAATTATGGATAATAATTTCTCTTGAGAGCTCATGATTGGGGCATGAATTTAACATTGACTTCAGCCTATGCCAAGCTAGAGGGATACTTTCTCCTTCATGAGGCCAAAAATTATATATATAATTCCGATCACGATGAACTAGATGCATAGGATAAATTTTTTGATGGATCTCCAATTTCAGTAGATTCCAATTGGAGTATCCAATATCATCGCAAAGCCTATACCATTCCAATGCTTTTCCCTTCAAAGATAAAGGGAAAACCTTCTTCATAACTTCATTTCCAGGTAAACCTGCAACCTTGAACAATCCACAAATTTGTTCTACATATATCAAGTTCGGTTCCGTCTCCTGCATAAGGATTAGCTAGCAGTTGTTCTATCATACCCAAAGGAATTTCATATTCAATTTTTTTCAGTAGGTGCAGTAGGTTGAGGGGTAGCTAATTGTGGTTCCGGACGAGGTGAAAAATACCTCGAACAAACCCCTCAAAGGATTGTTTTCCATAGTAACAAGTGAGAATAAATTTCAGCACACTATATAAATGTTTCATTACCAAATTCCACTTACCAACGGTGCTTCACTCCCCAGCAACGGCGCCAGAAAATAGCCTTGATGATCCACAAGTATAGGGGATCAATTGTAGATCTTTTCGATAAGTAAAAGTGTCGACCCAATGAGGAGCAGAAGGAAATGACAAGTGGTTTTCAGCAAGGTAATGTCAGCAAGTGTTGAAATTGTAAGTAGCAGAGTAGTTTGATAGCAAGATAATTAGTAACGACCAATTGCAGAAAGATTGCAGCAAGTTAGCCCAATCCTTTTGAGGCAAAGGGCAGGCCAAAACGGGTTCTTATGATAAGCAAAGCGTTCTTGAGGGTACACGGGATTTTCATCTAGTCACTTTGACCATGTTGGTTTGATTCGTGTTCGGTACATTGATAATTTGATATGTGGGTGGACCGGTGCTTAGGTGTTATTCTTACTTGAACAAACCTCCTACTTATGATTAACCCTCCTGCAAGCATCCTCAACAACGATAAAAGTATTAAGAATAAATTCTAACCATAGCATTAAACTTTTGGATCCAATCGGTCCCTTACGAAATAACGCATAAACTGGGGTTTAGGCTTCTGTCACTCTCTCAACCCATCATCTAATTGCTAATCCACAATGCATTCCCTTAGGCCCAAATATGGTGAAGTGTCATGTAGTCCACATTCACATGACACCACTGAGGGAATCACAACATCTATACTATCAAAATATCAAACACATATCAAGTTCACATGATTACTTGCAACATGATTTCTCTCGTGACCTCAAGAACAAAAGTAACTACTCACAAATGATAATCATGCTCAAGATCAGAGGGGTTTTAAATAGAATATTGGATCTAAACATATAATCTTCCACCAAATAAACCATATAGTAATCAACTACAAGATGTAATCAACACTACTAGTCACCCACAATCACCAATCTATAGTTCTGGTAACAAGATTGAACACAAGAGATGAACTAGGGTTTGAGATGATATGGTGTTGTTGAAGATGTTGATGGATATTGCCCTCCCCATGATGGGAGAGTTGTTGGTGATGATAATGATGATGATTTCCACCTTCGGGAGGGAAGTTCCCCCGACAGAATCGCTTCGCCGGATGGCAAAAGTGCTCCTGCCCAAGTTCCTCCTCGAGACTGTGGCGCTCCGTCCCGAAAGTCCTCTCCTTATTTTTTTTAGGTCAAAATGACTTGTATACCAGAAGATGGGCACTGTAGGTTGGCCTGGGTGAGCACAACCCACCAGGGAGCGCCTGGGCTCCCTGGTGCGGCCAGGTGGGTTGTGCCCACTTGGTGGGCCTCCTCTAGTACTTATTTACTCCAATATTCTTCATATATTCCATAAACATTTTTCGTGAAGTTTTAGCTTGTTTGGAGTTGTGCAGAATAGGTAGCTTGACGTAGCTTTTCCAGGTCCAGATTTCCAGCTGCCGGAATTCTCCCTCTTTGTGTATACCTTGCATATTATGAGAGAAAAGGGATTAGAATTACTCCATAAAGAATTATTATGGATAAAAACATCATAAATAATAGTAGGAAAACATGATGCAAAATGGACGTATCAGTGTGCGATAGAGGGGTCCTTCCCACATGACCCAGGAACCATCGGCGATAGGTGCTCCAGTCACACACACGAGGCAAAAGGAGCCCGTGTGCGATCGGGCGAGCCACTTCAGACAATTATACAGGCCCAATCATTGCCCTTCATGTGTACATCTCACGCAGTGAATCCCAGACAAACATTTCCATCTGTATGTACATCACACATAATTTTCATGTGGAAATGTTTGTGCAAGGTGGCCTAACGCAAACATTTGTTGGGCCTAAGTCGTGTGTGATTGTTCATTGATCCAACACACCTACTTTCTAGAAACCGTGTGGGTTATTTGAGTTCATCGCCTAGGGTGTTCTTTGAGAAACCTTCTGCAATAGGACAAGCCAATAAGCAGGCTAATTGGCCAATTATTGATAATCCATTTAGTAATCAGATTAACATTTCATATCAAACACACCATATATTTCGAATCCGTATTACGAAAACAAGGATTTCGTAATTGAAATACATCAGAGTACAACATCTTATAGCTTCAGCAGTCAGTTACACCATATATGCATATAACTAGCTATGCTACTACACAACATCACCAAGTTTCACATGCAACACCTAAAACCTTTCGAAAGTAGAATTATATAATGTAAATAGACAGATGAATCTCATCTCGAAAACTGCTGAAGCAAAAGGCGAATATTGAGCCTTTAGTAATGTTGAATGTCCTTGCAACTTTAGGTCAGTGGCTGTGGATAATTACCCGCTCAACTATCATCCTCTTGAGGAAGACTTCAATATTGTACTATGGGTGTTGAATGAATACATTCCTCACCTCTTGACCATGCAAGTGGTCTAGGAGGTAATCATCGGTAGGGTGCTTTGGAAATGACTGAAAATAAAGATATGCATAAATTTCGGTTCTAAATTTTTTAATGGTGCCAGTTGAATGATGTCTTCTTCACTGTGTAAAAAGAGATCTTGCTGTTGGTCATTTCTCATTTCTTTACCCTAACAATCTTTTGAGTTTCTTGACTTGACTGATATTCATGGACATCTCATTTCCCCATATGCAAATTGGGTCAAACAGTGGGTCTAAACATCTGAAAATAGGACCTACATGTGCAAGACCAAATTGTTAAAAACCTAAATGTTAGAATGGTTCCTGCAATTGAATAATAATGTGTCGTTAGCCATATTACCATACATGTGCAAACCTTGATCCTAAACCTTAGTGCCTCCCATTGTTTCCGCACAACACATATAAGGCAGATATTGATCAGCTTAAGTGAGAGTTAGCTTACTATCAGTAGAATATGTTAATGAAAAATAAACCAACTAAAAAACAACAAATTATTTTGAGCCACATGGAAAAGCCGGTTAACCAAACAAAGAATGCTAGACAACTTGGAAATATAGCAATTGTTTATGTTTCTCGTGCATTAAGTATAGCCAAATTCGATTTATTTCTCACATCCGTAATAATACAAAATTGTACCAACAACAAATGAACATCACATCACATTGCAGAATTGAACCAAACCGTTAACTAGACAACACAACAAGTGAACCAAACTGTTAACTGAGCACCACATTGGAGAATAGAACGTATACTAGAAGATCATATGGTTAAAAAAACCAAGCATGCTTAAGATCTACTTGAAAAATATAGCAACTGTTGAACCAAACTATTAACTAAACATCACATTTTAGATGATCATATTGCATATTAACATTAGAGAGGACAATTCAATAGAAGGCACCGACGCTGGCCTCGAGAAAACATGATGAACTGTTGTTCAAAGTAGCCAACCACGTGGTGGCGTCCGCGCGTGTGGCAATGATGGTGGCCACGATGATGAGATGCTCCTCCAAGCTCGGGTGGTCGACACGCATGGTAGACATCGTGACCTCATCTTCGCAGGCGGCCGTGACATGCTTCTCCGCTGTCAAATGCTCATAGAGATCTTGGCTATACTGTGTGCAAAATGGCTATGGGTGGCGCTTAGTTGGAGGATGAGGAAGTGATTTCGGTGGAAGGTGTAGCGTTGGTGGTCGGGGCATGTGGGATGGAGAAGGAGGAGGGAGATGGGTGTGGGGTGTGGATTACCTGACTATATCGACGAGGCTGCACAGCAGGAAGGAGCCTCGTTGGTGAGGAGGCAGCGCTGGAAGCAAGCAATGAAGGATTGTACTTGGAAAGGAAGGAGGAAACAGTGGAAATGTGGCTTTTGGATGGGGGGAGGGCGGGGAGCCATATATTTCCATAGTTGCCGAAATTTTTAGCTCGGTGCAACGTAAAACTGGTGTGCAAGTGTGGTTGACATGTGAGCGGTGGACTGTAGCCGACAAAGCTTCTGCCGTAAGCCATACATGAAGGTTCCCCAAGATATTTTATACTCCATCGCACATGATTCTTGCTAATAAACTGTTTGTGGTAGAGTTGATTTTTTTATTCTGACTAGAAAGACAAAATGGGGTTACGGCGGGAAAGGATGGTGTTTGAATTGCTAGAACATTTATTTGCTGTGAACATGCCACTATAGGAGTGTCGTGTTAAAATATGGAATTGTTCAGGGTTCGTTTGGCCTTTTATACATTAATTAAGCTTCAAGGCATTTAATGTGCATAATTCAAATTTGAACTACAAGAACATGCTCCAGTACAACCAAATAGGTTTAAAAACCATATATGTGTCCTTGAGTGAATGTTTAGGTCCCATGCAAGAAATGGGAAAGAATTTCAAACATCTGAGCATCCTGGCTTGGCCGTAAACATTGAGAAACTTGGTTTTAAAATTCCTGCAAATCCAAAACTCACCTGAAAATCATGAAACTTGGCATGGTGTTATGACATGGAAGAAACATGTTGTGGTAAAAAAATTGTCCGACTTGGGACAAGTTTTGGTATAAACTTCTCAAAAATCGGAGCTTCTCTCAAGAAGCCTCATGGTTTCGAGAGGGAAATTGTCACCTCTGTGTGCTAAACGACATACACTACCTCTTCCCGCCTTGATTTATTTTATAGAGGCAACATGTAACTATAGGAGTGTCATGTTAAATTTTGGGATTATTCAGGGTTCATTTGGCCTTTTTATGCACCATTTGATTTTCTAGGCATTTAATGTGCATAATTCAAATTTGAACTATAGGCACATACCCAGTGCACCCAACCGGGTTGAAAAATCATATACGTGTCCTTGGGTGAATGTTTAGGTCCCATGCAAGAAATGGGAGTGAATTTCAAACATCTCGGCAGCGTGGCTCGGCCTTAAACATTGAGAAACTTGGTTTTAAAATTCATGTAAATACAAAACTTGCCTAAAAATCATGAAACTTGGCGTGATGTTATGACATGACACCAGCATGCTATGCTACAAAATTGTCCGATTTGAGACAAGTTTTGGTATAAACTTACAAACCAGAGCTTCTCTCAAGAAGCCTCTTGGTTCCGAGATGGCTTATCTCACCTTTGTGTGTGAAACGATATACGATGCCTCTTCCTGCCTTGATTTATTTTATAGAGGCAACATGCAACTGTAGGAGTGTCGTGTTACAATTTGGAATTATTCAAGGTTTGTTTGGCCTTTTTATACATTATTTGAGTTTTGAGGAATTTAATGTGCATAATTCAAATTTGAACTACACGCACATGCCCAAATGCACCAAACTGGGTCGAAAAATCATATACTTGTCCTCGGGTGAATGTTTAGGTCTCATTCAAGAAATGTGAATGAATTTCAAACAACTGGGCATCGTTGCTCGGCTGAAACGTCATGGGAAACCACAGCCGCCTATGGGGCCATGAACCCATTTTGGTTCGGCGGGGGGATGGGCACGTTGCAAAAAGAGCGGAGAAGCGTAACACAGCGTGGCAAAGATCACACGGGCAGTTTTACCTAGGTTCGGGCCAACATGAGGCGTAAAACCCTACTCCTATTGGTGGATTGATGGCGGATAATGGTGGAGAACGCGGCGCTCTTGCCCAACAATGTTGCCTCGGGGCGAGAGTGGCTACGAGATGAATATGCGAGGGTCCGAATCCTCTCTACGGTTGCCACGGGCCTCCTTTTATAGATAAAAGGGCTGACAACAGTGGTAAATCAGTCTTCTACAGAATAACTAGATAGCAAACAATGCTATCATACCTAACTCTACAAGCGGACAGAGGTCATTAAATGCGCCGCTCAGTGTTACATCACAGCTAGCTTCGCGCCTGCTTGCTTGACACTTCTCAGGACGGGTGTCATTTGGAGGTGTTTTGTGTAGGAAGTGGCTGCCATATGGCAGGAAGCAGCCACTTAGCCAGTTAGGGGCTTGACACTGCACTGATTGATGACGTGCGTCGCTGTGAGGTGGTGTGGTGGAGTAGTTTGCCTCCGAAAGCCCCGGCAGGCCTGCTGGGATGGTCTGGAGGCTTGCTTCTGGGGTGACCCCGACCTCGCCGGGCTCACCTGCCGAGAAGGGAGGTTTCTTTTTCCTTAGTGATATCTTTGCTTCTCTTGCTCGACTTGGTCTTATTGATGTGCACTTTGATTCTTTAAAGGATAGATCCTTAGTGCTGGGTTTGATCTTGGGTGCTGCAAACTTGTTGTTAGGCATGTGCACAGTCTGGGCAACGGATCCAGGGTTTGTTGAATCCACAGGAGCCCCCGGGCCTGGCCCGAACGGGCTGCTAGGTGTCGTCGGGGTAGGCCCTAACTAGTGCACAGGCAGGGGTGTTGTGGTGGCTTGTCCTTTTGGGATCTTCTTTGCTTCTTCATTAACCTGAGCCCAGGTCAATTTCCGGTTCTCCCGCGCATCGTGTAACGCCAATTGTAGTGCGGCCACTCTTGTAATAGCCCGTGAATGACTTTAACGCACGGGCGAGTAACTGCAAATTCACTCTTCCCACCACGCCCTTATCCTCAGCCATGTATGTTGCATGCATTGAGTGGGGTAGGTAGTGGAGGCGCATGGTGCGGGAGAGCATCAACGCAGGGGCCTGGTCTTCTTGGATTGGTGGAGGAGGACAGCGGTTACCCACCGGGGGATCAAGTCCCAGCCCTGGCCCTCCTATGAAAAGGAGGGGTGCAGGAGGAGCAGGAGTACTCATCCATACACTTCTCTCCCTCCATCCTCCTCATTCTTCTGGGTGTGCCGAAAGGGAGAGCTTAGGGCTAGTCCCCGGCCCCTAGCTTGGGGTTGGTGATGTCGAATGCTTGGGGAGTGAGAGAAGAGTGCGGTCACGCCTCCGTTGGGGCGGGATTCCTTTCTCATCTTTATGCGAGCTTTAGGAGGGCACACGGGCGGTGCGGTGGTAGCACTGGAGGTAGCGACACTGGTGTGCCCATTGCTGGGCCGCCCATGGCTTCAATTTTAGTGAGGGGCAATGCAAACGACACCATGTTGAGGCCCCTAACGGATGCAAGGCCTGGTAGTCGATCGTGGCCTATTCCCCTTCTTCCCGCGGCATAGGAGGATGGTTGCAGAATGGGTTCGCCATTCGTGAAGGCGGGCCCGACCTCCCAGGGCACTGCCTGCCCAGCGTATGGGAGAGCCCCTTATGCTCATACATGCTTCCTTAACGGGCGGTGGCTCCTGATCTTCGGGCCGTCGCAGACGACCATGCTCTCTGTGGGGTTACCCGGAGCGCATGGCGCCCGATTTGGCTGTCGTGGTGGGAGCTTCGAGCGACGGAAGTACGTTAGGTGGCGGCAACCAATGACGCATCAAGAACAGGGTCGACCGCTTCGATGAGCCGTGTTTGCCAGCGGCACCATCATCTCCGTCTGGGCTTCTGGCAGTGTCACCATCCACACCTGCCCTCCGGTTTCTTCCACCTAGCCTGGGAACAGCACCATCCTGATCCTAGGGAGGCGCCGAATCCCAGCCAGGCCTTCCCTCCATGTTCTTCGTGTCTCCCTGTTGTTTCAAAGAAGGTGAGGAAAAAGTGAAGGCATCATGGGCATTTTATCCTTTTTCAATCTTAAATCTATAGGCACTTGCCAAATTTTAATTCAAATTATGTAATCTCTTTAATCCATGTTTGTGTCCTGTAAGGTTTGTACTTGTTTGATCAGCACATTAATAAAAAAGATAAACCTTGCCACGGACACGTGCATGTAGTTTGTCCATGCAGAGGTGGGATGCCTCTATACTTTTAAGTAAACAAGTTTCAACTGGCAAGCTATCTTGCCAGTCCGCTCAGTCTTGTTGCCGTGGAGTTAGGCCTACCGGGCACAAACCATGAAGGGGGACCAGCCCCCCGCCAGCCCTTTTTCGTCAAAGGCCACTGCGACCATCCTGACCGAAGCAACGTTCGAGTCAAAGAATGGGAGCACCTAAGTTTCGAAAGGCAACGAGTCTTTCTTATGCACAAGTCGTTACTTATAGAACACGTATGTATAAGAGAAAGAACTTATCTATTTGTCTTGCCAGAGATCGTAGTGTAGGCTCGTCTTCTTATCTCCTCTTGGGGACCAAGTCCATGGTAGGAGCCTGCAGTTTATGCAGATGAAAATGATGCCAGATGCGATCTTATCTACATGAACATGCGATGCTCATGATATGCTTATGCATGCATGCAACTTGTCGAGGGCCCCAACTCTTCATTTATTTCTTTGTTGCTCAGGGTCCGCACATGGCTTTGTACAAGGGGTTGCATGCAACTGAGGCAAGGCCTGTACAAAAGGGTGGCTGGCGGGCAGGGCCCGACAGCTGTGCCTTACAGGTATAACTTGCGGAGATGCTCAATATTCCACGTGTTTTGCAATTGAATGCCATCTCTGGTCTCCAGACAGACTGCGCCAGGTCTGGTGAGTCGTACTTCCCGGTAAGGGCCTTCCCACTTTGGCGTCAACTTGTTTGTACCCTTGGCGGACTGAACGCTCCTAGGGACAAGGTCGCCTTCCTCAAAACACCAGTTATGAATCCTTCAGCTGTGATAGCGATGCAGGGCTTGCTGGTAGTGTGCAGCACGCGTAGCAGCCCGGAGACAGTTATCCTCGAGAAGCACATCATCGTCACACCGGTGCTGATCCTGCACTACTTCATCGTAGGCAAGAATTCGAGGTGACCCATGAATGGAGTCACGAGTTCCGGGGGGATAACTGCTTTTGCCCCATAGACTAGGGAGAAGGGAGTCTGCCCGGTAGCTCGATTTGGTGTTGTTTTATGGGACCAAAGAACCATCGGCAACTCGTCGATCCATCGCATGCTGCACTTCTGGAGCTTATGAAATGTTCTTGTCTTGAGTCCTCGCAACACTTCTACGTTCGCCCTCTCAGCTTGTCCATTGCTTCTGGGATATGCAACAGAAGCAAATGAGATCTTGCTTCCAAGGGCATGAACATATTGCATGAAGGCGCAGCTCATGAATTGGGTGCCGTTGTCAGTGATGATCCGGGCAGGGACCCCATAGCAGCACACCAATCCTTTCAAGAACTTGATAGCTGACTGAGCAGTCACCTTCCTCACGGCTTCTACTTCTGGCCACTTTGTAAACTTGTCAATTGCAATGAACATGAATTCAAATACCCCGACAGCGCGTAGGAAAGGGGCGAGGATATCGAGCCTCCAGACCGAAAACAGCCATGACAAAGGGATTGTCTGAAGAGCTTGGGCAGGCATATGGATGTTGTCAGAATGGAACTGGAAGGCTTCACATTTGCTGACTAGCTAGACCGCATATTGGAGGGCTGTGGGCCAATAAAATCCTTGTCGGAATGCTTTCCCAACCAAAGCCCTTGATTAGTGTGGGAGCCACACATGCATGTGTGTATTTCTGCCAGTAGTTCTTTTCCTTGTTCCCGGCAAATGCACTTCAATTTCACACCGTTGGGCCTTTTTCTATATAGTGTGTTTTGGACGAAGTGATACATGCTGGCCCTCTGGTCTACTCTTTCAGCTTCTTCTTGCTCTTCAGGAAGTTCTTTGGTTTGGAGGAAATGAACTATGTGCCTTGCCCAAGTTGGAGCCTGGGGCTCGGCAACAAGGACTAGCGGCACCTCCTCCTTCGTGGGAGCGCACCCCTCGACCATGAGGACTGGTGGTCTGGTGGAAGGGGTTGGCTCAGCAGCTGAAGGGGAGTTGTTCCCGTCGAGCTCTCTTCCGGGAGCCCTGGGAGGCTCTACCGGGAGAGGCTTGCCGAAGTCCAGTTTCCTCCTCTTCCGGGCCATTGTTGCCGGGGATACGGAGGGTTGAGTAAGGTGGAGAAGAAAAGTTCCTAGTTCCACAGGAAGCTTCTGCGTAGCGCACTTTGACAAATGATCAGCAATGTTGTTTTCCGCATGGGGTACGTGCTCTGTTTGCAATCCATCAAAGCGCTCCTCCTGTCTTCTCTCTTCCTCAACGTATGCCTCCATCATTGGACTTTGGTAATCCTTGTTGACTTGTCTCACCACAAGTTGTGAATCTCCTCGGATGATCAGCTTCTTGATCCCCAATTCTGTTGCAATCCTGAGTCCGACAAGGAGCCCCTCATACTCTGCAGTATTGTTGGTCACCTCCTCCCGCGGGAAATGCCTCTGGACAACGTACTTCAGGTGTTCTCAAGTGGGAGAAATGAGAAGCACGCCATCCCGCGCACCTTGTAGCGAGAAGGCACCATCAAAATACATGCTCCATTCTTGGGGTGCTTCCTTGCCAGGAATAACTGTCTCCAGTACCTCTTCATCAGGGGTTGGCGTTCATTCTGCAATAAACTCTGCCAATTCCCTACTCCGAATTGTTCATGTGCTTTCAAATTTCATGCCAAAGTTGGATAACTCCAATGCCCACACCACTATTCTGCTGGTGGCCTCAGGGTTTTGGAGTATCCTTTGCAAAGGGAAGCGGGAGACAACCGTGATCTCGTGGGCTTGGAAGTAGTGGCGTAGTTTCCTTGAGGCCATAACAAGGCCAAAATCAACTTTTGCACACCAGAGTACCTGGATCTAGCCCCCTGCAAGAGGGAGCTGACGAAGTACACTAGGCGCTGCACCACTTTCTTCCTTGCCGCGCCCTTGGGGTTGCCTCCATTGCCGTGCTCTCCTTTATCTTGGTCCAGGTTTGGCCTTGCCGGGCTGTGCCCATTCTTTTCCCCGGAAGGGACACTGGTTGAGGCTGCTGCCTCTTCCACTTCACGTTGCACCACTAGTGCTGCACTAACCACTTCATTAGTTGCCACCAGATATAGCAGCAACATCTCTTGTGGTTTGGGAGCAACCAAAGTGGGCAGAGAAGACAAGTAGGTCTTCTAATCTTGCACTGCCCCGTCTGCCTCTGGAGTCGACTTCATGGGCTCAGCCTTCTTCAAGATTTTGAAGAACAGCAAGGCGCACTCGGCAGTCATGGAGATGAATCTACTGAGTGCGGCAACGCATCCTGTGAAACACCTCACAACATTGACTATCTTAGGTGCCTGAATCTGCTCAATAGCCTCGATCTTATCGGGGTTGGCTTCTATCCCGCGATGGGACACAAAGAAACCAAGTATCTTGCCGGAGGGAACGCTAAACACACACTTCTAAGGGTTTAGCTTCAAGTTGATCTTGCGCACATTACAAAACATCTCTTCCATGTCCTAGATGAGAGTCAATGGTCCTTGGTCTTGACCACAATATCATCCATGTAACCTTCAATGTTCTTGTGCAACTGTGGTTCAAAACCAATCTGGACTGCTCTTGCAAAGGAGGACCCGGCACTCTTCAACCCGAAAAGCATTCACATGAAGCAGTATGTGCCACATGGGGTGAAGAATGAGGTCTTCTCTTCGTATTCCTTGGACATAAAGATTTGATGATATCCAGAGTATGCATCCAGAAAGGAGAGTAAATCACACCCGGAAGTGGAATCGACAATCTGATCAATGTGTGGCAAGGGAAATGGGTCCTTTGGGCATGCCTTGTTCAGATCCATGAAATCTATGCAAAGTCTCCATTTCCCATTAGCTTTGCGCACGAACACTGGGTTTGCTAACCATGTTGGATGTAGTACTCCTCTGACCAAACCAGCCGCCTCAAGTTTCTTAACTTCCTCGGCAATGAACTGCTGCCACTCCAGGGCTTGCTTTTGGACCTTCTGCTAGACGGGTCGGGCATGTGGACAGACAGCAAGGTGGTGCTCGATTACCTCCCTAGGAACACTAGGGATATCGGATCATTGCCAAGCAAACACATTGATATTCCCCTGTAGGAAGGCAACAAGCGTGATTTCCTATTTGTCAGCAAGGGTGGCACTGATAGTGAAAGTACCATCAGCGCCAACCAGCCCTGCCGAGAATTTTTCACATAAGGTGCAGCAACCTTGGATTTCTTGCTATTGTAACTCTCTGGCATGTCATCAACATGTGCATCACACTCCAAAGAGGTACGCTTCCTGGATTCCTTGTTGGCATCCCTGCTAGCCTTCTTCTTCTCATTGCTTTCCTTGGCTGGAACCATGGCTTCAGCGGCCTCTGCTGCAACTGCGTCCCGATACATCTGTCCACGCAAATGATAGCATCCTTCTCATCTGATGGAATGGAAATGACACCCACTGATAGAGGTGAAGGTGTCCCGATGTTTCAATGAGATAGCTATTTTTTTCTATGGGAGTCAACTTTGACGATCCGACTACGAACGTGCGAAGACGTCGCACCTTAGCAATCGCTAAACCAAATTTCGAGGGTTATTGACCACGCCGGAGCATGATCAACCTGACAACGAGTGTCTATTTCCTGCGAGCAAAACAAAGAACGAGCAAGAAGCTAAGATTGCAATCGGGATATTGCGAATATAAGATGAAAGCTTTATTGATCAAGGTGGGGTTCTGTGACGTCTCGGTCTGGTCGTTGAACACAAATGAAGTACGCGAAGTTGCAACTATGGTGAAATTTTAATCTAAACAAAACCCAAAGTATGAACGACGCCCTAAGGGCTGTATATATGGAGGAAGAGGGGGGAATTTCATGGCCCTTGGAGGAGGGGTCCGAAACCAACCCTAACTCTTGTTTCCCCACACATACGGACTCTAAAAAAAGCCTATACTTAAGTATTTTGAAATTACATGGGCCTGGCCCAATAATAAGGTGACACAACATCTAGAATAGCCTCTGGACGAAATTTGTGAAGTGACATCTTGTATATTTCGTCCAAGGATTCATGCACTCCTTATGGTGGCTTCAAACTCTTGAAATCATCACTTGCAACTCCGTTCTTGTTCCCCTTGCGCATGCCATCATCTCCATGCTTGGTCTTGCTCCAGTGTTCATCCCTCTTATCCTTGGCAGGTCGTTCATTTGCAAGCAAAACAAATGTATCCAATTTAGGCAGCATCATGTTCTCATGAACATTAGAATCATTAGCAAGAAACGAAAGTACTTGATAATTAAATTGGCGTGCGCGAGCTCTAGTAATTTGTCTAGTATATGTAGTCATAGGGGCTGTGGGTGTAACAATGGTATTGATGTCCTCATCATCCTCCCCTTCTTGAAATGAAGTCGTCCTCGACGGAAGCTCATCTTCCTCACCCAAATAAGGCTTCAAATATGCAATGTTAAAAGTGGGACTAACCCCAAAATCTGCAGGCAGCTTAAGTTTATACGCATTATCATTTATTTTCTCTAACACCTTAAAAGGACCGTCAGCACGTGGCATTAGCTTTGATTTGTGCAAATTAGGAAATCTATCCTTACGCAAATGTAACCAAACAAGATCTCCAGGTGCAAACACAACATGTTTTCCACCCTTATCTCCAGAAAGTTTATATTTAGCATTCATATGCTCAATGTTTTCCTTGGTTAACTCATGCATTCTTAAAATCAATTCAGCACATTGTTTAGCATCAAAATTAACCTTCTTCGAAGATTGAAGAGGCAACAAATCAATAGGTGCACGAGGTACGAAACCATACACAATTTCAAAAGGCCACATCTTAGTAGTAGAATGCAAT